>NC_086317.1:295083645-295403645 GCF_036172605.1 Pelobates fuscus | reverse complement strand
CACACACACACTACATTCACTAAACACACTCTGCACTACATTCACTAAACACACTCTGCACTACACATACACTACATTCACTAAACACACTTTGCTCTACACACACACACTACATTCACTATACACATTTTGCTCTACACATACACAAACACTACATTCACTAGACACATTTTGCACTACACACACACACTTCATTCACTAAACACACTCTGCACTACACATACACTACATTCACTATACACTCTCTGCACTCACTACAAGCACTACATTCACTAAACACACTCTGCACTACACACACACTACATTCACTAAACACACTTTGCACTACACACACACTACATTCACTAAACACACTTTGCACTACACACACACACTACATTCACTATACACACATTTCACTCACTACACACTACATTTACTAAACACACATGGCACTACACACACACACACACACACACTACATTCACTAAACACACTTTGCACTCACTACAAACACACTACATCCACTACAAACACACTACATTCACTATACACACTACATCCACTACAAAAACACACACTCTGCATTCAATATACATACACCTACATTCACTACACACACACACACACTGCATCTAATGCATGCATACAAACATTACATACATTACACAAAATGTACAATCTGCATCCACTATACACACTGCATCCATGACACAAATACTGCATCCCCTATACACACTGCATCCATGACACACATACCACATCCACTATACACATTCTACATCCACTATACGCACTGCATTCATGACACACATACCGCATCCACTATACACACACACACATACTTCATCCTTGTGGGCGGACTCGGGGCTTGCCCCAGGGGCCCAGATCTTGAGCTGTGTCAGGGGCCCTAACATTTTTGATGGCAGCCCTGCTCAGCAGTCTCTGTGTGTGTAAGGACTCAGCAGTCTGTGTGTGTGTCTGTGTGTGTGTATGGACTCAGCAGTCTGTGTGTGTGTATGGACTCAGCAGTCTGTGTGTGTGTGTGTGTGTGTGTGGACTCAGCAGTCTGTATGCCTGTGTGTGTGTGTGTGTGTGTATGGATTCAGCAGTCTGCGTGTGTGTATGGACTCAGCAGTCTGTGTGTGTGTGTGTGTGTATGGACTCAGCAGTCTGTGTGTGTGTGTGTGTCTGTGTGTGTGTGTATGGACTCAGCAGTCTGTATGTCTGTGTGTGTGTGTATGGACTCAGCAGTCTGTGTGTACGTGTATAAATCAGCCTGTGTGCATTTAGCAACACCTGTGTGCATTCAGTAGTCTGTGTGCATTCAGAAATCTGTGTGTGTGTCTGTGTGTGTATGTATTCAGTGTACTGTGTGTATGTACTCAGCAGTCTATCAATAATTAAACATTTTATTCCTGTGAGTTGTTGTGTAGGAAGGGCCCCAGTGCACTGCTTTGCCCGGGGGACATTAACGCTGTTAAGATGGTACTGCTTGTGTGTGTCAGTGAGCTTCTATTTAGTGAGCATGTGTGTGTCAGAGAGCTTGTCTTTAGTGAGCTTGTCTGTGTCCCTGAACTTCTTTGTAGTGAGCCTCGTGTTTATACAAGTGAGTTTGTTTGTAGGAAGCGTGTGTGAGTCAGAGAGTTTTGTCTGTCAGTGGGCCTATTTGTGCATGTCAGTGAGCTTGTGTGCTTACTGTACAATATATATATATTGACTTGTAGAAATGGCATACATTTTTTTCCAGGGCTGCTTTGGATTCTCAGTTTGGCTCTGCCAGCAAGTGCGCTTTACAGCTGAATCATCTGTGTGAGCTGCCGCACACTTTAGCCCTGTTGTGGGAGCTGCTGTTGACAGGTACTAGTAGTCTAGAGATTGGGACATGGGGTATATGCTTAGCTATCTGTATAATACTATAGTGCTGTTCTCTGTATAATACAGATCTGTGTGTGTATAATATCCCAGGATAGTCAGTGTTCCTGTATAGTGCTGCTCTCTGTCTTGGGATATTATACACAAACAGACCTGTATTATACAGAGAGCAGCACTATACAAGGAGCATTGACTGTCCTGGGATATTATACACTCAGCCATGTATTATACAGAGAGCAGCACTATACAGGGAGCACTGACTGGAAAATAATGAATCCTCCACCAGGGATTATAAAAAAAACAAAACAACACATTTTGTCGGCGGTGGGGCTTAACATGCGGCAGGGGCGGGGTCAAACTGCGGCGAGGGCGGGGTTGAATGTGCCCCCCTACTTTTGTCCCTGGCCCACCCTGTGCCCCCCCTAAAAATGAATCCTAGAGACGCCACTGCGTGCAAGCTACACCCTAAACATGACAGCCATCTTTCACAATAATGTACTGCTATATACTCATACCCTCAGTGCAACTAGCCATGATATACGCACGTTCAGCCTAGCATGCTCAAATATAACACACTTCTGTCTAAAAAAAAAAAAGAATGCAGCTTCCGAATGAATCTAAAATGGATGTTGTCCAGGAGGTGGGAGGGTCTGGGAGGGAGGGTCTGCTGCTGATTGGCTGGAATGTGTCTGCTGACTGTGAGGTACAGGGTCAAAGTTTACTCAATGATGACGAATAGGGGGCGGACCGAACATCGCATATGTTCGCCATCCGTGGCGAACGTGAACAAGCTATGTTCGCCAAGAACTATTCGCCAGCGAACTATTCGGGACATCTCTAGTGATGAATAAAACAAAGGAAATTGTTATTGTGCCCCTTTTTACCAGTACAGTAAATTTGTGTTTGCTAATGTCAATGCAGAGCTGTTTAAAATTAGTTATTCATTTAAGCATAGATTCAACCATGCTGTCAAATAGAGGTCACTGTAGCGTTTGCTGATTAAGAAAATGATATGCTCATCTATTGAACGTAACCACCAATAAGGCCTTTTAGTGGGGCGATCAATAAATGTTCTCTGTACCGCAGTGCATATCTAAATACAAGTGCAAGGAAAGAACTCTGATGTTTCTATGCAACGATTCAGTTAGGACGTAGTACCAAGAAGATAAATGATTATCAAACAAACTAATAAATCTACTATTTGAAATTATGTAACAATTAGAAGTACATCATTTACTTTATGTCATAAGTTCAGAAAGATCATGTGGGTACAAAACATTATGGTTCAATTTACAATTACTGTTACACTTCTATACATACTTCTTATTTATTTATTTAATATATTTTATTTTTTTCAAAGTTCGGAGTCGGACTGAAACGTTGACACATTGCTGTATATTACTGCAAAATAAAGCAGAAAGATTATTCACAAAGAACTTATTTTTTCTTAGATTTTATATTTTAGCAAGGAGTTATGCACCAAGGCAAGTACAAGACAGGGAGATACCTTGAGTGCTGGCCCACAATATATATAATCCCAATAGAGAGCACTCTGGAGTATTAATGATGAATTTCAACTGTTGCTTTAGTGAGCAAAACAGCAATACACAATGTGCAGGTCGATGTTTCAGTCTATTCAGATGTTTTTCAAGACAATTGTGTGAGTGAAGTGAATGCCTTAAATCTGTGAATAAAGTAATCTGATTGGAGGGTGAAAGGTGAAAGGTAACAACAGGTCTCAGTGATGTCACTGATGATGTGAACAATTTCAAATCACGTAAAGAGTGAAATTAACCCCTTATACAACTCGTGAGTGAGATAGCAAGCGAAGGGGAAAACAAGAAAGAAGGGGAAAAAAAGTATGTGCAAATTCTGATTCCGTAACCAAAGGAGGAATAGGGGTACACTGCCACAGTAAGAATAGCAAACATTGTAACAGAATCGTACTATGTAACAATTAATACAGTATCTGATCAAAATATACACTTTAAATATTTGTAATGAGAAGAAAAAGTTATACAAAAAAGATAACTATACAATAAGCACTTCCTCCTGTCATGGAGGACCGGCAGAAAAATATGTGTATATGTACTCAAAATACATACAGATAAATAGTACTATAACTAATTCATTATCTTCTCGGTAGAAAAATAAAAAGTTTTTTTAATTTAATCTAGCAGGGGATAAGGTTTCCAGAGTGTAGATCCAAAAAAGCTTCTTGTTTTAAAAATAAATTGTCATGATCACACCCTCTGGGTTATACAGATACATGGTCTATACCAGGGGTAGGCAACCTTCGGCTCTACAGATGTTTTGGACTACATCTCCCATAATGCTTTTACAGCCATATTGCTGGCAAAGCATCAAGGGAGATGTAGTCCACAACATCTGTAGAGCCGAAGGTTGCCTACCCCTGGTCTATACACATGAAACAAAGTAAGGCCAATGTCTCATATGTGTATTGCTGTTTTTGCTCAATAAAGCAACAGTTGAAATTCATCATTAAGACTCCAGAGTGCTCTCTCCTGGGATTATATACAGTTTGGATGGAGATTGCACAGGAGCATTTGAATGACCAGGAGCATTGAGTGCTGGGACCTGGGATTTATATATATATTGTTGTTTGTTGCTCCTGAAGAAAACCCGGGACGTGGGCTGAAACGTCGAGATTTTATGGAATAACCGAATTAAGATGATTTTTTAACTACAAGACTGTGAGTGCTAGCCTATATTTTACATATTTTTGTGTATTTTGGCTGTGGCTTTTAGCACCCGGCATTCAATATCATGCTTATTTTGGCAGGGTCAATCTGAGTGCAAGGACTGGACTACTTTTCTAGATATATATATATATATATATATATATATATATATATTCATTTTATTATTTGTGGGTTATTAAATACATTTAATTCCTGATAGCAAAGGAACCAAAAAAAAATCGCAAGAAAGCAAGCAACTCCAGGTCTGAAAATAATAACGTTTAATAATGATGCAGAAAACAGTCTACTAAATACAGTATGTTCTCGCTGTTTCAATTCTATGTTAGCATCTGGCAAAATTGCATAATTATAAAAAAAGAAAAAAAAAAGATGAAGCACAAACACACAATTATGTTATAGTGGCTCCTACTAGTCCAGAATTAGAATTCCTACTAGAACAATAGCACTATGACTCATTCTTTTTGTGGGAGGAATAACATATGAGTCACGGAATGATACTTGGCCTGTAGAGACATCATTTGTTTATCTTAAATAATTAAAAATAACAATTTTTGCAGATTATTGTTTAAATTATATAATTATATGTAAGACAGATAATATTGCAAAAGGAGGGTTTGGAATTAAAATACAAGTACCTGAAATTCTATATATTTTTGGAACTATATCTAGGGATACTATATTAAAACTAAAAATGTGAATTAGATAATATTCCAGAAAGATCCATAAATATCTACCTGAAGCCTCAGAGATCTGTTGGAGGTGCGGGGAGGGGGTGGGAACTCTTCATTTTATGGTCCTGTCCACTCATAACACCTAACTGGGAACGAATATACGAGGCGATGCGGAAAGTGGCAGATGAGGTGGTTGCTTTTGACCCAGCAGATATCTTATTCAACAGATCGGATTAACCCATATCAACATAAGAAAACAGTATCTCGTCGCCTCCTAACGGCAGCTAAATTGCTGATACCAGTTCTGTGGCGGCAGAGAGAACCACCAACGTTCCAGGCCTGACTCCAAAGAGTGGAGGAGATCAGGCGGGTGGAAGCAGAAATAGCAGCGGTGAGTGGAAGAATGGAGAAACACAAGGAGATCTTGAGGACATGGACGTACTACCTGTGCACCAGGCATGAACCTGGAAACCAACCCACTGAGTAAAATGAGGGGAGACACTGGCTCTAAACGTGCTCGAAACAAGGTGGGCGGGGGGCAACCTGCAGGACTGGGACCTCACTATCCAGACTGTCTTCCCCATCCTTTTCCCCTACCTATATTTCTATACTTTAATCCCCTCTTTTTTTTCTCTCTCCTATCCCCCCTCCTCTTCTCTCCCTTTCTCTCTCTATCTCTTGCTCCCCATCCTCCCTCTTCTTCTCCTCCTCTTTCTTCTCTTCCTTGTACGTACAGCGGATCTAACATACTAAACTTACCTAATAGTGTTCATCCGTCTTTTCTGTCCCTCAAGCCATGGCTGACACACTTATATTAATAAACAGATAAATGGAACTAGCACTATCTTTCGCTCTTCCTTCTTGCACCTAGATTACGGGAGGCATGGGCGATGTACGCCTCGGACTCGCACTAGGGACGACTCTTTATGGTACACAGATTGGAGGTGTCCACACCACACTCATGCAGAATGGATATAATCCCATGCCACCTCTTAGAGGTATAATCCATCCGAAAAACAACATGGGGAGACAACAGGAGAGACTTAGCTCAGAGGGACAGACTACTCCCATGACCCATGCAGCACCAGGAATCCCAGCAAATGAAACAAACATACATGGGGAAAAGGCATGGGGAACCCTAATATGAAGGGAATGGGCATCTTTGCAGAATAATGGGATTATAATACCTCTATACTTTACCTTCCAAAGGCAGTGCAGTGGGCCTCAGAGAACAGGATAATTGGTACAGCAGGCTGAAGTGGTTTTGATGCTTGTATTAATCATGTAAATCCTGTTTTTGTTAATATTTGAGAAGGGCACCTTGAATAAATGTCTTCATGATGCAGTAGAGAGTTGTGATATTTTTCAACTAAGCACATAGTGTCTTCTTTGATATTATATATGGGCATAACTTGCTTAACTGGTTGTTGATATTATTCTATTTTCTATTTTGAATTATGGTATAATGTCCCTTCTTCTTGAGTGTCAAATGCGTATGTTTATATGAGAATAATTTTTCTGAATCTTATGCAAAGGTTGACTAAATAGAAACTTAAATATAAAGGAAGACAAATTATGCTTTTGTGCCGACTGAATCAACAAGAAGCCAATAAATTAACATGCACTTCAATCAATCCTTACAGCAATAATTACTCTCTATCTACGTAGAACCTTTTTGAAGCTTTGGTTATTGCAACCTTCTATGGAAACTATTGCATCCTTTAACTGCATTCATTATGTATTTTGGTTAAATAAATCCAAGCCCTGCCTGAATAAGAGAAATCCATCAACAGTGCACCTCAAGGGTATTGACCACCTCACATTGAACTAAGCAACAATGCCTTAGATCAGAGGTAGGCAACCCTTGGCACTTCAGATATTTTGTACTACATCTCCAATAATGTTTTGTCAGTATTATGGCTGTAAAAGCATTTTGGGAGATGTAGTCCACAACATCTGGATTGCCATATGTTGCCTACCCCTGCCTTAGATTATCTGATGATACGTTCTATCTTTTTTTCATATATACACACATATAGAGGTTGTAGACTAGTCCGGTGATGTAGATGTAAAAAACAGATAAAATGTGTATCTTGTGATACCTTTTTTATTGGATTAACAGAATTTTATAATGACAAGCTTTCGGGAGAAGCTCCCTTTCTCATGTCTGAAGCATTTCTGAGCAAGATGACACATAGAATTTAAAGTTTAGTTGTGATACAGGGGTTAAAGCGACATGAGTGTAGATAAGACATAGGTTTGATAGAAAATAGACAACATTCTTGCAGAGGGCCATAAATATCTTTCTGAAGATCAGAGTGAGGGACGAGAGTGAGAAAATAAAAACCAAGCGGACAATGCAGAGGATGGTACACACCAGTGGCGTACATACCGCGGTCGCATGGGTCGCAGCTGCGACCAGGCCCGTCACTCCAGGGGGACAAACCGCCCTGCGGACCCCTTCAACCAGGTGCCCGCTGCCATGTGTTGCGGCCCCGGCCCCGCTGGCAAACTGCCGGGGCTGCACGTTCAAGGGGCCCATTGGGTGGCCCATGCTGTTTGGGCAACCCGATATGTAGGGGGCCCCGGTCAGCGCTGCGGCGCTTCAACAGCGCGACCCAACCCACTGTGATGACATCACAGCTGGGAGGAAGTGACTGCCCATCACTCCTCCCAGCTATCAGTGAGAGCCCGTGCGGGAGGAAGGAGAGGGAGAAAGAATGGGAACTCTGACTCCCACCAACCTGAGCCCAGGGAAAGTCACCATCCTACACCTAAAATGTAGGAAACAGGAGAGTGACTTAAACATTTTGTATATGTGTATTTTTATTTGCATGTGTGTATGTGTTTGAGTGTCTGTGTATGTGTGTGTCTATGTATGTATGTATGTATGTGTGTGTCTGTCTGTATGTGGATGTGTGTGTCTGTTTGTGTATGTGTGTATGTGTGTGTCTATGTATGTATGTTTGTATGTATGTGTGTGTCTGTGTGTGTGTCTGTATGTATGTGTTTCTGTATGTGTGTATGTGTCTAAATGTGTGTGTGTGTCTCTCTGTATTTATGTGTGTATGTGTCTGTGTGTGTCTGTCTGTATGTATGTGTGTGCCTGTCTGTATGTATGTGTCTTTGTATGTATGTGTGTCTTGTGTGTGTGTGTGTCTGTCTGTCGGCCTGTGTCTGTATGTATGTATGTGTTTGTGTGTGTGTATATATGTATATATATGTCTCTGTGTGTATGTATGTGTGTCTGTATGTCTCTGTGTGTGTGTATGTGTATGTGTCGCACCGGGGCCTCATGGATTGTGTGTACTCCACTGATACACACTAACAAATATATATATATATATATATATATATATATATATATATATATATATATGCAAACGCATAAACACATGAACACATATACATATACATACACATAAATACATATGCATGCACATGAACTCATATACTCAAATATAAATGCACAGTCACATATATAAGCATTCATGCATAAGAGTATGGGAACGCACTGAAAACAGTGAGTGCCTTCAAACTTCTATTTTTTTATATATATATACTTTATGTTGCAATCTTATTTACATTTAAAGTACATTTCTGCAGAATGTCATTTATTTCCATATACTGGAAATATATTATATTTGCAGTGATAGCTATTTTAATATGTTCCATGGTATTTGGCAAGCATTCTAATTCAGGCATCAAAAAGCCTTTTATATTATAGGTTAAGCAATTAAACTCAATATTGCATTAAATTTGATTCTTAATGCAAGAAAGAATAAACATTAACTAATTATATAAAAGCAAACAGTGATCACGTTAGCATATTTTAAATAATAGAAATAAAACAGAAGCTCTCATAAATTACAAAGCATTTTATAGTACATGTTATAGTTCAGATGTAGGACTGGATTGTCTTACCAAAGTAAGTATTTACTCTGCTTGCTGATTGACATTTTTTCTATAGACTTCAAAGGGAGAATTGGTATTCAGAAAGCCAAGCAAACCTTTACTCTGCTAAGAGAATCCAACTCTATGTGACTCTATCTATCTATATGTATGTCTGTCATGGCCGGATTAACATAGGGGCTGATGATGGAACTGCAGCTCCAGGCCCATGGAATAGGCCCATTTAAAAAAAAATAAAAACATTTACACACTACTCTTAGGTTTGCCACCTGACTGGTATTTTAAGACACAGCCGGTATTTGAGGCTGCCTGGCCGTGACGGTATTGCAGTGATACCGGCAATACAAATGCAAATATTTTTCTCAGTATAAACTGAGATTACTCTGCAATACCAGCACTGGCCAGTAGTGTATGGAGAGAGGCAGGGATTGGAAGTTACCACATCTCCCTGCCTCTCTCTACTCACTGATCTGCAGGGAGCAGCTACACAGCACAGAGAGTCCAGACAGCAGCTCCCAGCCTGCAGAGACAGACTACAGCTCAGGTATGTGAAGGTTGGAGGGAAAGGCAGCAGGGAGACATGGTGACACTGAGACACTAGGGGACACTGAGACACTAGGGGACACTGGTAGACATGGGGACACTTAGACACTTGGGGACACTGGGAAACATGGGGACACTGAGACACTAGGGGACACTGTGAGACATGGGGACACTGAGACACATGGGGACACTGTGATACTGTCAGGGTGGCGGTCCGGTGCCCGGAACCCAGACACAGTGTCCAGGTGGCGGCGCATGGACCGGGACCCAATATGCCTGATGTTAAGTGGGAGTCTTCAGCGTGGAGGTGGATTAGCAGGGTCTGGTGCAGGGTAACCGCACGCCGCCTGGTGTTGAGCACCAGCATTTGTGCAGCCACATACCAAGACCCTGAATCAGCTTCAGCGAATACCAGGAACTAGGAGCTTGGAAATTAAGCAGACCTCCCAGGAGCTTAATAGGGAGGCTCTTCAGCAAGATTGTATCCAGTACTAGAAACAAGGCAAGACTAGAGATAGGCACCAAACATGAAAACAAGACAGAACTAATAGAACCCAGAACCAGAGAAAGATAGTAAGCTAAACCCAGAACATATACACAAGACATGAGGAAAACATGAACATAACATGGGCATGACTGGACAGGACTGTACATGGACTGGGTATACAAACTGAAACAAGACAAGATAACATAGGCAAAACAAGAGGAGAAATAACTAAGTACTACATATGGAAATCATGGGGATTTAGTCACACTATATGATCATACATTGCATAAGTCTGCCAACAACGCCAATGTACCCCATATCTGGCAGGTTCTACACTGCCTAATGTATACTAAAACATCCTAAGTAGACATATATAGCACTTACCTGCAAGAAAGGGCAGAAGCTTTGAGCAGCTGCCTGCAGGACTCTGAAACAGAAAGGAATGATGGAAAACAAACGGGTGTGGCAACATAAAACAAACATTTAAAGGAAACCTGGAGACTGGGAAATCCAGGGATGATCTATAGGAATGAACCCAGAAATCCCAGCATAAAGAAAACCAGACAGACTAGAAAACCAAAAAAACAAGGAAAACTAAGCAAGAATAGCAAAAAGAGTACTGGATACCAGAAGCCAAGTCAGATCAGAACAGAGCAGAGCAGATCATGACATAACTCCGAACGCTCCAAACAGCTTCCAGGCAGAGACCAAGAACAAAAGCGGATCCTGCAACAAAGTCCTCTTAACTTCCACGAAGGCAATGATCCCCCAACCGAAAGGCAAGGAACCACCAGGAACGAATAGAGATCACCGTTAGAAAAGGAGCATGTCACCAACCAGGAACTAGGCATCACAAGAGAACAAACGAAGCGACCACCGTACAGCTTAGCAGATCGACCCCCTCCAAAACAGAAAATCAGAAAGACTGAACAGGAATGAGGAAGCCATCTCCAGCTGACTGGTCCAGATACAGAATCTCTTGCATGCTGGGAAAACAAGAACAAAAGCAGAACAAGATGAAACCTGCAGATACAGGTACCCTTGAAAGCATAGTCCAGAAAAGCAGGGCAAGATGAAACCTGCAGATACAGGTACCCCTGAATGCTGCATAATCCAAACTGAACAGGATAAAGACAGAACAGATCAGGAAAGCTGCAAAGTCCACTCCACGAACTCTATTGTGCCTATGGCCATATGACAGGGTGTGGCAACATAAAACAAACATTTAAAGGAAGCCTGGAGACTGGGAAATCCAGGGACGAACTATACGAATGAACCCAGAAATCCCAGCATAAAGAAAACCAGACAGACTAGAAAACCAAAAAAACAAGGAAAACTAAGCAAGAATAGCAAAAAGAGTACTGGATACCAGATGCCAAGTCCAGACAGCAGAACAGAGCAGAGCAGATCATGACAGATACATAGGGAGACACATTGGGACATGGAGACACAGTGTCTCCATGTCTCCCAGTGTCCCCATGTCTCCCAGCCAGTGTCTCTAGAGTCTGTGTCCCCTAGTCTCCCAGTGTCCCCTAGTCTCCCAGTGTCTGTGTCCCCATGTCTCCGAGTGTCCCCAAATGTCTGTGTCCCCATGTCTCTGAGTGTCCCCAAATGTCTGTGTCCCTATGTCTCCAAGTGTCCACATGTCTCAGTGTCCCTATGTCTCCCAGTGTCTGTGTCCCCATGTCTATGTGTCCCTAGTGTCCCCATGTCTCCCAGTGTCCCCAAATGTCTCAGTGTCCCCATGTCTATGTCCACAAGTGCCCCCATGTCTCCCAGTGTCCCTAGTGTCTGTGTCCCCATGTCTCCCAGTGTCCCCTAGTCTCCCAGTGTCTGCGTTCCCATGTCTCTCAGTGTCCCTAGTGTCTTAGCTTTTCCCAAATTAGGCCACATCATAATTGCCAGCACCAGGCCCACTGGGCTCTTAATCTGGCCCTGATGTCTGTTACCATGTAACTGTCTGTCTGTCTGTCTGTCTATTTATATATTGTATAGTGTGCTTGTTGTTCTTCAGCTGGAATATTACACTTCATTTTCCGTCTCCTCAATACATCTACCTCTAATGGATTACTTTGACCTTTTAACCACTAACTCTTCATTATATGATTTTCTTTAACGATGCTTTAAGTGGATATTTATTGAAAAAAACTAAAAAAACATTATATAAACAAATATATTTTTTTCCAATGAACAGCAAGTATGTCTTATAGTGTGATTTGTTCTGTACTTACTAAACACAAATGTGTGCTGTTAAGATATTTCTTTAGTATTGAAAGATTGAGATGTTCATCACAATAGTCATCGGCCAAGTCAATATGCTCTCGAATCCCGTTATGTCTTATTACAATTAAATACAGAGTATGTATATCATAAGTTGATGCCATTTAAATCTATGGAAGGTTAGCTGTTTGTATTAATAAAATAAGTGATTCTGGCTTGTATACAACAACAGTATTTTTCTAAAAGAAAAGTGAATATTGTTTTTTTAAAGAGGAAAGCTTGGGGTGGTCTAAAGAAACAAAAAACATAGCTATAGCAAACTCACAAAAAAGAGTAGACTCAAAGGTTACTTTGTCAGCAAACAGTAGCATTCATCTCTCCGTTTTCATGCTTCTGAATGGATTGAACTGCCTGCAAGACAAATTATGATAGCTGATAGTTTATTGCTGGCCTGAGAACATAACAGCATTCCGAGCAAGGTTGGTCTTATCCACCACGTAAAGCCCAAGTACTGTAAATATGATTTATGTATAACCAGCAATGCAATAAAGAAAAACAAAATAATAAAGTGAAACACCCAAAGGAATTGTGTAGACTTTCAAGACTTATGAAGGTTTTTACAAGAAAGCACAAGTTGTTAAGAAAAATGTTTGCAGCTTTGTTATTATACAAATCAAGTTGCGTCCTTAGGATTGAGATTGAAAGCTCTCATATGCATTATGACAAAGGATGGCATGAGTTGTACATCACCAGAAAATGTGATTCTGTTTGTTGGCATCCCCTTGATAGGAATTATGAGTTTAATAATGAGTATATTTATTTCTATGTTCAAACAATTGTTTTTCATTTCTAGGATCTAGGACCTATCTATCTATCTATCTATCTATCTATCTATCATTATTTATATCTGTATGTCTTTATTTATAAAGGTGGCCAGCCATTGTAAATATTGTACACATAACAACCGCAATTTCATGTTCCTTTGCTAAAGTTTTGTGTTGTGCAATTTCATGTTCCTTTGCTAAAGTTTTGTGTTGTGTTGGATTGTCTTATGAAATGAAGGAATATTGCTTTATAAATACTACACCAAAGCTTAGTTTTATTTAAAAGTACGTTCCAAATCCCTAATTTCCATTTCAATCAGAAAGACTTAAATATTATCTATAACATTAGTGTGGATATCGATTAAGCTCTTGGAACTTTAGACCATTGGAAACCAACTTGCAATTGATCAGGTGCAATACAATTAAATATCCTGAAGACAGCTATTCACGGCGAGTTAGTTGCAGAATCACATTTTTGTAGCTAACTCACACAGTCCAAACAGTCCAAGTCATGTTTTGTGACAATAATAGCAGACTTGCACAAACTTATCCATAAAACACTTGGACACATACTCTGAATATTGAGTCAGTCTTCCAGGTCTTTGGTTCCAAATGTCCTAATTGGAAAAACTGTGCTTGTAAAATGCATGCAAGCAATAGTTAAACAATTTAAATTTAAAAATGTACAATTTATCTAAATATTACATTTTATTTGGCTTGGCAGAATTTTGGAACAGAAAATAAAGAATTCAGAAGTGAATCAGACGAACAAATAAAATGGGCCAATTAGTGTGCTGCAAAACATATCAAGTCTTTTCAAAAATGTCACGTCTTTCAAAACACATCTTTTTCAATCATATCTTTTTTTAGTGCTACGAGCAGAATTCATAATCATATATGAAAATCATTATGCTCAGCTATTTTCGGTTTTGGTTGGTTCTTGATTTGGGTACATTTCCGCTTGGAGTTTGGGAATTTTACCCAGTCGGTCCAAATTCATATGAATCGCAGTTCGCATCTCATATCCTAGTGCAGGCATAGGTAACCTTCGGCACTCCAGATGTTTTGGACTACACCTCCCATAATGCTTTGCCAGCATTATGGGTGTAAGAGCATTATGGAGAATGTAGTCCATAACATCTGGAGTGCCGAAGGTTGCCTATCCCTGTCATAGTGCATCCTCATGTACTAGAACCCAAAGTTGTGTGCATTGCATTGCACTACCAACATTCCAATCGGAATAAACTTATTCGTCAGGAAACTGTTAAAGCTGCAACAGCATTCCATAATTAAGAATTTTTATGCTGAAATCCTGCTATCTAGTGGAATAAGGTGTATGGTCTCACCACAACATAATGTACGCTCCCAACCATTGCTTGACTGATGATGAATTTCATAGTAAAAAATAACCCTTTAATTGCTACAGGAAACAGCAGAATGAAGCATTAAAATTAAATTAATTAAAATTATTCCAGACTGGCTTTTGGAATGTTATTTTTTTGCAGCATTGCAACTGCTGTCTGGTATGTTAAACATGTTATTCTTTTAACGGACCTGAGTAAAAACGCATCAATAATCTTATAAGATGAAGCATCTTTAATCATATTTATTAATTTAAGAGATGACTGTGCAAATCAATTAATGTTCTTTGCTGTCTTGTTCAGTAAATGAGATATGTGCAAATATGTTTGGTACTGATAACTGCATTAGTTTAAGAGGGATAATATTTGAATGCCAATCAGGCTAGGCAACATTTCAAAAACCTCCTAGTCCTATCACTTATATTTTAATCCCTTACATAAAAGCAACGTTCTGTTGTATTGCTTATGTTGTCTGAGTACACTTGGAGTACAGCTCAAAGTCTAATCTTAAACGCAATCATTTTTCACATTGCAATCTGGGGATTAATCAATTTCCTGGTACTTAGGATACATTCTCTAAAATAACAATTTCAAAATGTATGCATCATTAACATTATATTTTATTGTGTGCATCACTTTATCTTGTTCTCTCGTAAGTGAATTTGTATATTAGTTTTATTTTGTTCTATTCATGATCCTTTTTGTTGTTTACAACCTGGATATATTTCATATGTTGATCAAGTATTGTGTTATTGTGTCTGTTACATTTCAGACATACGGACAATGCGGAAACTTTACTTCTATATTGTCAGGTATGATTGTGTCCAAACTAGATGTCAGTGTTAAGACGGCCTGTTATTACGAACTACTGTATGCTGTAGGTTCAATCGATTTTTACTTAATAATGCAGAGGTTAAGTTATAACATTATTAGTGCATCTATAGAGGTGGTGGGCTATACATGTTAAGGAGAATAAAGCTTTTTTTTTTTTTATCAAACCACTCCACTACATTTTGACAAAATATGTGCTGCATCATAACTGTTAGAATAAGCTGTAGTTATTATGGTGCTATGAGTGGACATTTAGAATAACATATGTAATCATCTTATGTACTGTTATTATACCATAACCTTTATTAAAGGGACACTGTAGGCACCCAGACCACTTCAGCTCTTTGAAGTAATCTGGGTGTTGTGACCCTTTTGCACTTAGTGCTGCAATCAAAAACATTGCAGTTCCAGAGAACTGCAATCTTTACATTGCAGCTCTAAGTCTGCCCTCTGTGGCTGTCTAACAGACAGCCACTAGAGGGCTTCCGAAATCCAAACTGACCTTTGGTCGGTTATCTGACGCTGGACCTCCTCACGGACCTCCAACGTCAGATTTTCCCCAAAGGAAAGCATTGAATATTGCCGCCGCGCATGCGCATTAGTTCTCCCCTGCCAGCTGACGTTGGCGAGGGAGGAGCGTGGGCAGAGCCTGACCCAGCACCGAAGGACATGGGCACTGGATTCAGGTAAGTGGCTGATGGGGTTTTAATTAAAACCTATTAAACCTATAGTACCAGGAAAGATCCCTTTAATGAAAGAGACTATCCCTGCAAAATATAAATCTCTTATATTTTATGTGCATTTGTTTTCATTACTACTATGCAGTCGCATAAATGATTTTGTGCAATTTTAAGCATAAATCTTTTTTTTCTCTGTTTCTGCAGACTAGCAGCTCCTCAGCTGCTAGTCTGTCATATCGTCTTCAGATCTCATCCAGTTTGTGTTTTGGAGCCAATCAGAGTCAACAAATGATTCTCCATGAGAAACAATACTTCAGAGTCTATATAATGCATACATGTAGCCCTGTACAAAAAAAAGCTTCTACAAATGAAATCTCTGTCAGAGAACAATAGCCAATATTTATAACAGCGAGCTTTACATCAATATCACACAAAATGCCCCATGTCATTCTCATGCAATAAATAAGAGAAAGAAAGGTATGAAAGCTGAATCTGGAGAACACCCATATATAATGGGTGTAGACCGAATTTGCCTTCAAATATATATACCTCAGAATAATGAAAGTTACATGTACAGGGGACTTCATTAAAGTCCTTCATTAAAGTCATTCATTAAAGTCTACTCTACGATACCTTTTTTGCCCACCGTCTGGATCCTAGTGTATAGTGGCATTTCTATGGCCATTTTCTGTGGCCTTTTTAACTTTACTTAAATCGTATTTGTTTGCTTTTTCAATAAAGGTTTACCCTAGTTTTCCCCCCTCCCTCCCCTGTACATGTAACTTTCATTATTCTGAGGTATATATATTTGAAGGCAAATTCGGTCTACACCCATTATATATGGGTGTTCTCCAGATTCAGCTTTCATACCTTTCTTTCTCTTTGACAATATCTGGGGTTAAGCCCCTTATATACCTCTAGTAACCCATTTGGAGTGTGTGGGAGTTGTCTAGTCCAACTACACTCACCTCTTTCTTCCTCATGCAATAAATGTCTACATTAATTGTAACAATGTCAATATAACTGTAAAATATTGGCCACTGCTTTTATTACAAAGGGATAATGTTAAATAGTTGTGGTAGGGCAAAAGTGCAAACAAAAATAGCACACAGAGACTGAAATGGTTAACTGGTTTAAAGTTTAGCCTCTAATAGCATGCATTTCCAGATAAGGAAATATAACTATATTAGGATCATATTACAATCAAAGCATTACCATCCAGAGCCCTAAACTAGATTATTGTTGTGCAGGAGACAGTCTCTCTCTCTCTCTCTTACAGAACACCTACCTTTCAGCACTGGGTTACAGACTAGTGTTTAATACAAAGTGTGTAATTAAGAAAGCGTAATACAGAGAGCAGGCACAGTACAGGGATTGGATTACACCTCTAAGTAACCACAGAGTACAGGGAGTCTTTTCAGCACCATTGTCTACCAGATATGTGAAACACCTCTTAATAAATGTAAAAAGCAGACAGGCAGACATACATACAGAAAGACAGTCATACATATAGTAGCAATACTAAAAATGTTTGTCCCTGACTATATTATTCCTTGAGACTACAGTTTGTTTCTCTCAGGAGCTAAGCTTATATTGCTCTCAGTGTCTCAGTATGTACTCAGAAATAGAGGCCAGCCCAGGAACTCATTCCGTGAAAAGGGCAAGCTTATACTGCAAAGTACTACAACATGTTTGTCAAATCAAAACTAAATAGAATTGGGCAATAACAAATATACAAATATCTTTAAGGCTATAATGAGCATAAGTTATGTTGCCCATAGTGTCTCTAAATGATACCTAACTCTTATGAACTGGAAAGAAATATGGAGGGAGGGAAAAGGGTGAAAACTGTATACTAGGTGGATGATTTTAACTACAGGGAGTGCAGAATTATTAGGCAAATGAGTATTTTGACCACATCATCCTCTTTATGCATGTTGTCTTACTCCAAGCTGTATAGGCTCGAAAGTCTACTACCAATTAAGCATATTAGGTGATGTGCATCTCTGTAATGAGAAGGGGTGTGGTCTAATGACATCAACACCCTATATCAGGTGTGCATAATTATTAGGCAACTTCCTTTCCTTTGGCAAAATGGGTCAAAAGAAGGACTTGACAGGCTCAGAAAAGTCAAAAATAGTGAGATATCTTGCAGAGGGATGCAGCACTCTTAAAATTGCAAAGCTTCTGAAGCGTGATCATCGAACAATCAAGCGTTTCATTCAAAATAGTCAACAGGGTCGCAAGAAGCGTGTGGAAAAACCAAGGCGCAAAATAACTGCCCATGAACTGAGAAAAGTCAAGCGTGCAGCTGCCAAGATGCCACTTGCCACCAGTTTGCCCATATTTCAGAGCTGCAACATCACTGGAGTGCCCAAAAGCACAAGGTGTGCAATACTCAGAGACATGGTAAGAAAGGCTGAAAGACGACCACCACTGAACAAGACACACAAGCTGAAACATCAAGACTGGGCCAAGAAATATCTCAAGACTGATTTTTCTAAGGTTTTATGGACTGATAAAATGAGAGTGAGTCTTGATGGGCCAGATGGATGGGCCCGTGGCTGGATTGGTAAAGGGCAGAGAGCTCCAGTCCGACTCAGACGCCAGCAAGGTGGAGGTGGAGTACTGGTTTGGGCTGGTATCATCAAAGATGAGCTTGTGGGGCCTTTTTGGGTTGAGGATGGAGTCAAGCTCAACTCCCAGTCCTACTGCCAGTTTCTGGAAGACACCTTCTTCAAGCAGTGGTACAGGAAGAAGTCGGCATCCTTCAAGAAAAACATGATTTTCATGCAGGACAATGCTCCATCACACGCGTCCAAGTACTCCACTGCGTGGCTGACAAGAAAGGGTATAAAAATCTAATGACATGGCCTCCGTGTTCACCTGATCTGAACCCCATTGAGAGCCTGTGGTCCATCATCAAATGTGAGATTTACAAGGAGGGAAAACAGTACACCTCTCTGAACAGTGTCTGGGAGGCTGTGGTTGCTTCTGCACGCAATGTTGATGGTGAACAGATCAAAACACTGACAGAATCCATGGATGGCAGGCTTTTGAGTGTCCTTGCAAAGAAAGGTGGCTATATTGGTCACTGATTTGTTTTTGTTTTGTTTTTGAATGTCAGAAATGTATATTTGTGAATGTTAAGATGTTATATTGGTTTCACTGGTAAAAATAAATAATTGAAATGGGTATATATTTGTTTTTTGTTAAGTTGCCTAATAATTATGCACAGTAATAGTCACCTGCACACACAGATATCCCCCTAAAATAGCTAAAACTAAAAACAAACTAAAAACTACTTCCAAAAATATTCAGCTTTGATATTAATGAGTTTTCTGGGTTCATTAGAACATGGTTGTTGTTCAATAATAAAATTAATCCTCAAAAATACAACTTGCCTAATAATTCTGCACTCCCTGTAGATGGTAGAGGCATTTAAAAAGGCAAGTGTTCAAAAGTAAAAGTGAGAAGAGTTAAATTAAACTCAATTATCTTTGAATCTTTACACTTGCAATTATGTATATAGAACCAACATATTCAACAACACTATAAAATAGGTAACACGTGACTAACAATGAATTCAACAAAAACACGTTTGACATACGACAATAGTAGGGGAAGTGGGTCCTGTCTAAGAGAACAGCTGACATCTTCAATTGTGTTTTTGTAAATAACAAAACTTGCTGATTATCTAGTTCTGTCTGAGTTTCTAGAATAAGCCATCCATACAGTTAGGTTTGGGAGTGTCATTAGCCCATTCATTAAATTGAAATGCCATGCTCCTGCCAAGAAGATAGATAGATGGAATGCAATACATTACACTACGTATATTAAGTGAAGGAATAACAAGGAGCTTACACCAGTGTGATGGAATAATGTCTTCCAGGTTATTTTGCGTTATAGTAAACCTCAGCTCTTTTTTCACTGTAATTGGTGGGGTCCTTGGGAACCCTGGTCATTATTGATATATTTTTAATGACGTATTACTTCACTGCCTGTCAAATCAATGCATCCAGTTGGTCTTTTTTTCTGCTATTACCAATAGCAGTTTATATATTGATTGTGTGCTTCTTAACAGCCACATTTAACAGAGACGACATTAACTGGGACAGTTAATAATGACTTAAGTCATGTACTTCTTAAGTCATCTCAAGTTGAATTTTTTTTCCGTTACTCAAAGTCAACAGCATGACTACTTAGGAACAATCAACATTAAATTATTTTTTGGCACCCTAAATTTCATTTAGATTTTAATTAATAGACCCTCTAGATTTTTGAGATCATCGCTTTATAAACTTTTTTTAATTTGCTAAAAATGCAAAAATAAAATGTATAAAATCAGGATTACTCAAAATTGAAAAAAATGTATTAATGAAAAGCTCGATAGTTTTGTTTTATTTTCACATATGCAATTTATATGTTTGTGAAAGCCTGATAGATTGGTAAACAAGTGACATTGTCAAGTTTATATAATTTTGTGTTGCTGTTGCTGAAATGTTGTTGTGTACTCAGCTGATACATTGCTAAATTCAGAGTACTGATAATTGGTTTGCATCTGGGCAAATAAAACATCTGTTGTTTGTTGCTAAAAATAATTTGCAGAGGAAAGCTTCCTAATATTTGATTGAGAATGTTTCTCTAAGGATGCTAAAGTGTATCTCAGGCAATCTGGTGTTTTCAGAAACAAAAATGTTGCATTGAAGACTTTCAATATATTATATTTCACAGCATGTTAGGTAGGGCTGTCTAAATAATTGATATAACCCACATAACAGCATAGTATTTTTGCCCATATAAAACATTTAAAAAATAGCATTCTACATATATCAATAATCATTCATGCCCATTACACATGATTTTCGTAAATGCTAAAACACTTTATTAAAGTATATAATCAGTAGTAGAAAGCAAGCATTTTGCAAAGCAATTTAAAATAAGGTTCTTGTGCTCTATATATGAATATCTGTACTAACCAAACAATTGTTTTCAATATGGATGGTGGCAATATAAGGTAAGAATAAGGTCACTGCAGGATCGAAGTGACATATTTTAAACATTTTGTATAAGTTCTCATTGTATAGGTAAATCGTTTTAAAAAAAACTAGAAAAATAACCTATGCAAAAGACTAATAATAAAAAAAGATATTCACCTTTCAGTTGCTGTATCTGCAGTATATATGTTGGTTTTGCAAATACTGAAAGTT
Organism: Pelobates fuscus; assembly: GCF_036172605.1. Taxonomy (NCBI): domain Eukaryota; kingdom Metazoa; phylum Chordata; class Amphibia; order Anura; family Pelobatidae; genus Pelobates; species Pelobates fuscus. The sequence continues at coordinate 295,382,329 of NC_086317.1, read as the reverse complement.
AGCACTGCCCAAATAATCAAATGGTACATAGAAAAAATACAAAAAAATATTACTGCACTCTTTTTAGTTCTATACACATTTTGCAAATTCAGAATATACAAAGCTATTTCCACGCTCTGTCTTCAGGGTATGGCGTTTATCTGGGACAAATGACAATCCTTAAATGGTGTAAATTGTTTTGTATAAAATCTGCATTTATTCACACATAGTCATTAAAAACACGCTGATATTTTACCTGTGATGGACTACAACATTTGGCAGTTGGCCACTAAGATTACTAAAGGCAAAATAAATATTCCTCTCTATAAAGTCTGCATCCTCACTGCTCCTGTCTCTCTTTGAATGTGTCAGGATCGGGACAGGGATCCAACACGCAGGGTACAAAGAGTGGAAAGGTACGTATACCGGGCCTTAGAATGGCCGGACTAACGTACCGAGAGTAATAGAGAATAGTCAGAGACAAGCCGAGGTCGAGGAAACGAGAAGACAGATAAGCGAGAGACAAGCCGGGTCAAGGGATAACAGAGAAGCAGGGTAGTACAACAAGCCGAGTCAAAACCAAATAGAGCAAACTAGAATACCAGAGCACTGAGTGACTAGACAAGCTAGAACCACGACAGGGCAATGAGCTGAAGAGAGAAGTAAGCTTAAATACCCTGGCTCCGGATGGTGAGCACGCCTCTGACAAGTGCCGATTGGATATCGGACACTTGAGTGACAGGTCGCTCGTGATAGCGTCATGACGTCACGTATTGAGCGTCCTGCTAGAAAAGGATGTGGATTCCTCGCGGCCGGTGTTTAATTGGCTGGATGAACCGCGAGGAACGGAGGAAACAGCTCGCCTGGACGGATAAACCACCAAGTCTCTCCCTCCCTTAGAGGTAGAGACCTCAGGTACCCTGACAGTACCCCCCCTCTCAGATACGCCCACCGGGCGGAAGGAACCGGGGCGAGATGGGAAGCGGAGGTGAAATGCTCTGCGAAGGCGAGAAGCATGAACGTCCTCCTGAGGTACCCAACTCCTCTCCTCAGGACCATATCCCCTCCAGTTGACCAGATATTGCAATTTTCCCCTTGAAATTCTGGAATCAACGATGGAGCTTACCTCGTACTCCTCCCGACCCTCCACCTGAACAGGACGAGGCGAGGAGACCTTAGAGGAGAATTTGTTGCAAATAAGAGGTTTCAACAAGGAGACATGAAAAGAGTTAGGAATGCGTAAGGCAGGTGGCAGAGCAAGGCGATACGCAACCGGATTGATACGAGTGAGAACCCTGTAAGGGCCTATGTAGCGAGGAGCAAATTTCATAGATGGAACTTTTAGTCGAATATTCTTAGTACTTAACCACACCCTATCCCCAGGAACAAAAACAGGAGCCGCTTTTCTATGCTTGTCAGCGTGTTTCTTGAACAACGAGGAACTATGTAACAGAATTTGCCGAGTCTGATCCCATAATTTCTTCAGGTTGGCGACATGATCATCAACCGACGGTATCCCCTGAGAAGAGGAAACCGAAGGAAAAATCGAAGGATGAAAGCCATAGTTCATGAAGAAAGGGCTAGAGCGAGTTGAATCGCAAACAAGGTTATTGTGTGCGAACTCCGCCCAAGGAATCAGACCGACCCAATCGTCCTGGTGTTCGGAAACAAAGCAACGCAGATACTGTTCGATCTTTTGATTGGTACGTTCAGCAGCTCCGTTAGACTGAGGGTGATAGGCCGAGGAGAAGTTCAATTTGATGCCCATTTGAGAACAAAAGGATCTCCAGAAACGTGAGACAAATTGAGAGCCTCTATCAGAAACAATCTCCGAAGGAATCCCATGTAGGCGAAAAACTTCTCTCGCAAAAATCTCTGCCAATTCAGGAGAAGTCGGAAGTTTAGGTAATGGCACGAAATGGGCCATCTTAGTAAATCTATCCACTACCGTGAGAATAACAGTCTGTCTCTTGGAAGCAGGCAAATCAACGATAAAGTCAATGGACAAACAGGACCAAGGTTTCTCAGGAATGTCCAAGGGGTGTAACAGGCCACATGGAGATGCATGAGGTAGTTTAGTCTTGGCACACGTTTCACAAGCTGCGACGAACTCCTCAATATCTTTTCGAAGTGAAGGCCACCAGAAATCCTTGGATATCAAAGAGTAAGTCTTGCGAATACCAGGATGACCAGCTATTTTACTTTCGTGAAAACACTGTAAGAGCTCCAGTTGAAGTTCAGGAGGAACAAAGTTTCTTCCCTCAGGAGTGTTTCCGGGAGCTAGATGTTGTGACTTCAAGATCTGGTCAAGTAGCGGAGAATGGATTTTGAGACTGGTATTAGCAATAATATTGCATTTGGGTACAATGGAGGACATAAGTGGTTCAACTGAAGCAGAGGGCTCATATTGGCGAGATAGCGCATCGGCTTTAGAATTCTTTGACCCAGGTCTGTAAGTCAGAACGTAATTGAAATGGGTAAGAAACAACGACCAACGAGCCTGCCTGGAGGACAACCGCTTAGCCTCTCCGATATAAGACAAATTTTTGTGGTCAGTTAGAATGGTAACAGGATGTAATGTACCTTCCAATAAATGTCTCCACTCTTTCAAAGCCTTGATAACCGCTAGTAATTCTCTGTCACCAATGTCATATCTGCTTTCAGTGCCGGTCAATTTTTTAGAGAAAAATCCACATGGATGTAATGGTTTATCAACCCCCAACCTTTGAGATAGGACAGCACCTAAACCAGTCTCTGATGCGTCTACCTCAAGTAGAAAAGGCAGAGAAGTGTCGGGGTGAACTAAAATTGGAGCGGAAGCGAAAAGCTCCTTGAGAGTTTTGAACGCATGGAGAGCTTCAGTAGTCCAATTCTTAGTATCAGCCCCCTGTTTGGTCATATTAGTGATAGGTGCGATAATGGAAGAATAGCCCTTAATAAAGCGCCTGTAATAATTAGAAAAACCAATAAATCTCTGTATGGCTTTAAGACCTTTGGGTAAAGGCCACTCTAGAATGGATTGGAGCTTATCCGGATCCATCTTAAATCCCTCCCCAGAGATCACATAGCCGAGAAAGGTTACCTGGGTTTGATCAAAGCTACATTTCTCCAACTTGCAGTACAAGTCATGCTGGAGAAGCTTGTGCAAAACCCTCCTGACTTGCTTGTGATGAGTCTCAATCTCACTAGAATGAATGAGTATATCATCTAGGTATACAATGACGCAATCTTGCTGAAATTCCCTAAGAACCTCATTTATCAGATCCTGGAATACAGCTGGCGCATTGCATAACCCAAAAGGCATAACAGTATATTCATAGTGACCATATCGAGTATTGAATGCCGTCATCCACTCATGTCCCTGCTGGATTCTCACCAAGTTATATGCCCCTCTGAGGTCTAACTTGGTGAAAATTGTAGATCCCTTCAAACGATCGAAGAGTTCGGTGATCAAGGGAATCGGGTAGGCATTTTTAATGGTTATCTTATTCAAGCCTCGATAATCAATACAAGGTCTCAAAGAACCATCTTTCTTTTCAACAAAAAAAAAATCCAGCCCCGGCAGGGGAGGAGGACCTCCTGATGAATCCCTTGTCTAAATTCTCGTGAATATACTCCTCTAGAACTGAGTTCTCTTTAGTAGATAATGGGTATACATGACCTCTGGGAGGCATGGTACCAGGGAGTAGGTTAATTTTGCAATCAAAGGACCTGTGTGGGGGTAAGGTATCGGCTTTCTTTTTGTCAAATACTGCCTTTAAATCTAGATACTGAGGCGGAATTTGTGTCTCTGTAGGATTGTCAGAGGTAGTCGATGTATTAGTTAATCCGAGAGGTAAGACCTTCCGCAAGCATTTTTCCTGACAATTCTCTCCCCACGAAACTATCTCCCCTGACTCCCAATTAATAATAGGGTTGTGTCTCCTCAACCAGGAGTACCCCAGGACTATGGGAATAGACGGAGAAGAAATGAGCATTAAGGATATATCCTCTTTATGTAGGATGCCAACAGTCAAGTTAATCGGTATGGTCTCATGGAAAATAACAGGCTCAAGTAACGGTCTACCATCGATGGCCTCAACAGCCAGTGGTGTCTCTTTTAACTGGGATGGGATAGCATGCTTGGCAACAAAACCCTGATCTATAAAGCTCTCAGCAGCTCCAGAATCGATTAGTGCCATAGTCTTTACTACTCCCTTCTCCCACCTCAAAGAAACGGGTAACAGAAGCCTGAACTCTTTGTAATTGTGAATAGAGGACAAAGTAGAAACACCCAAGGCCTGTCCTCTAGAGAAACTTAGGTGCGAGCGTTTCCCGAACGATTAGGACAATTTAGGCGTAAATGTCCTCTGACTCCACAATACATACATAAACCCTCCCTTCTTCTGTACTGTCTCTCTCTCTCTGTGAGATGAGTACTACCTATCTGCATAGGTTCGGAAATACGTAAGTCCTCGAACTCAGAATTTTGAAAGGTAGGCGCTAGTTTAAAGGAGGGTCTACGGGTCCTATCTCGAGTGTTCTGCCTCTCTCTTATGCGTTCATCAATACGAGATATAAAAGAAATTAAATCCTCCAAATTCTCAGGGAGTTCTCTAGTAGCGACTTCGTCAAGAATTACATCTGATAACCCATTCAGAAACACATCTATATAAGCCTGTTCGTTCCACTTAACTTCTGCCGCCAAGGACCTGAACTCTAGTGCATAGTCCACAAGTGTTCGATTGTCCTGTCTAAGGCGCAACAGTAATCTAGCTGCATTGACCTTTCTACCAGGAGGGTCAAAAGTTCTTCTAAACGCAGCTACAAAGGCATTATAATTATAGACTAGTGGATTATCATTCTCCCATAAAGGATTGGCCCATCTCAGAGCTTTCTCAATGAGTAAAGTAATAACAAATCCAACCTTCGCTCTATCTGTAGGATAAGAGCGGGGTTGTAATTCGAAATGGATGCTAATCTGGTTCAGAAAACCACGGCACTTCTCCGGTGACCCACCATAACGTACTGGTGGGGTAATACGGGAAGAAGCACCTACAGTGGCTAACTCTAGACCTGAGACTGCAGGAGAAATAGAAGGAGTACGTGTCTCCTCAGGTGGGTTACTAGCACGAGACAAAAGTGCCTGTAGTGCTAGAGCCATCTGATCCATCCTATGCTCCATGGCGTCAAACCTGGGATCAGAAGAACCAAGCTGACTGTTTGTACCTGCAGGATCCATTGGCCCTGTCGTAATGTCAGGATCGGGACAGGGATCCAACACGCAGGGTACAAAGAGTGGAAAGGTACGTATACCGGGCCTTAGAATGGCCGGACTAACGTACCGAGAGTAATAGAGAATAGTCAGAGACAAGCCGAGGTCGAGGAAACGAGAAGACAGATAAGCGAGAGACAAGCCGGGTCAAGGGATAACAGAGAAGCAGGGTAGTACAACAAGCCGAGTCAAAACCAAATAGAGCAAACTAGAATACCAGAGCACTGAGTGACTAGACAAGCTAGAACCACGACAGGGCAATGAGCTGAAGAGAGAAGTAAGCTTAAATACCCTGGCTCCGGATGGTGAGCACGCCTCTGACAAGTGCCGATTGGATATCGGACACTTGAGTGACAGGTCGCTCGTGATAGCGTCATGACGTCACGTATTGAGCGTCCTGCTAGAAAAGGATGTGGATTCCTCGCGGCCGGTGTTTAATTGGCTGGATGAACCGCGAGGAACGGAGGAAACAGCTCGCCTGGACGGATAAACCACCAAGTCTCTCCCTCCCTTAGAGGTAGAGACCTCAGGTACCCTGACAGAATGATAGCCACCAATATCTTGCTCCATCCTCTGTGTTTTTGCATCCTTAGGTCTCTTCTGAAGAGTAGGTTATTTTAATTAGGCCAAATGTCTTGAGTGCCCACTTATTATTAGACACAGGTGCTTGGAGACTCCCGAGTCTACCCATACTCACACAGGGTACTGTAAGGGCAATTGTCCAGGCCTTGGTATTGTATTCTCTCCATCACTTATACTTATGGGTTGTTTCTAATGTTGACGCTGCTTTTCACAAGTCAGACGATACTTGCTGTGATCTCTGATTTTTACAATATGTGAATTGGACACTTTATCAGTGCAAGTGTTGATCACGTGGTGGCTATTGAATATGAATAAAACTAAAAAACGTCTGTAGGGGGCAGTATCACTCACATGGATTTTAGCTCCACCTTGCCCTTACTCATCATGGGTGGCATGTATGCTAGATAGTAAGCAGTCAGTGGCAAATGTCAGTTTTGTAAAAAGTACTCACAAGACAATTTGCTGCAAAAAGGTACACATTTCTAAAAGTAAAGATCTTTCTTATTAAAATTGAAATCAAATCAAATAGTTAATCTTGTTGCACAAAGATATACAGGACAAAGGATTAAAAATAATTTAAAAGTAAAACCTCCTACGTCACAGTCCCTTTCCCACGAGAAGTGATATAAAGGTCAATCAAATCCCAACAGGTTTATGCTGGAGAATTCTGCATTTGAAATCTGTGAATGTGGAAAATTGGAATTCTATAGCATGCCTGATAAATTACGAGTTAAATATGAATATTTCCTGCGTTTGCAAGTTTGTGGCACGTGCATATTTTAATGAATAACATAACTACTTTCATGTATTCCCTATCAACCCATCACTAATGAGCTATTTTTGTTTAAGAAAAGCTGGCATATAGTTGATTTAGAACATGGGATGAATCATTAGCAAATATGATAAAAACCACAATTTATGGTATCAACTGATATATATGAAAAATATTAAAATTAAGTCAATGTACAAATATTTTTTTTTTCCTTACAAAAATAATGAGGCATAAAATGCTTTGAAAACTAAATGATATCTCTACCATACAAATAGTGCTTCCAAAATAGATTAATTAAAAAAAGTTATATTTACTGGTCTTTGTAAAGAATCTGATGGATTCATTTACAGGGTTATTTGCTAAAGTGAGAATTCAAAGTGAATTTTAATTGTAAAGCCAGAGTAGCTGAACTGAAAGCATAGCTGACTTAGAAAATGTTTCATATTGGCTTTTTTGCCCTGGGATTTTAAATTTTAATTCAGTTTAAATTCTCCATTTAATCCTAATAATGTAAAACTAATGACTGTATTTGGGCATTATTAAAAATGTGTAACATTATTTCTTTAGAAAATGCTTTATTAAAATGTGTAGCACTGTTTCTTTGGGAAATGCATCAGTAAAAACTGAAAAAGGAGCTGCATATGTTTACCTACTATAAGGCGACCCAATTTGCAATGCTGGCACAGACTAACTTAACCAAAGATACAGCATGATGGGTGTCGGACTGGACCTCTGCACACTATCATTTGCCATCCTAACAATAATCTTCAGGGGTCTCACCCAGCCCACTGAAACATTCTATGAAACTTTGGAAAATATATAGGATTATTGGCTAGCCTCTCCTTGGACGGCAGCAGACTTCACCATTTGTTTTATAATTCAGTGTTTCCTGATTGTTCAGTAGATGGGATGGCATCCTCTGAGATTTGACACCTTATTGCCCAAGATTCCATAATGTGTTGGGCATACCTGGCAGATCAATTCAACATCTCTCCTTCACAACCTTGTTGTGCCACCCAACTCTTACAGTTTCCTGAGTGTTCAGTAGATGCGGATGGCAGCCTTTGAGATTTGGCACCTTATTGCCCAAGATTACATACTTTCTTGGGCATACCTGGCAGATAAATTCAACATCTCTCCTGCACAACCTTGTTGTGCCACCCAACTCTTACAGTTTGTGGGCTCCTTCCTATGGTCTTGTTCAGAGGAAGAGTCTACTGTTTATGAATTTAAGTGCTGACTTCAGTACAAAAGATCAGAACTATTATCCTCTCTAAACATCCATTATATTTCTGTTTTATGCCATGAAGGCCCACAGTATACTGAAAACTGAAAGGCTAACCTGGGGGGGTCCCTTGAGGGAACAAAAAATGTTTCACCATAAAATGCACATCATCTCATCCATCTTGGAAAGCATTGGTGCACTTTTGTTAGCTAAATTTACACTTTGCTTGGTGTCCACTTGTTTTGGGGGTTTGTGGTGGAGAGTACTTTGCATGCCTGGTGGACCTGTTCCCAGATCAAACCCTTGTGGGATGTTCTTTTATGATGCTCTCCCAAAGAAATCACTCTCTCCCCAGACCTACATGTTGAATGTTTAAACAGGGATTACACATTGGTAAACTGGGGGTACACATATGATGCCTTAAGAATGTGTATTGCTACATTGTAGTACAATGTTTACTGCAACATTGCCCACCCAGGCTCCGATTGATGCTAAGATATAGTATCTGATTAGGATGGAAAAAGGTCTTTAGACCTCCTAGACTCCATTTTTATTTTGGCTGAATGGATGATGAGTCTGTTCTTGGGGGGATACTTTGGTATCTGCCACCTTGATAACATAATGTTATGATTTCTAATTCTTGAATCTTGAGCATATTTTTGTATTTGCTTTTTTAATACACCGCCGTGTTACAGAGCTGCCGCTCACCCAATGTGTGCCATATTAAGGATGAATAACTATATAGGGCTTTAGACAAATACCCATCTTTGTCTCATTAGAGATATCACCTGTTAGTTGAAAGCAGCAAGGTGAATTGCAATTGTAGGACTCATCTAAAAGGTTTCCATTGACATGGATGTGAGTGCACTTGAATGGTCATTTGAGTGATACTAAACACCTCCTGTTGTATAAAGGTGCACAGGGATTTGGGATAGTGTGCAGGTAACTTTTTTCTTAGTATTTTTTATCATATTTCCAGATATGTTAACTTATTTTGGATTTCCTCTGAGGAAAAAAATTAAGATTAAAGACACATTTTATGTCTAATTATTGCCAAGGAAAATGTAACGTTATAGCTGCATGTAATTAATGCTCTTGGCATATCATTGTCGTTAATTGCCAGTAATTGGGTGCAGGTGGAAAAACTGAAAGAACTGAAAGACATTTGGCTGTGATTTGCAAATTAATGGAAATGAAAGGTTTCCACAATCAAAATTCCACATACACCTCATTGAGGATTATAAACCGGTTCATACATTTAGAAACATGCAGTGGCTCAAGCTTTCACATTTTTTTTTTTTTTTTTTTTTAAAAAGAGATGGTTTAACTTGCAGAAAACAATCATTTATTAGTTTTGTAAATGTGAATTGGTGTATTCTTGCATTGGTGGTGAGCAGGCTATCAAATTTCAAACATTTGACCAAACTAAAAGAGCGTTCAAAATGCCAAATCATGGAAATGTGATGTTTATTCTATGCTGTTCTGATCATATGCAAACTCTGTTCTTAATACAGCCTCCCTAGCTTATGTTATTACATAATTCACTTAATTCCTCTGGCCCTCTATCTAACATGTTTTAAATATATCGGTGAGAAAAGGCATGGTCTTGTTGGAGCCAAAAAAAAAAAAGAAAGGAAAACAAATATATATATATATATATATATAAAATAGAAAAAATACCGGCACTCTAGGTCTTCCAAGCAATAGTGTTTATTTTCAGTTAATCCAATGTCAACGTTTCAGCCCTAGTTCAGGGCTTTCATCAGGACACATAAGAAGCATTCATACAAAATGACAAGCTTATATAGGACTGTATAACATGTTAAACACTCACCAGATCAGCTGTTGAGAATCACCCGCGATTTCCGGCGTCTACCATTGCACAACTGCGCATGTGTGTAGCTCTGGGAATGCCCTCCCCGTCCCCGCTCAGCTGGGTCCCCCACGTGACGCGGCTACGTCACGTTGCCCCAACAACCGCAAATGCATTGCGGCTATGGGTAATCATACCGTGCTTACGTATGCCGTCGGGAGAATCCCTCCTCTCGTCCGTGAGTGGTCAATCCAGCGGGGTGACGTCGGAGGTATTCCACGCCCCTTTTCTACGAGATCGCAGTGATAGTAAAAAATGAATGAGAGTAGTCTCCTTGAGGTATAATCTCTATGTAATATAATCGTGGAAATAGACAAAGTACAGAATTAATAATAAGGAATTCAACCAATGTTGTTCAGTGTAACCTGCTCAAATATATTTATTTAATTTTTTTAATTGGTCATGTGACTATGATGTCACAAAACCGTAGTTTTCAAAATCTTAATCCTATTTAAGCAGCTCAGGTCCCATTCACTCTGTAAAACACTTTTGATAAAGCCTATACAAAGAGAAACACGTTAAGTGTATTGTTTATAACTTTTTATCACTATTTTATTTATTGTATTACTTTTATTATTTTTTAATATTAAAGTACTTTTTTAATTGGACCTAACTTTGCTGCTGTTGGATTGTTTGGAGCTATATCCCTGGTGGGGATCATACCACCCAAGCGCTTTGGATTGAGCAAACCTGAACTTGCTCTTTAGCATGTGAGTAGGTTTAACTTATTTATTTCTGCTTTCACTCCTTTTTACGGTGTACACTATTGTGGTTCTGTTTGCTTATCTCTACATATACACGGATGGAAGAATTTATATATACACCTGTATCCTTGAGTGGGGATCATACCACTTTAAGCGATATCAGAGGAGCCAGGTTTTACGGTTCCATTACACGTGATTGTACATTTCATAGTTTTTACCTACCCTTGCTTCATAGCTCTACATACTTCACCATATATGATTTTTATTTGTTTATTTTTTATGAGGATACACCCTACCACACCTATAATTCAAAGAATTACCTCTGCACTTGATCCATAGGCGGGGATTATTCTGCCCAGGCACATACACTGGAGCTGTATTGAAGCTCCAGGAAAGTGTGAGTGCACATCTTTTATTTTACCTATCACCACTATAGTTTTAAATACTACACTATTATTTCTTCTCTGGTTCTTTCCACATATACCTTGTCAAGGATTACTGAAGCACTGCACCTACCCCCCTGTTTTTATCCAGTTTTCTGATCGGATACAGTTATCCAGTTTTCTGATCGGAAAAGAGAGACTCAGCATTGGTGTTCGAGCTGCTTTTGGACTATTATCACTTTGCTTCCGTGCTGAATTTATTTTTGTGTGATTGTGTATTTCAGGTAATGGCATTGTATTAAATGTGTATTTATCTGATACAGAATAATTAGGAACTATCCACTTGAGTTAAAAGGGACATTATAGGCATTAAACAACCTTAGCTTAATAGAGCAGTTTAGAGGAGTTGCATCACTTTGTTTCTGTTTATGCAGCCATGCTACACCTCCCTGGCTATGGCTCACGTAGCCTCCATAAAAAAATAATAATTTCAGATCTCATAACACATTGTTTACTTAGACGTTCTTATCTCCTGCTCTGTAAATTCACTGCATGTGACTTGAGCATCCTAAACTCTTCCTGTAAAGACATATATAATGTTTACATTTCTGTTAGTGCACATTCAGTTTAATTTAGAAGTTTTTATATCCTGCTATGTTATTAGCCTTCTAGACCCTGTAGAAACCTCATGTGTGTAATTAAAGCCCAATTTACAGAGCCGGAGATAAAAACTTCTAAACAGTGATAATCTTCCTCTTAGTGATTCTTGTATGAGTAGGATTTTCAACAGAGCACTGGCTGCAGAGAGCTAGCCTGAGTTTTCAGCATTTAGGAAGATACCTGCAGTGATTTGGCTTTTGGAGTCACTGAACACCAAGTTACCTTCAGCACTTCAAATGTTGTGGACTCATGATTTGCCAATATTATTGCTCCTATAGCATTTTGGGAGATGTAGTTCATAACATCTGAAGTGCCTACCCTGCAATAGTGTATACAAACTTCCGGTGTATGGAAGCATACTTTATAATTGTGTAAATTTTTTTGGTTAACAGGATCCCTGTTGTACATGTTGTAATGGAATAGCAAATTGCACATCCTGGTTACCAAAGGCGTTTTGAGCTGCTTGTCACATTTCTACATATAAAATGTATTTATTTTCATTGTTGGCCTACTGAGTTTTCTTAAACCATGGGTGCCCACAAGGTAGATCCCTAGATGTTTTAAAACTACATCTTCCATGATGCTTTGCCATTCTAAAGGCATTCAAAATTCCATGTAAAGCATCATGGGAGTTGTAATTTTACAACATCTGTGGATCTACCTTTAGGGCACCCCTGCCTTAAAGTATAAGTCCATAGTATAAATCTTCTTTTAATAATTTGGTTTCTGAGCATGAGCCCTTGCTCAAAATGTCACATAAAGAAGCTGCAGTTTTTTTTTTTTTCATATAACATTTTAAAGATTGTTTGTATTTATAATTTAGAGAGTGAATTATTGAATAATTACACTTGTGAGAAGAAAATGTATAGGCATTTTTTTAAGTAATTAAGTCTACATGCTTTTGTTACCAAACAGTGGGGAAGATTTATCTAACTGGGTCTGTAATGGTATAAATCAATTCCAGTATTAAAACGTCTTCAATTATATATGGAAAGATTCCAATTGAAAAAAAGGGATATTTGAATAATGCCAAGAATATATTTTAAATATTCAGTGAAAACATATATAATGAAACCTGGCACACACATATTCCTCAAAGTGCAGCCTTTAATAGGAACTCCAAGTTATAGGGACAACATTTCGGCCACACGATGTGATCTTGACTTGACAAAGTTGCTATTAAAGTCTGCCCTCTGATGTTTTAATGATATGAAGCACTTTGGTTTAAAACGTTTGCAGTCCCTTTTCAAGTAAATTTCATAATGATTATGGGTCATTTCTACTGTTAGTTTTTGATCTTTTTGGGGTAATTTTTCAAATTTTCCAAGGGCTATTTATTTTGTTATGATTTAGTGGATATCATAGTTGAAATTTTTCATATTAATAAAAAAATTTTGAAAAAAGTCTTAAAAATAATAATTGGATTTCATTAACAACATCATAAACAAACAACAGTAAAAACACGTTTGAAATATACAATGCATAGCTGCATAAGAAATAAGAACTAAAGAGCAGTTTGGTATAAATTGCTGTTTATTAGACATGTGAAATTCATTTCGGTCCGAATGTGTATTTGGAGGAATTTTGGGCAATTCGGACATTCGCATGCTTCCAAATGTCCGAAGAGCCGAATTGCTGAATTGCCAAAATCTCAAATTTCAGAAGTGCGGAACCAAACCGAATTGACGAATTCCCAAATTGCCAGAATTGCTGAAGTCCCGAATTTTCGGAAGTGCAGAACCGAATGGCCGAAGTGCTTTGGATTTCTGAAAAGTGGCAAAACAAGAGAGAGAAGGAAAATTACGTGAATTATGACAGGGTTAAGGTTAAGGTAGAGTTAGGGTAGGGCTGGGTAGGTTTAAGTTAGGGTTAGGTTTAGGTTTAAGTCAGGTTAGGGTACTGTTAGGTTAGGGTACGGTTAGGTTGGGTTAGCGTTGGGTTAGGGCAGGGGTAGGAGTAGGGTAGGGGCAGATTAGGGTTAGGGTATGGTGATGGTAGGGTTAGGGTTAAGGGAAGGTTAGGTTATGGTTAAGGTAGGGTTAGGGTAGGGTTAGGTTTAGGGAAGTGTTAGGGGTAGGGTTAGGGTAGGGTTTGGGTAAGTTTAGGGTTAGGGTAGGAACAGGCTAAGGGTACGGTTAGGGTAGGGATGGCTTAGGGTTATGGTTGGCTTAGGATTAGGGTAGGGGTAGGTTAGGGTTACTGGTAGGGTAGGGTTAGGGTTATGGTAGGTTTAGAGTTAAGGTAGGGTTAAAGTTAAGGTAGGGTTAGGGTTATGATAGGGTTAGGGTAGGGTTAGTATTGGGTTAGGGTTAGGGTAGAGTTGGGTAAGGTTAGGGATAGGGTTAGGAGTAGGGTTAGGTTAGGGTTGGGCTAGGGTTAGGCTATGGTAGGGTTAGGCTCGGGTTAGGCTCGGGTTGGCTTATGGTTAGGGTTAGGGTAGGGTTGGTTTAGGGTTAGGATTAGGGTAGGGTTGGCTTATGGTTAGGGTTAGGGGATAGATTAGGTTAGTTTTAGGGTAGGGTTGAGGTTGGGTTAGGGTAGGGTAGGGTTAGGGTTAGGATATGGTTAGTGTAGAGTTGGCTTAGAGTAGGGTAAGGTAGGGGTAGGTTAGGGTTGGGTTAGGTTAAGTTTAGGGTAGTGTTGAAGTTGGGTTAGGGTTAGGAGTAGTGTTAGGTTAGGGTTCGGCTAGGGTTAGGTTAGTGTAGGGTTAGGCTTGGGTTAGTGTAGGGTTGGCTTATGGTTAGGGTTAGGATAGGGCTGGCTTAGGGTTAGGATTAGGGTAGGGTTGGCTTATGGTTAGGGTCAGAGGAATGGGTTAGGTTAGTTTTAGGGTAGGGTTGAGGTTGGGTTAGATTAAGGTAGGGTTAGGGTAGGGCTAGTGTAGAGTTGGCTTAGGTTAGGGTTAGGATGAGGGTTGGGTTAGGTTTAGGGTAGGGTTGAGGTTGGGTTAGGTTAGGGTTAGGGTAAGTGTAGGTTTGGCTTAGGGTTATGGTATGGTTAGGGTTGGGTTAGAGTTAGTGTAGGGTAGGGGTAGGGTTATGGTTTGGTTAGGGTTGGGTTGTGGTTGGGTTAGGGTAGGGTTAGGGTAGGGTTAGTGTAGGGTTTGCTTAGGGTTAGGGTAGGGTTGGCTTAGGGTAAGGGTAGGCGTAGGGTTTGGTTATGGTAGGATTATGGTAGGATTAGGGTTGGGTTAGGGTTAGGGTAAGGGTTGAGGTAGAGTTAGGGTAGGGTTTGCTTAGGGTTAGGGTAGGGTTGGCTTAGGGTTAGGGTAAGGGTATGCGTAGGGTTTGGTTATGGTAGGATTATGGTAGGATTAGGGTTGGGTTAGGGCAGGGTTAGGGTAGGGTTTGGTTAGGGTTAGGGTACTGTGGTGACTGTATTGTCTTTAATCATCTCTGTCATCTTTTTTCTTTTAGAAATACTTGTGTTTTTTTTTGTTTTTTTCTGCACATTAAACCCTTTGACAGTTAAAGAAATAAATCCTCCCTACTACTTTCTTTAACTACACCTACTTGTAGTTAAATAAATTAATCCTTCCTTCCTTACCCATGTCTAGATGGGATAATTTTCAACTTTGATTTACAAATAACTAACCTGCCCTTTGCACCTGTGCCAGTCTTTATTCAGCTCAGAAATTCATTACTGCATGCATGGCTGGATTTACATGTCAGATGCCTTTAGGCACAACATTATATGGTGAGCCTTGCTCCTCAACCCACATTATACATACAGGTAAATAAAGTATGTATAATGAATTTATTATTTGACATTGCAGGACTAGAAATATCTATAACATTCATATTTGACAACTGTATATATATATAGATACCAAAAGAGTTGTGGTGGGGAAAACTACAAGTAACGCCAAGCCTCCATAGCAAGCCAGTAACCAACCTCATGCTGATGAGTTGCATTAACAATGAAACAGCTGTCTATGAGTGGTCCACTGGCTTTGCTCCTCTTCCTGAGTTGTGTTTCAAAGCTGTTGTATACAGCAGACACATACTCCATGGAATCCATGTGTAATTATGATGCAAAAATGGGGTTCTTTGTTGAGCCCATTTGCATACACCTATCCAGAACCCCTTGCAGTAGTGAGAGCACTGTTAAAGTGAGATTTCTGTGGGAAAAGCAAGTCTTAAGGCTTGACTGGTGTGTGTATTTGTGTTTAGCAATGTATTAACTATCCACTATATATATATATATATATATATATATATATATATATATATATATATATATATATGTATATGTGTATTTCTTGTGATGTATTGTGTTTGAATCTGTGAGTATATTGAGTATATGCAGCTGTGCAAGTGCATGCAGGATTAATGATAATGTTAGGGTAAAGGGATGGCAAGGTTAGAGAGGGAAACATGTCAGTTATATTACATAGGGCATTTAGTGTTAAGGAGATTAACAGATCGAGAGTAGTTAAAGCTGTATTATAAAGGCTGTTTTGGATTGCTAAGATTAGGGCTAGAGTTGGGTTAAATTTAATATTGGGGTTACATAAGGTATCTAGTTTTTAAAAGGTGTCAAACATTGGATTAAAGGAAGGGACACTCCGAACACCATAACCACTCCATCTGAATAGTGTCAGGAGGCCCACGGGCGCATTCTTACCTAAAGTGGTTAAACCGTTCTTGAACAGTTTAACCCCAAAGTGTGCATATAGCGCCAATCTACAGGTCCCCCAGGTTATATCCAGCTTCTGAATCAGTTTCTGAGTCAGTTTCAGTAAGCGCAGAGTGCTACCAGGAAGGGGTGCCACTGATTGGCTTAGTGCATCAACTGATGCTCTAAGCCAATAAGTAGCTCTCTATTGACAACAAAGGTACATTTATTTTTCATCAATGAGGAGCTACTGATATTCACTAAAGTCTGAATGTACACTGGAGTTGCAAAATTCAGCTATATTGATCGAATTGCAACCAAATTTGTAATTCTAATTATCGCCGATGGTAATTTGTTTGAAATCTGGTTATTTCAAAAGAATTATTCCATTTAGATTACATTCACAACTGCTTGGAAGCTCCTGTGCTTTATTTAGTAACCAATGAATATTGTGAATGTATTCTACATTTAAAATCTGAGTGCTCACTGGTTGTCTCAGGGGCTTTTTCTATTTGGGCTCGGATCTATATAGATTTTAGCGAATAATCTCATCAATAAGCAACTCGCATTACAACGGCTTTAAGCTTTACATGAGGGGATGTGAAACCTTTGGTATCTCATCTTTTGACAGCAAATCCCATCATAAGTTTAGGAATGTTTGGATTAAAATCTATTTCTGAATCAGAAAATCTTCCCAATCACAAAACCTCCCAATCATTATCTTTCATTGTCTCATGGTAAAATAATATCTGTCAAATTATAGAAACATTTTAAGATGTACTAATACATG
Source organism: Pelobates fuscus (assembly GCF_036172605.1). Lineage (NCBI taxonomy): Eukaryota > Metazoa > Chordata > Amphibia > Anura > Pelobatidae > Pelobates > Pelobates fuscus. Next base: position 295,365,490 of record NC_086317.1, on the reverse strand, counting down.
CAAAACCGTGATCAAAGTGGTCAAAAATATTATGAAACAACTGCACAAATTAGATAAATCAGTGTGATCAAAATATTCTTTGCGTTTCATGTATTCTTTTAATTTTCCTTGCTTTGTTCAACAGTCATCTTGAAACTGTGTGATTTAACTAATTTTTCATTTTTATCAAAACCAGATTTATCATAGACTACATCACCTCTCATTGAATGTAAAATCTTTCAAGGCCAATTATGCCTTGAAATGTTGTTTGACAAGTTTCGTTATTTTGAAAAACAACAACAGTGCTCTATAGAGAAAATGAAAGCAAAATATTCAGAAATCTTTTTCATAGCAGCCAATCTGTGTATGAAAAGTTAGTTGGTAAGAAATTATTTGACCCATTAACTAATATGTAAAACAGCAAATTGTAGTGATATTTTGTGCAAAAAAATAGCTATATTCACCAATGTGTATAGTTCTCCAATATACTAAAAATTAGTACTGGTTAAAGGGAAACTCCAGTGCCAGGAAAACAATCCGTTTTCCTGGCACTGGAGGGTCCCTCTCCCTCCCACCCCCCAATCCCCAGTTACTGAAGGGGTGAAAACCCCTTCAGTCACTTACCTGAGACAGTGGCGATGTCCCTCGTCGCTGTCTCCTCCTCCGCGCCGCTCCTCCCTGTGATTCCGTTGGCTGGTGGGCGAGACTGATCCCGCCCACCGGCCGAGGAGACCTAATGTGCATGCGCGGCAATGCCGCGCATGCGCATTACGTCTCCCCATAGGAAAGCATTGAAAAAGATTTTCAATGCTTTCCTATGGGGAAATGAGCGACGCTGGAGGTCCTCACACAGCGTGAGGACGTCCAGCGATGCTCTAGCAAGGAAAATCCTTGCTATAAATCAGGAAGTTCCCTCTAGTGGCTGTCTAGTAAACAGCCACTAGAGGTGGAGTTAACCCTGCAAGGTAATTATTGCAGTTTATAGAAAACAGCAATAATTACACTTGCAGGGTTAGGAGTAGTGGGAGTTGGCACCCAGACCACTCCAAGGAGCAGAAGTGGTCTGGGTGCCTGGAGTGTCCCTTTAATATTACTAATAACTAAAAAATAGTGGAGAGTGTGAAAATTTTTTACTAAATTGTGTAAAATAAATATTGTGATTGGAAACAGGAGTCACTCACATGGAACAGAGTAAAAAAAACAAAGACAAAGAGGAAAATAGTGTAATTCTGTAAAAATCTACTAAATGGTGCTTTCACTTCCAAAAGCAACTCACATGGAAGAGAGCCTAAATACACCAGCCTCAGTCAAAGGAAGCTGATTCACTACATTACTACAGCAAAATGCAACAAAAACATCAGCAGGGAGTTTAAGGACATTTATTGTACCTGTTTATTTTATTATAGCTAAGTGGTTTGAAAGTTCTTTTTTATATGCACTGACTTGACTGCCTGATAGTTTGCTGCTGGGTTCCTGTTGTCAATTGACGGTGGTACTATCCCTATACAGCACATTGCTATCCATACTTGAACCAGTATCCAGAGGATCTCGTCCATGTGAGTGAGTGTTTTCTTACCCTATATACTTTTTGGCAATTGAGTATCATTTGCACTTTTGGCTGGGTTTTTTATTGTGTTTATTTCTGAGGATACCATACCACAGAATTATTCATCCAAAAGGTGTGGTGGAACCTATAAATATACCATATGCTATATTACCTAGAGCCAGGTATATTAAGGTTAAAGCACTATTTAGTAGATTTTCACACATTTACATTATTTTTCTTATTTTCCTTTTTTATTCTATGTTCTATATGTTAGTGTATAGTGTGTATAGTGTTTCAAATGCTCCACTATTTTTTGTTTTTATTAAATAATATATAACAAGACATTTGAAGAAAAAAAAATATTTAGAATGGGTCAGATTTAGGATTGAGGCATTCTGGGACCTTTGCCCGGTTTATTAATTAAAGCTATTTTGTTGATTTTAGTGTGAGCATTCTAGCTGAATGTTGTTATAGTGGATATTTTGCAAGTCTAGAGGTTAGGGGTCACTAATTTAGACAGCTAATTTGACTTGAGTTTTAGAAAATGGTAACATGTTTGTATTTGATACAAATAGGACTTGTAGTTGTATTCTATTTTCTCTTTTTTAGCCAATCTTCTCTTTCTAAAGGACCACTAGAGTGCCAGGAAAACATACTTGATGGAGAGGAAACTTACCTCTTTCTCCAGCACCGGGCGGGGAGCTCTCCTCCTTCTCTCCCCCTCCTCTCCTCCTCTTCGGCTGAATGCGCATGCGCGGCAAGAGCCGCACGCGCATTCAGCCAGTCTTATAGGAAAGCATTTATAATGCTTTCCTATGGATGCTGGCATCTTCTCACTGTGATTTTCACAGTGAGAAGCATGCAAGCGCCTCTAGGGGCTGTCAATGAGACAGCCACTAGATGCTGGATTAACCCAAATATAAACATAGCAGTTTCTCTGAAACTGCTATGTTTATAGAATAAAGGGTTAACCCTAGCTGGACCAGGTACCCAGACCACTTCATTAAGTTGAAGTGGTCTGGGTGCCTATAGTGGTCCTTTAAATGAAACAATTTTTCTTCTTCGTTGACTAGTTGGACACATCATGTTAATTAAACATATTTGATATTTCTGAGTCTGAACTGAAATATTAGCAAGCATAGGCTCAGAAATATATATATTTTTTGTCATATACAGTAGTTGTAACAATATAGATAAATAAAAATGATCAAAATATGTTTACCAGTACTTGTAAGATCCCTGATGGTATTTTTTGCTTTGCAACATTAAAAATAAATAAATCATTATTTAAAATGTAAACTCAGCAGAGGTCTTCTTAGTCTGTTTTTGCAAATCAATTCTAGTTTGACTGTCTAAAACTAGAATATATCCACATTTGAAACTTGTCAAGTTTATTCATGAGCAATGATTTATTTTAGTACAAATTAGCTTTTATTGGGTTTTATAACCAGTTTATACTTTTGAAACAAATCAGCTATTTGTCAGAAAAAGAAGGCATGCAGTAGAATACAACAGTGAACTTCAAATTACAAGTATATATTGTTTATCACGTTTGCATTTTTCCCCGCAATTTGCCAAAAATAAATAAGCTTCCTGTTAATCTGGCAACACTCCTTTTATACAAAACGGTTCCATATTAAATTATTGCTAAACGAACAGACTGTGCCATCACTCACTGGAGCTTGGCACTAGAATTACTTGATCTATGGCATACTTTTACTCATTAGAATGCATATTGTGTGCTACTTCTCATAAAGGCAACAATGGGATACAAAATAAATTGTATGCAAGATACATAAAATACATTCTTTATTTTTTTTATTTTTTTTTGACAATCTTTATTTTAATTTTTGTCTTTCGCGTTAGTACAGTTAGACATTTAGTTAACCAAGTAAAGTATAATACATAGCAGTAGCATTTACAACATGTGAGAACAAGCATCGTACATAGGAAGGTTGATATTGGTGGTGGAGTGTTTACCTATATTTTGTAGCGGTATCTGCGTGCGCACTACACTTTAGTTACGCAGACTTATAGTGCAGCCAACCAGCCACGTTAGGTATAGTCAGTACAGTGATGGCACATCGCGTATCAGTATCTTGTGGCCGCTGTTTCCATGGGTGGTAGTCATTATCTCTCTAGGTACACGTCGTGGCACTGTATGTTGTCGGTGACTGGTTCGGTGCACTCTGGCCCTTAGGTGTGGACCGGTATTATTATATGGTCTGCCGTCTAAAGTCTTGGGGCTAGTGTGTCATGCCAGAGCAGGCCAATGCAAATCATTGGTGTATGGCGTCTTAGTAGGGTAAGTATGGTGGGTACGGCCCTCCTGATGTTTGTTATGTCAGATGTCAATTCGTGACTGTTGTCACGGCTGCTCACCACTGTCTGGTTGCCCTTATAGGGACTGGTTCTCAGTCAGTGGTAGGTCCGTCCGTCAGGTTGGTTAGGTGGAAGGAGGAGGTGATGGAGGGGGGGAGGGTGAGAGGGGGGGAGTCAGAGGCCCCTGGTACCCCGCCCCACCCGCCGAGAGGTACCACAGCCAGGGCGTCCAGGTGCGAGTACATTTCTCCTGTCTGTCATGTAGTGCTGCCGTAAGAGAGTCCATGTTGTATATTTCTCCCACCCTGTCCATTCACTGCCGGAGTGTGGGCACATCCCTTTGTTTCCATCTAGTGGGGACTAATGGCTGCTGTCAGTAGGTGTTTTATTAGGGACTTTTTGTATGCTGAGAGGGATATGTCCGTGTGGTGTAGGAGCATGGAGAGGGGTTGGAGTGGCAGGGTAATGTCTGTGATTTGTTGGATGGTCTCTCTAATTGTTGTCCAGTAGGTGGCGATACCGGGGCAGTTCCACCAGATGTGGAGAAAGGAGCCGTCAGTGGCACCGCATCTCCAGCAGTCTCAGGGTATCTCTGCGTCCATACGATGCAGGATATCCGGGGTTCTGTACCAGTGTGTAAGGATCTTAAAGCCTGTCTCCTGAAGTTTGGAGCTGATGGAGCATTTATGTGTCAGTATAAAAATCTTGTCCCATTCCTGTTCTGTGAGCGTGGTCCCTGTCTCCCTCTCACATCTAGTTATGTATCTTGGGTGTGTCAAGTTTTCTACGTCAAGGAGAAGTGCATAGAGCATGGAGATTCCCCTATCGGTGTGGGCCCGTGTTGTGCAGAGGGTTTCGAACTGCGTGAGGGTTCTGTGTAGGCATTGTTTGTTCGGGAAGGACGCATAGTATGCTCGTATTTGAAGATAGTGGAAGTTGTCTAGGCCTGTAGGTGCTTTGTCTCCGAGGATATCCATCAAAGGTTTAAGTCTGTTCCCCTGTGATAGCTGGTGGAAGCTGAGCCAGTTGGTGTCACTGTATGTGTGCAGGTCTGCGGGCGTTAGTCCCCCTCCGACGTCAGGGTTATGTGTAATGGGTGTGAGTGGGCAGTCTGTATTAGTGAGTTGGTGCGAGTATCGCAGTTTGCACCAAATCCGCAGCTTGCGTCAATCATTGGGTTGCCCGTTCGTAGTGATCCCAGCGTTAGGGAACTAAGCCATAGGCGAGAGGGTAGCGTGCCACCTGTCTGTGCAAGTTCCATGGGAACCCACAATTTGGTGGTTGGCCGTGCATGCCAGTCCACCGCCCTGAGTAAGTGGGCTGCGTGATAGTATCCCAGGAAGGATGGGAGGCCAGCGCCACCCCGGGCTTTAGGGCGTTCTAGCAGCGTCTTGCTCACCCTGCTCGCTTTCCCGTTCCACACGAACTGCCGGACCGCCGTGGATATCGATTGGAAGAAGGTTCTAGGTATGGAGATGGGGATCGTCTGAAACAGAAACAGCAGGCGCGGTAGCACATTCATTTTAACAGCGTTAATTCGGTCAAACCAGGAAACATAGAGGCTACTCCATCGATGCAGGTCAGCCAAACCCCTAGGTACTTTAATTTGGTTTCGCACCATGAGAAACGGAACTGCGATCGTAGGTGCGCGACTTTCTCTGCTGTGAGTGATATCGGTAGGGCTTCCGATTTGCTCATATTCAGCTTGAGGTTAGAGATGTCGCCAAAGGTCTGAAAAGCTCGAAGGAGGTTGGGAAGTGAGATTGTGGGGCTATCGAGGAAGAATAGCATGTCATCCGTGTATGCGGCCACCTTATGTTTCGTGTGGTGCATTATGTACCCCGTAATACCCCTGTCCCATCTGACCGCCTCCAGGAAGGGTTCTAGTGTGAGGGCAAACAGGAGGGGGGATAGGGGGCAGCCTTGTCTGGTCCTGTTGCGGATGGAGAACGGGGCTGAAAGCGCGCCATTGGTCCGAATGCGAGCCGTCGGGTTAGAGTATAGCCAGTATCCAGGAGCGCATATGGGGTCCAAACTGCATATGACGGAGGGTGGCCTCGAGATACTTCCAGTCTACCCAGTCGAAGGCCTTCTCTGCATCTGTGGAGACCAGAACTAGTCTTTGTTTGTCGACCGGGCAGAGTGGATCATGTTAAGGGCTCGTATGGTATTGTCCCGCGCCTCTCTTCCTGGGACAAACCCCACCTGATCTGGGTGGACCAGCGCGGGGAGCACACGGGAGAGTCTTATGGCCATGGTCTTGACAAACAGCTTGAGATCTGAATTGAGGAGCGATATCGGTCTATAACTCCCGCAGTTGGTGGGGTCTTTTCCGTCTTTCGGTATGACCGTCACGGTCGCGTGTAAGGAATCTGCTGGGAACCAGATTGGGTACCCCTGCTTGCAGGCAGACTATCAGGCCGAGCAGCAGAGGCGTACCGGGTTGTTCCAGACGAGGACAGCAGGGATTATCCAAAGGTCAAGCAGACCATCTTAGCTCGGTATGCCATCACCTCAGAGGCATACCGGCTCAAATTCCGGGACATTAAGAAACAAGTGAAAGACTCGCACACAGAATGGGCCCACCGACTGCAGCGAGCCGCCAAGGGATGGATGGAAGCGACACAGGTCACCACTCTGGAGGATCTGTTCCAGTTAATCGTACTGGAGCAGTTCTTCAACGGCCTGAGTGCAGAACTACAAAATTGGGTATGAGACCGCAAACCTCGTACCCTACCAGAGGCAGACAAGTTGGCTGATGAATTCCAGGACACTAGGTGAGACCAACAAGCTCAACACCGGTCCACTTATGGATCTACTGCCCCTCTTCCAGCAGTGACCACTTTGGCCCATCCACGATGTTGCGGTCACCAGCCCGCCGAGCCTCACGGTCGTGCCCGACCGGCACGACCGCTCCGACTACACGAGCTTACCTGCTCGTCGGCGAGCCGGGAACCTCGCACGTAGTTCTTCCGGGCATCACGCCCAGATCCAAGATGGCGCCGACCGCGTGGTCGCGTCTATTGCTAGCCCCGCCCCCGAGAATTATACCAACGTGTGCGTGACGTCACGACGTCAACGCACACGCACGTTTTGGGGTCAGAGGTCGCCCTCTGACCAATCATAGCCTAGAGAGGGGTATTTAAACCCCTAGCTTTCCCCATTACTTTGCCATGTCGTGGTTTCAGTTTCCTGGTTTCCTGAGAGTGCTGATTCTGTGTTTCTGATTTCCTGGTATCCTGATCCTTGGCGTTTCCCTGGTTATTCTGATCTCTGGTTTCCCTGACTTGGCTTGTTTTATCGGTATTGAGTATTTTCTGGCTTCCTTGACCTCGGCTTTCCCTTTGACCATTCTCTGTCTCTAGCGTATTAGTCCGGCCATTCTAAGGTCCGGTTTACGCTCTATCCTATTATTTTCCTTTTCTTACTTATGTATATGTTTACATAAGTTCTGCGTGCTGGACCACATTACTAGTTGTGACATTACGACATGGCCATGGATCCTGCAGAACTATGCAAGCATATGATCGCATGTGAGAGTAGGGTGGAGGATATGGACCACAGGTTAGACCAATTTGCCCAGGCATTTCAGACCTTGCTCCAGAGGACTGCCTATTTAGAGGTTCCTCCAGTACCACCTGTGGTTCCGCCACCTGTAGTGGTTCCCGTACCACATAAACCACCGTCCATAACCTTGTCACCGCCCCCTCGCTATGGAGGTGATTCCAAGGAATTCAGAGTTTTTTTAAACCAAATTGAATACCACTTTGAGGTCTCCCCAGGTTCATTCCCAACAGATCGAAGATTGGCTATCTGATGAACCAATTAACAGGAAAGGCCTTAACCTGGGCTAACCCCTTATGGGAAAGTGGTGACGCAGTAGCCCGTGATTACAATACTTTTCTTACGGCCTTTAAGGCTACGTTTGAACCTAAAGGCAGGGAGAAGAACGCTGCCAAAGCCCTTATGAGAATCAAGCAAGGCAGTCGTTCTGTAGCCGATTATGCAATAGAGTTCAGGACATTAGCATCTGAGGTTGATTGGACCAATAGTGGTCTGGTGGCTGCTTTCTCTGAGGGTCTAGCTGAGAGTATACAAGATGAGACTGCAGCTAGAGACCTTCCGGTTAATCTTAACGAATTTATTGCATACATGATAGACATTGATAACCGGCTCAGAGAGAGAGAGAAAAACAAACAGCGTAACAGACGTTCTAATTTGCCCATAGCCCCTCGTTTCTCTAACCCAGTGGTGAGTAGCCAAACGCCTCTTCCGGAACCTGAACCCATGCAATTGGGTAGCGCTAAACTCACTGAGGCAGAGAGACAACACAGACGTAACGAGGGGTTATGTATGTATTGTGGCAAGAAGGGACATCTAAGATCGTCATGCCCGGTTCGGCCGGAAAACTTGCACACCTAAGGCACGTACGGGGACCGACCTTAGGTGTGATGTATATGTCCCCTAAATTGACTAAGAACCGTTTCCTTGTCAAAGTAACCTTATCTTTCAAGAACACTACTGTTCAGTGTGAGGCTATGATTGACTCTGGGGCAGCGGAGAATTTCCTAGACAAAGAATTCTCTGCAAAACATCTCATGCCCTTAAGACATAAAGAGAAACCTATAGCAGTCGAGGCCATTGATGGAAGGCCTCTTACCCAGCCTTTCATCACACACGAAACTCTGCCAATCACTATTTCAGTGGGTATTCTCCATTCTGAAGAAATGACCTTTCAAATTATATCTTCACCTACAGTGCCGATAATACTCGGTTTTCCTTGGCTCCTGAAACACAATCCACGTTTGGATTGGATTGAAGGAGAGATTATGAGTTGGGGTGAGAGATGCAAAGGTGTTTGCTTTAAGCAAATCCCACAACATATTGGCACCATCAATGTTCCTGTTACACCTCCCTTGACCACACAAATTCCACAGCAGTATATGGATTTGAAAGAGGTATTTAACAAGGTCCAGTCAGAAGGGTTACCTCCTCATAGACCTTATGACTGTACTATAAACTTATTACCAGGGACTATGCCTCCCAAGGGAGGAATCTATGCCTTGTCCCCCCCAGGAAAATCTTTGTTTGGAGGAATATATTAAGGATGCTCTCAGAAAGGGTCATATCCGTAGGTCCTCCTCACCAGCCGGGGCTGGATTCTTCTTTGTCTCTAAAAAAGAAGGAGACCTACGCCCTTGTATTGATTATAGGGGTTTGAATAGGATTACCATTAAAAACGCCTACCCTATTCCCCTTATATCAGAGCTATTTGACAGATTGAAGGGAGCTCGAGTCTTTACCAAGCTCGATCTCCGAAGTGCATACAATCTAGTCAGGATTAAGGACGGTCACGAATGGAAGACCGCATTTAACACCAGAATGGGACATTACGAATACCTGGTTATGCCGTTTGGATTATGTAACGCTCCAGCGGTATTCCAGGATTTTATTAACGATGTCCTAAGAGAGTACCTTCACATGTTCGTTCTAGTGTATTTGGACGACATTCTCATCTATTCCCCAGATCTAGAGACACATCACGATCATGTGAGAATTGTACTGAAAACCCTGTTACAAAACGGCCTTTACTGTAAACTGGAAAAATGCCAGTTTGACCAAACGGAGATACAATTCCTTGGATACGTTATATCTCCGTCTGGTTTCCAGATGGATCCTCGCAAACTGGAGGCAGTCTTACAGTGGCCATTACCCAAGGGCCTTAAAGCTACTCAACGCTTTAAAGGTTTTGCAAATTACTACCGCAAATTCATAAGGGGATTTTCCTCCGTGATTTCCCCTATAACCAATTTAACAAAAAAAGGAGCAAATTGTATATCTTGGCCCAAAGAAGCAAGAGAGGCATTTGAACAATTAAAATTTTTATTTTCCTCAGCACCTGTCCTGACCCATCCTGATCCATCCAAACCATTTATCCTCGAGGTGGATGCATCAGAGACAGGAGTTGGAGCCATTCTGTCTCAAAGAGAAAGTCCTGATACGCCTTTACATCCCTGTGGATTTTACTCTCGCAAACTCACACCTGCAGAGAGGAATTACGACATAGGGAATAGGGAACTTTTGGCCATTGTACTTGCCCTTAAGGAATGGAGGCATCTCTTGGAAGGTTCCAAAGAGCCACTTTTGATCTTTACTGATCATAAGAATTTGGCTTATATTGGGGACGCTAAGAGACTGTCCTCTCGTCAGGCTAGGTGGTCATTGTTCCTCTCCCGATTCAATTTCGTAATTACGTACAGGCCTGGTACTAAAAACACCAAGGCAGATGCACTTTCTCGGCAGTTTGAGACAGATGAAGTACCAGAACAGGTGATATATCCTATTGTACCTCCTGAATGCCTCATTGCCACTACTGTTTCCGAAGTGTCTTCTCCACTCTTCTGTGCCATAATAGCAGATCAAACTCAGGCACCTGTGGGAAAACCTCCGGACAAACTGTATGTGTCACCTCAGTTTCGAAAGAAGGTACTAGATTTGTTCCATGACAACCTCACAGCGGGCCATCCTGGAGTCCATAAAACTCTCTCAGCCGTCTCCAGGAGATTTTGGTGGCCTGCTCTTAGAAACGATATCAAAGATTATGTTGGGGCATGTCAAATATGTGCCGTTTCTAAAGTTCCTCCTAGGTCACCTCCTGGACTGTTACAACCACTGCCCATACCTAGTGCTCCATGGACCCACTTGGCCATGGATTTCATTGTGGATCTACCCAGTTCTAACGGGTTTAATACAGTTCTTATGGTTATTGATAGATTCACGAAGATGGCACATTTCATCCCACTTAAAAAATTACCATCTGCCCAAGATCTAGTTCAAATATTCTTGAGAGAGATCTTTCGGTTGCACGGTGTACCCAAAAACATAGTATCTGACAGAGGTACCCAGTTTGTTTCTAGGTTTTGGCGTTCCTTTTGCAAACAATTGGGCGTCGAACTCTCCTTTTCGTCAGCATATCACCCTCAAACAAATGGAGCAGCAGAGAGGGCGAATCAGTCTTTAGAAGCTTATTTACGTTGCTTTATAAATGCCAATCAATCTAACTGGTATGAGCTCTTACCCATGGCTGAGTTCGCCAGAAACAATGCCACTCATGAATCTTCTAATCACAGTCCATTCTTTGTTAATCAGGGTTATCACCCCACTGTTTTACCTTCTGCATTCTCAGACACAGATATCCCCGCTTTGAACACCCGTTTAGAATCGATTCATGATACCTGGGATTCCGTCCATTCAGCTCTGCAAAAAGCCTCATTCCGAGCAAAGGTCCAAGCTGACAAGAAACGGGGCGCTAATCCTGTCTATCTTCCAGGTGACAGGGTGTGGCTCTCCACAAGACATATCAAGCTTAAGGTCCCATCTATGAAATTTGCCCCTCGGTACATTGGTCCCTTTCGAGTTACCCAACGTATTAATCCAGTGACCTATTCCTTGGCACTACCGGCTCATATGAGAATAGCGAAAACTTTCCATGTGTCTCTGCTCAAGCCCCTTACTTGCAATCGCTACACCAGGGTATCCACTCCTCCTCCGCCCTTGGTAGTGGGTGATCAAGAAGAATACGAAGTCCATTCTATCATGGACTCCAAATTATCCAGAGGTGTCTTGTCCTATCTCGTTGACTGGAAGGGTTATGGTCCCGAGGAACGTTGTTGGGTTCCTGCTGACCGGGTCCATGCGCCCCGTCTTATCCGGTCATTTCACAACCGCTTTCCTCTTAAGCCGGGTCCTTCCCGCCCGGTGCGCGGTCTTCGAGTGGGGGGTACTGTTGCGGTCACCAGCCCGCCGAGCCTCACGGTCGTGCCCGACCGGCACGACCGCTCCGACTACACGAGCTTACCTGCTCGTCGGCGAGCCGGGAACCGCGCACGTAGTTCTTCCGGGCATCACGCCCAGATCCAAGATGGCGCCGACCGCGTGGTCGCGTCTATTGCTAGCCCCGCCCCCGAGAATTATACCAACGTGTGCGTGACGTCACGACGTCAACGCACACGCACGTTTTGGGGTCAGAGGTCGCCCTCTGACCAATCATAGCCTAGAGAGGGGTATTTAAACCCCTAGCTTTCCCCATTACTTTGCCATGTCGTGGTTTCAGTTTCCTGGTTTCCTGAGAGTGCTGATTCTGTGTTTCTGATTTCCTGGTATCCTGATCCTTGGCGTTTCCCTGGTTATTCTGATCTCTGGTTTCCCTGACTTGGCTTGTTTTATCGGTATTGAGTATTTTCTGGCTTCCTTGACCTCGGCTTTCCCTTTGACCATTCTCTGTCTCTAGCGTATTAGTCCGGCCATTCTAAGGTCCGGTTTACGCTCTATCCTATTATTTTCCTTTTCTTACTTATGTATATGTTTACATAAGTTCTGCGTGCTGGACCACATTACTAGTTGTGACACACGACCAGGGGTAAGCAACAACTTGTACCCTCCCAGGTACAATACACGACCGCCAATCCGCTGCTATACCTGCAACCAGCAAGGACATATTCAAAAAGATTGCCGACGGAACAGGAACCGACCAACCTGGCATAACCAGGGGCCACCACCCCATAACCGAGCTGCGGTACACTGTTACCAAAAAGAACCCTTTGTCCCACACATGACAGCCATATCCATAGAAGAACCCCTGGGAACCCTGCACGAAGTGAACCTCATACAAGCCTCCTCAGACAACCGACAGGGGCACCGCCAGGTGGTACACATGGAGGGAAAGAGTATACAAGGATTACGTGACTCTGGTTTCACCTTGACTCTGGTCCGGAATCATTTGGTTCCAAAGAACAATCTCACTGGGGACTGTGTGGCGGTATGAATGGCAGGTGGAGCAATTTACAAAGTCCCCGCTGCCAAGGTACATTTGGATTGGGGAGCGGGGCATGGGAATGTGGAGGTGGGGATTATGCAGGATTTGCCAGCTGATGTGATCTTGGGCAACGACTTGGGGGGAGCTCACATCCGCCTTTGTTCCCCAACCCACCGTCCAAGAAGCATACCCTGTTGTTACTCGACAGCCAGCCCACACCACGGCTCCATCCGATCATTCTAAAGCTCAGGTGGCAATCTGCCCCACACCCCTCCTGTTCTCCCCTGGGCTGCCCCCTTAGAATTTGGCAGCGAGGTAGCCCTAGATCCTTCCATGCAGGTATATAAAGATCGTGTAGACAAGAATCAGGCAGTGCCGAACCGTGGGGCAGTGAATATCGTAACCATGTCTGACTAGGAGGAAGAGTGTGAGCCTTGGGTACCACCTCCCATTAGCAGGCCGCGATCCTACAGACAGGGAGCAGGCAATGGAAGAGGTTGGGGCAGAGGGCAGGGCCGAGGTGGCTGAGGCTGCTGGGCAGAGGAAGGATCCAGGAGGAATGGCGATCAGCCCAGGAACAGAGAGTCCTGGAAGCAGGGGGGCAGCACGCCGCTGTGTTTCCGCCTGGACAGCTCACCAGTGAGCTGTCCAGGCGGAAACACAGCGGCGTGCTGCCCCCCTGCATGGTCATAGGACGTGGAAGAGCTAAAATAAAGCAACTCGAAGAGTTATCTGGTGCAAGGATAAAAATTGTAAATGATAACTATGACTCTGAGGTCAAATTATTTGGCACAAGAGATCAGCAAGGTAAAGCAAAGGAACTGATAAATGATTTTGTCAAAAGTTCAGGAAGAGAAGCTGTTTATGAGTACAGCAAAATCCCTGATTCCCCAGAGAGCACCTCTCCTCCACTTGTGAAAGAGAAGCCGTTTGTTCAAATTGACTGGGCTTCTGCTAATAAACAAGCGGCGATATATGAAGCCACAAAGTGGGCAGATGCTCCGCAAATTGAAAAATTTTCTATGTGGAATCCGAGAAGATTTCAGCTATGTCTAAAGATGAAGTCCTAAAGTGGAGAAAAGAAAATAATAACATATTGTGCAATGATTTAAAATAAAATGGACAGCGATCCATTCCCAATCCCGTTTTGAACTTTGAAGATGCATTCAGTCCATTTCCTGAAGTAATGTATGCGTTTAAAGTTGCTGGGTTTAAAAAACCTACCCCGATTCAGTCCCAGCCATGGCCAGTTATACTGCAGGGAACAGAACTTATTGGTATCGCCCAGACGGGCACAGGGAAAACATTAGCATACCTACTTCCAGGTTTTCTTCACCTGGACCTTCAGTCGTGTACTAGAGATCAGCGTGGTGTGGGCCCTTAAAAAGCTGCAACCCTATTTGTATGGGTAGTACTCCGGACATCCCCAAGCCGATCCGTTGGGATCAGACTGTGTATGTCGGCTTTGTTCTGGGGGAGAATTGTGGCAAACTTAGCCACTTCTGGACACTTAGGGTGAATATTTTGTTAACTGTTGCTATGCTCATTTTATATGCAGTGTGTAGCATTCGTCTGAATATTATATCAGTTATGTTTTTTTATGTAAAACTGTATATTTTGCTGTACGGAGAGATAATGTGATTAACAGTACATTCTTGCACAATTATCTCTCCTGTACAGCAAGGCATGCTGGGAAACAGCCTTGCAGTTTAAGTTACCCACACAGTCCTCTGTAGTAAAACCCCTGCAATGTCATTCAGGAAACCCCTTGCATGGGGTCTTGCATAAATACTGTGACCGGGGAATAAAATAACAGTTCACAGTTGGCTCCCAGACTATGTATCGTCTAGTCCTTGGGGAAGATTATTATTACGCTGCCTGTGTTATACCTGCTTTATCCTGACTACCAGCAGAGATACCGTGGATTATACTGCTACGCCGCTACAATAGCTTTTTAACCCCTTAAGGACACATGACATGTGTGACATGTCATGATTCCCTTTTATTCCAGAAGTTTGGTCCTTAAGGGGTTAAAATACTTTTATTTCAGATTTACTAGTATTCACAATAGTTGGGCATTATTATGACATTCTTACTACATTATGTTGCCATTTTCAAAAAGCTGTACTGCTACTAATGCCATTTGAGAAAAAAAATATTTTTGCCTTTATACTAACATTCCAGACACTGTGTGAAATATTGCAACATAAAACAAAACAAAACACTGTATTGTGTCTAAAGCTTTCCATTCCACATAATTGTTTTAATAAAGTTCGAACACATAATTGAAAATAATAACCATTGTGTAAATTTACATAGCTTTAATTTTTACGTTAGTCTGAAATCTTTACATAACTCTGCTGTTTTATTTTATGATTATATGCTAGCTCTGCATCCTTTTTTTTTTTGCAAATAAATGTTATGCTAATATTTTTTCAATCTAAAAGTGCTTAGTAGTGAAGGAGTTAACTGCTTGAAGCAGCTAAGGGCAATAGGGTGGAAAAAAAATGAAAGAAGCCAAGAAAGATTGGATAGAGAAGAATGATGCATATGTTTTATGTATAATTGTCTCTACAAGGCTCTATTACACATGCAATGCATTTTTTGCACCTATAGTATTAGATTAGCATATATCCTAATTCTAAAACAATTAGCACATGTTAAGTCCAGCGAACAATTCCATGCTATTAGGAATTTGCATGTGAACACCCCAAGCCACAGATAAAGGGATGTTTCTCAGTACTATACTTGCAAAAGAGAACACAATACTCTAATTTTAAATTAGTTTTCATTTATTTAATCTTGCTGAGAATATTTTGATACCATAAGAGCATTCAAATTCAGTTATTAAGCAATCAGCTTTATAAATCGGAAAGGTCTATGGTGCTCTGGATGTAGACTGAAAACAAGGTTTCATGAGGAGAGATGAATGATATATCTGGGGTTGGTAGACATTTATTAGTGTAATTAGGCCCCCCCACCGTCTTGTCTGATTTATGACAAGTTGCAGCTTATTTATTGAATTTACTATTATTAGATCATGTTTAATGCATTTGTCTATGTACAGGGTCAGATTTTCATAAGGAATTTCAGGAGCTTACATGAAATCAAATATTTTATAAATATTTAAATGTTTTAATTTTTTTTGAGGACACGTGGCTTAGCAGTGTCTCCACAAACTTACAGTTAATGTCATCGATTTATGGAACAACTTTTCATAATTTAGGATATATCCTGATTTGCATTTCCATGATCTAACTACAGCAACAAAAGCTCTAAGTTCCCGAGTTTCTTTTAGGGGGGACACACTAAATGTTTTGAGATATAGATCCATTCTGAGGTATTAAATATTTTTTTTCCATTAGGTTTAAATCCTGTTATATTAATAATACCTGCAGTTTTTAAGTAACTCAATACATATGATACCATTAAAACTTTTCCTAGAGTTTATTAGCTTTTACGCATCTTAGTAAGAGGAATTATGCTTCCAAAAATCTAGCTAATATGTATTCATTTTTGTTTAAATAAGTATTTGTTTTGGTGAAAAGCTGCATTAAGTAATATGCATACTGTATGTATACTTAGTACCATTTGAAACATGTAGGTCTAGCAGAAACAGTTTTCTAGCTTGAAAAGGGAAACAAAAGAGCTAGTGGAGGCTTTTGAGATGTCTCTAGAACTTTGAGTAAGAATAACTTAATTCATAATTTAGTTATTTGCACTTTCTCAAACCTTAACTATTTCTGTTCGAATTAATTAAAATACAAACCTTTATAACAGGATCAAAAGGGTCCCGTCACAACGTTTGCAATGGTTGTAGTGTAAACAGGGCCGAACCCAACACAAATATCAATAAAGAATTGTTGGTGAAAATAACCCCAAAAAGAGGATTAAACACCAGAAAGATTACTCAAAGTATACATATTCAAAATTAAAAGTAATACATACATAAATAACTTTATTAAGTCCTTATTCAGGATGACAAAAACCACATATAACAAACTAAGTGCAACATACATAAAGGTGATTGTAAAACAGAGAGTTTGAATGTGTTTAAAATTAGATATATCTTCTAGTAATATTTATCACTCTCTGGAATACTAATGAAATGCTAATAATAAAATGTTAGAGTCCATTCACTTTACCACACCTTCCTGATTGTAGGAATGGTATGACCCTTTGAAACTTCATTTACTGTTTGCACGTAGGTAAGTGATCTGACATTTTCAACAAACTTGTAGCCATTAAATCAGAGACCTCAGGCTTCTGGCAGAGAAATGTGTTATTTTACAAACTGGTAATGATTCCTAGGATATAAATGAGGGAGAGTGTTTCTTAATTGATGTAATTCTGCAAAATATATTAAAGTAAACACATCTATACTCTATTCTGGTAGTGAAGTGATTTATTAATGTGACATGATATCTTCATATTTAGACTTTCAATACTTAAAGGACCACTCTAGGCACCCAGACCACTTCAGCTTAATGAAGTGGTCTGGGTGCAAGGTCCCTCTAGGATTAACCCTTTTTATTATAAACATAGCAGTTTCAGAGAAGCTGCTATGTTTATACTGAGGGTTAATCCAGCCTCCAAATCCTCTAGCGGCTGTCTCACTGACAGCCGCTAGAGGCGCTTGCGTGACTCTCACTGTGAAAATCACAGTGAGAGCACGCAAGCGTCCATAGGAAAGCATTGTAAATGCTTTCCTATGAGACCGGGCTGAATGCGCGCGCAGCTCTTGCCGCGCATGCGCATTCAGCCGAAAGGGAGGAGAGGAGGAGGAGAGCTCCCCACCCGGCGCTGGAATAAAGGTAAGTTTTAACCCTTTCCTCATCCCAGAGCCCGGCGGGACCCTGAGGGTGGGAATGTTTTCCTGGCACTATAGTGGTCCTTTAATGACTTCCGTACCCTGCTTATCGCAGTGGTTTAAGTAACCAATTATCACATTTTTGATACGTTTTGTATGTAGAGAAATTCTGTTTATTCATGAGTTTTTGTTTATATGCTACCTTATATCACAAAATATTACAACACATTCTTTACTCTTCATTATTCACTGGGGAAAATGTATGTGAATGTTCACATTTTAGCATAAATTGCAGACAGGTTAGATATTCAGTCTTTATTTAAAAGTTATTATTTATGGTGGCTTGTTTGTTTAAACAGCAAAACTAAAATGAAGCCCAAAGGACTTCTACCATGCATCAATTTTTAAGAAGTAAGGAGATCTGACACATTGTCATTAAAGCACAGAAACTGCCTTGCAAAATGTTGTGTGAGCATATGCAGTCTGTCTGCTGAATTGATTTACGGCGCCACAGCAGGCTATGTTTTGATATAGAAACTGCTGTGAATAACATTTGTCCATGCATTGAGCAAGGCAATGAGTTCGGCCTGGTGGAATGACCAATGGCATCATTTTTAACATCATAGCTATTGATGCTGATTTACATATTGTTCTCCAAATGACAAAGTTATCTTATAAAATATTTTTTCTCCCAAGCAAACAATATTCATAAAGTAATTTTCATTTATAGAAAAAAAATAGATTAGATTTTTTTAGGGGGATATATTGAGAATGATCAAATGCACAAATAGTAACATAATACATAATACTAAACATTGCCTGGTAAGCAATGTACTATTAAACTACAAAACTAAAACATCAGACGGGTTAATTTTCTAGAGGTAAAAAATTGAAAATTATTGTCTATAAGTTTGCATGCCCATGTATTCAAGTGCATCTGCCATAGAAAAATACCTATAAAAGCATGCAATTACATCAGTACATTGGGCTAGCTGATTTGCTACTTAAAGGGTTATTCACTAATGGGTTATTTTGTTTATAAATTAAATCAGAATTTAATGCTAAGCTGGAGTAGTGTTTCCAGATTAGTTATTTTGCCTCAGATTTTCCATTCAAATTTAATTTGTGAAAATGAATAAACCTTTTAGGTTAGCCAGCTTGTCTATTTAGTTCCATCTAATTTAAGAGGGTGCCCCAAACAATGTATGCTCATTAGATTAAGCACAGGATTCTATCTATACATTATGCCGGCAGTTTTGACTGACAAGGGAGAGCAGTCTCTCTGCTTTCCACCCATAGCAACCACAACACATGGGCTGTGGTTGCTTTGGAAACTCCTTAGGAGTATAGGAACAAAGTGACCAGCTTTGCC
This sequence comes from Pelobates fuscus, assembly GCF_036172605.1. Classification (NCBI taxonomy): domain Eukaryota; kingdom Metazoa; phylum Chordata; class Amphibia; order Anura; family Pelobatidae; genus Pelobates; species Pelobates fuscus. The sequence goes on along the minus strand of NC_086317.1, from coordinate 295,346,646 downwards.
AGTGTGCCGATGTCACTGACAAGATTTACTCTGCTTGGGGACGTTTCGTAGCGCTGCAAATAGAAAAAGACTGTGGAAGGGGCGAGGAGGACAACCCAGAGGTGGGTGTTACAGACAAGAGGTCACACCCATGAAGCTTGAAGATGGCAGTGCTGGAAATGAGATAAAGTGAGTAAACTCTATATTTTAGATTGAGTAGGCCATGTATGGTGTATTCAATGTATATGGGAGTTATTTCAGGCAAGTGAAAATTTGCAGGACAGGTTCAACTGAACTAATTTTAGTTGTAGTCATGTTGATAGTGGACCTACCGCTACCATTGCTAGAATGTGGCTCTGAAATAGAAAGACTTTGCACAGATTTGAAAAAATATAACACTTTAAATTTATGGGGGAATTTTCATGAAAAATAAAAGATCCTACCAAAATTTGAAATACAGATTTCTACAAACAGATTACTTGAAGCAAACTTATTTGACTTTGGGACCTGGAGTTAACAGATCTGGTTTTTACTTCAGATAATTAAGAAGAGGGCAATCTTTACAGACCAGGGTAATTCTGGAACATTTGTTATATTTATTATTATTATTATTATTATTATTATTGAATCCAGCAGCAATGCATGAGTTATGAATGAAAAGAAAAGAAGATATATACTCGTATTAAAATGGTGGCAGCTGTGGTATGTAATAAAATTAATAATTGCATGGTGCATGTCACTATATATAGTCACGCTGTCATTCCTTGCCTCAGTGCTATGAAAGTCCAGCCAAAATATAAGTACCTTGATAGAGCGCACCCAGTGGACTTTTTACATATCAACATTTCATTCAATTTACTGGACAAGTTATTTTTTTTTTACTAAATTCTATAATGGAGAATTTTACTCAAATTGCAATGCAGACATTAAAAAAGAAAACAATGCATTTGCTAAAATCTGTGACAATATATTCTGCATATATTTTCACCCATAATTACACACTTAGTGTTTTAGGTCATCTGAAGTTATTAAATTAAATTTGTTTCAGGCATTTTTGAGCATATTTCCAGTATCCTCTTTAAAGAATACAAAAATAAAAAAAGAATAAAAATAAAAGTAGTTACAATAACTTTATTGCTTACTATAATGGAAGTTTCTAACATATATTAATGTGGCACAGTTATTTCTACCCTGTCCAATTCCCAAATCAGAGTACGGCTATAAACCCCTCTGCTGTCCTATACGTGCCTTCGTTAATGTTATACTTCTTGAGAGAGAAATACGCTTCTCGTATTATTTGGTGGTACACACTAAAGCATCTCTAAAAATTGTCCCTGTAGGCAATTGTATCATTTTACTAATGGATGTTACAGGATGGTAATCCAATATGTTCTGCTATCTATCAAGATAGCTTTTGCTTTTGAAAGTACACTAGCAAAAATAAAGAGATCACTGATGTGGTAGTGATATAGTAAAAGGGAAAAGCAATTGCTGGCATTATAGCTGCAGTTGAATAAAACTCCCAGAATGCTAAGCACATGATCATTGAATAAGCTGGCAATAATACATTACAACAAACTTCATGTACAGACTATCAGGGTTATACATTATAGTGTAAACTGTTGGTAATTCAGATCATATTCAAAGTAAATTTAAAATCTTTGGTCAAAATACGTGAGATTCAAACATAACGCAGTTGGTTTAGAGAGAATTTCCCTTTAGGTTATTATGTCATCAGATTTTAAAGGAGAACTGTCACTTCTTAGCTTTTTTTTTTTTTAAAAAATGCACATTTTTAATTTAAAAGGTCACTGTAGGCACCAAAACAATGTTAACTTAATTAAGCAGTTTTGGTGTATATATCTTGCCCCTTCAATCTTACTGCTCAATTCTCTGCCATTTAGGAGTAAAATCACTTTGTTTATACAGCTCTAGTCACACTTCCCTGCATGTGACTTACACAGTCTTCCTAAACACGTCCTGTAAAGAGACATCTAATGTTAATACTTCCTTCATTGCACATTCCATTTAATTTATATTGTCTTATCATTTGCTCTGTAAAGAGCCTTTTGCACCCTGCAGGAGCCTCCTGTGTGATTAGAGTTCAATTTACAGAGCAGGAGATAAAAACATTTAAAACAAGTTAACATCTGATTTAAAAAAAAACAATTTGTTTTCATGCAGGCTTTGTCATGGGGATAGGGCCCATATAAACAGAAATAAAAGTGATTTTACTCCTAAATGGCAGTGAATTGAGCAGTGAGACTGCAGGGGTGTGCTCTATTCACAAAAACTACATCTTTAAGCTTAAGTTGTTTTGGTGCCTATAATATCCCTTTACATTTATATTAAATATTTAGCAAATTATATCAGAAACCAGTTCAGACACGGCAAAAGCAGGGAAACATTAAACATGAATAGAAGTGTATGCCTTGTCTATGCTGACTACCCGGTACAAAGGACAGGGTTTATGACTATGATTCACACATAACTAAGATGGAGGTGCCCAGTTGCTGAATAAAGAAGTGTAGATTTTCTACATTTAATTAGATTTTTTACAGGTCATAACTATTCATTAATGGGATAATTAAAGGACCACTCTAGGCACCCAGACCACTTCAGCTTAATGAAGTGGTCTGGGTGCCAGGTCCAGCTAGGGTTAACCCATTTTTTTAATAAACATAGCAGTTTCAGAGAAACTGCTATGTTTATAAATGGGTTAAGCCTTCCCCCAAATCCTCTAGTGGCTGTCTCATTGACAGCCGCTAGAGGCGCTTGCGTGATTCTCACTGTGAAAATTACAGTGAGAGCACGCAAGCGTCCATAGGAAAGCATTGATAATGCTTTCCTATGCGACCGGCTGAATGCGCGCGCAGCTCTTGCCGCGCATGCGCATTCAGCTGACGGGGCGGAACGGAGGAGGATCGGAGGCAGAGAGCTCCGCGCCCAGCGCTAGAAAAAGGTACGTTTTACCCCTTTTCCCCTTTTCCCCTTTCCAGAGCCAGGCGGGAGGGGGACCCTGAGGGTGGGGGCACCCTCAGGGCATTATAGTGCCAGGAAAACGAGTATGTTTTCCTGGCACTATAGTGGTCCTTTAAACATAATATAGAAACAATTCTGGGAAGTGACAGTACCCCTTTAAATTCCTCCTTTAAAATGAAATGCCATATTTTTTCAATATCCAAAAAGTGCCAATTTCAATAGAAATGTAACGCTGAAAACAGGTGTTCTCTAGTGGTCATGTGCATGTAGGCTGGTGCCTAATCTGCCTATTGGGAAATCCAGCTCTGTTAGGCCCAACTAGGGGCTCGAAGATACCCAGAGATTAACCTCTCTCCAGCCCCATTGATATTGCAGAATTTCCACTTCCACATTATCAATGTTAATTTCATGTTGTTGAGGTTGGATGAAAGTGACATTGAATATTGGGGAATATAAGTTTTGCATTATCAATGCAGCTGAGGAGGGGCATGTTTCAAGTGCCTGGGAGAGCCCTCGGCTTTTTCACAATGCTCTTAAATGTTTTCATTAAGATGAAATGCTTTCCACTGTATGGAGCCCAGAGACTATTAGCAGCATGACCAACTATAATAAACTCTGTGATGCTTAGAGTGACTCTTAAAACGACAATTTAGATATTACATTGGAAATGTTACAGTTATGAGTTTTAATATTTAAAAAAATATGTATTGTAAAACATTAAATTGGTAATATACATGCCTTTTTACTCTTAAAATATAACAGAGAAGGCTTGATTAAGACCAAATAATCAACTTTTGCTGATACTATTAAACTTTTTAGAAGCTGTATCAGAATATATGAGGTGGGGGCTACAAAATATTATGCTGACGTGCCCCATTTTAAAATAACTCCAGCCTACCAATGATGGCCCAGACCACTTTCTTTGGTATTTGTCTTATAAGTAAATAGATATGACCGACCAAGGGACGAACACAGGAGTTAAATGTTTTTGGAGCAAAGGATTTAGAAGGATAAGAATTATGAATAAAATAATATTTGATATTTGAGCTAGATTAGTAAAAGAAATAAGGCTGAAGCACAGGAGAAATAAAAGAACAAAGAGACAGACCATTAAAATTAAAAACAAGATGAGAGAATAAAATATAGTGTTTGGAACTTGGAAGAGATTAAACTGTTTGCCTGAACAGAAGGTGCATTAAAGTACAACATGTAAATGAGTAATAATAGTGAGAAGAATTTCAATTAATATTCAGTAAGTAAAATTGTGTTTTGGAGGATGGAATTCATGGCATGATGATTCACCTAATTAGAAATTATTTGTTAATTCAAATCTATAGATTATAGCTTGAGCCAAAATGCCAAATGTCTTTGATACATTCAGTGGATCCCAGGTAACCCGGCTTGTTACCTCTGCTAGTTCCCTTCCTTCAGCTGTTCAGAAACCATTTCTCGATATCAAGAGACCCTTCCCCCCCCCTCCCCCCCAGTAACTGGACGACACACAGTTCTGGAGGGACAACCCGATTTTATCGTGTCACACTCGACTTTTATGCATGTCTCCGTGCAAGGGGTTTTCATTCCAAACCAACAGAAGTCTCTGTACCTGGGAGCCAAAGCATGGGAAAGGGGTTTGTTGTCCCTTTGTCTCCCAGGTACAGAAAGCCAACCACACATACAAGGGATCTCCCACCCCAACGGACAGGGGGTCTTCATCCCAGGATCCTTTGTGTCTGGGAGCCAAGAACTGTTCCTTTGTCTCCCAGGCACATAAAAGCCCTCCAAAGTAGCCAGTGCCCCAAAAGTGTCCCCACGAACCTCAGGCATCCCCACACTGGCACATTCCCCGACCACTCTCCGGTCGCGAGGCTCCGGTGCTGAAACTTGCAAAGGAAGCATCTTCTTTCAGGGTATGAAGGCTCCCCCTGGTTGGCATTCAGCTTTAAGAAACGGCGGCCATGCAGGGGAGCATCAATGAATTACTTCCTTTGCGGTTTCACACTTATGTTGCCAGTGTGAATGTTGCAGTTTCACACTTGTGTTGCAAGTGTGAACATTCTGATTAATTGGTGGGAATGTTCTAATGGAGCACTGGGGAGGTCCTCGTTCGTGAGATGAACAAGTCGGGAAACAATCCACGAACGCTCCCCCTGGCTGGCGACTATACCCAGGAGAATCCACACTAATAGCTCCCTTGCAGTTGCGTACCGATGCTCGAGGTGAGAACGTTCTATCTGAACATTCTGACTCTAAAATGGGATAAATGGGATATTGGGGTGGTTCCCATTCGGGAGACGAAAGAGTTCCTTTCGTGGGAGCTCTCCCAAAAGAGGATTGGCCCACAGCATATGAAAATTACAGGGGAATACATACAGTATAGAAGGAACTCCACAAATAGGCTGTTGTTCTGCCACAAAAAGTATAGAAAACAAATGATTAAAAAATATATAAAGCATAAACTGATAAAATAAATCAATTACTACAATTAAAATACACAGATTAAATCCACAGGATGAAACGTAAATGACCACTCTATCTGTCCATGAATTGATTTATCCATCTATACAGAAATAAGGTATACAAATTATACCAAACAAGTGGAGCGCTCTAAACAGTAGAGGGGTTTACTCACCCCTTTGGTACAGTGACAGTCCTGAAAAACTTGAATGTACATATAAAAGGAAACAAAAAAACAAGAAACAAAAAAATATAGTGCAGATGTTCCAAAAATTGATAATTGGTAGTAAGTAATGACTGAAACCACTCACATGGACAGGAGCCTATATGGTATTGGCTCCGTAAAAGGATCCTTTATGCTCTTAGGGCAGCAACACACCCCTTTATCCCAGGTAGTATCCCTCCAGGAGTATACAACGAGAAGGAAAGCAGAAAAACAATTGTGTAGAATTGCACATATTAAAATGGTATTATGAGATATACATAGTTGTGCTCACCTTCTGCAGAGCCCTGAAATCCAGGCTCAGAGGTTGATAAACAATGTGCTACTTTAGAGGGGGAATAGCACTCTCCCCAATTGAGTTCCTGATGGCTAGAAAGGACTTTAGACTAAAGTATAAAATAATAAATATACATTTATTAACAATGCATTAAAAACAAAATAAATGGGTACTTAGAAAGTAAAAAGAACCAATAAAAGTCGAATAAAAAGTCCAGAATAATCAGCTAAACACGTTTCACTCTATGAGTTTCCTCAGTAGCTGCATGATAGCCTCAGGAATCCTTCTTTTTAAATGTTTGAAAGTCCTTGTGGATCCTCATTTAACCCCTTAAGGACCAAACTTCTGGAATAAAAGGGAATCATGACATGTCACACATGTCCTGTGTCCTTAAGGGGTTAAAAAGAAGGATTCCCGAGGATCCACAACTGACATTTAATGTGGATAAGTGCAAGATAATGCATCTTGGACGTAAAAACCCAAGGGCAGAGTACAGAATATTTGATAGAGTCCTAACCTCAACATCTGAGGAAAGGGATTTAGGGGTGATTATTTCTGATGACTTAAAGGTAGGCAGACAATGTAATAGAGCAGCAGGAAATGCTAGCAGAATGTTTGGTTGTATAGGGAGAGGTATTGGCAGTAGAAAGAGGGAAGTGCTCATGCCATTGTACAGAACACTGGTGAGACCTCACTTGGAGTATTGTACGCAGTACTGGAGACCGTATCTTCAAAAGGATATTGATACCTTAGAGAGAGTTCAGAGAAGGGCTACTAAACTGGTTCATGGATTGCAGGATAAAACGTACCAGGAAAGATTTAAGGATCTTAACATGTATAGCTTGGAGGAAAGACGAGACAGGGGGGATATAATAGAAACATTTAAATACATAAAGGGAATCAACACAGTAAAGGAGGAGACTATATTTAAAAGAAGAAAAACTACTACAACAAGAGGACGTAGTCTTAAATTAGAGGGGCAAAGGTTTAGAAATAATATCAGGAAGTATTACTTTACTGAGAGGGTAGTGGATGGTAGTGGTAGAGGTTAACACAGTAAAGGAGTTTAAGCATGCGTGGGATAGGCATTAGGCTATCCGAACTATAAGATAAGGCCAGGGACTAATGAAAGTATTTAGAAAATTGGGCAGACTAGATGGGCCGAATGGTTCTTATCTGCTATCACATTCTATGTTTCTATGTAAGACAAGATCATAATGTTGGCTGAGGTATAGTGCTCGTAATAAACCCTGTAAAAAAAACAACATATCCTACAATGGCCCATGAAGGCAAAACACGTGTATTCTATGATGGCACATGAGGGCAAAACAACAATATTATATGGTGGCCCATGTATATTATATTATATTTTTATGCACTGAAATGGGGACATTGATGGGCAATCAGCCTTGGTTGGTTCAAGACAGAGTAAGTCAACTGTTTACAATCTTGCTGCCCAAGTACTCTCTTATTAGTCAACAGGATAGGTTTGACCTAAAACCATTTTATGCTGTTGACATTCCTTCACATTAAATAAAAAATTGAATCTTTTGAATAGACCCCATCATCTGGCTACATTGCACCGTGTTTTCTTGGCTATAGACAACTGTGGAGTCTTTAGCTTTGATTGATTGCTGGCATAACATTATTGTGTTTGTCCTTTTCCCAAGATAGTCTGTCACCTTGGGTTAAAAAACCCACCCACAGTATCCAACTGTTAATTACGACTAAATTCGCAAAGGCTGTGTACAGAAAAATTATATTAACTTGTTGGAAAAAGTGTCTTAAACTAATTTATTTAAGGAAATGCCCATGTCAGAGCCTCAGTAAAACACCAGCATATCAACAGTAAACCATTCAACAAAACAACATAAAATGCCATAAAAAACCCTAGAATGATAGCTTACCTATTTTTAAATTAATCTAAACTAAGAGTTTAGTAAATAAAAAATTTAATAAATTATTAATATGCAAAACTGTTATAGGCATAAATGTATTTCTTCAAGCAAAAATAGTAGAAGAATGCATAGATAACATATCTTTGCATCTCTGGAATTAAATAAGAAAATATTAAAATGTGAAATAAATTGTGCTTCTTGGCTGATACTTTAGTATAATGGAAAATCTTTTTTTGTAAACTCTGCTTTCATAACACAGTGTTAGTTTAGCTTAATGTATTCCTACTAAATATAGATTTATTGCACAGTACTTGCTGTTTATTTTCAGTTTTTTTTGTGTTTCATTTTCTTTTAATGCTATTTTTTTAGATCTTTCCCCAAGGATGTTTTTGAGTCTTGTGTTTTAACTTGTCTGTTTTCAGTTGCATCCATCTGATTCTTTAGACATCCTATGGTGTTGGCTCATGATTCCTCTGTTTCTTTTATTATTTTGAAGCAAATATTGCTTTGCAGTGCTGTCTATCATCTGCGCTGTACTAGAAGTATTCATGTGATTGCCTATGGGGTGAAAATCTGGCAGTACATTGTTGGTTCGCTGGTCAACAAAACAGCTTAGTTGAAACGTAAGGGCTGCATTGTTCATACCCAATGATGGTTTTCTAATCAGGAACGAAGAGAACAGGGAAACTATAAAACTACATTTGAAAAAATAAGAGCAATGTTGTGGAACTAATGTATAGATGCAATATGTTGTATCATCACGTACACATATCTGAGCCACTCTAATGCATCTCAATAATGAGAATAGGCAAAGAAAGACATGTAATGTATAGAAACTGAAAGTGTTCAATTCATTCCGATCCTATATTTAGTTCTAAGGCATTCTAATTAACCCCTAAGTAACAAGATTTATTTTCATGTAGATAGTACAGATATTTTTTTCGAAAATGACATTTTTATTTCAGACAACTTAAATAGAGTACGATTACAATATTGTACTACAGTTTTATTTAATAAAAGAATGAATAGTCAGATTAGAAATATCTTAGTCATCTAATTAGGCTTTTAAATATAATGGGTAAACTGCAATTTGAAACAATAAGAAAGCAAATAACGACTGAAAACATAATATGTATTGTTATTCAGGATAACTAACAAATTTTAAATGATGTAGATACAATTTTAATTATTCGGTTATTTGATGAACTTTTCCATAAATAATGTTTCAGGAAGAATATATTTAAATCATATAGTATTCTTTATTTTGCAATACTTCAGAATAGTTCTATATACTATTTTGTCACATGCTAAAAGTATGACAAATACCCCTTTTTTTTTTTTTTTTTTTTAAACCAATGGCATTTTGAAAAATAGTTTCTGAATTTCTGTAATTTTCCAGAAAGATTTTTATTGAAATTACATTCTTTTTTTCTGTGTAAAATGTATTATATTACTTAAACAAACGTGTTACCATTACACAGTTTGGGTTGGAGCAAAACAGAACTGCCTTTCATTAAATAAATGCAGGTTGACCTTTTATAAATGTTATTGCTCGTGTAGTAATATTTCTAAAGTATAATGCTGTTTATTTATACCTGCGGTGTTAAATGTATACGCTACAGCACTATAAAAAAAGAGGGGCCTGATGTGTGTCTCTCTCTTGTTCTAGTATAAATTGTTTTAGCTTATATTTGAGACTCTGGATCTGTCTAATTTTTGCTCACAGTATTATTGTGTCTTTCTGTGTCTCTCATCTTAACCTCTCCTCTATTTATTAATAAGATTCAAGCCAAAAGAAGTTGTGTCAAAGCACCTCAGGAAATGTGAAAGTGAATGTAATATAGTAATTGACAGAGCTGTCTGGCGGGATATCTTAACACAAGTTAAAAAAAATGTACACAATATAACATTGTTCGAGACCCACTACAAAGTGCGCAATAGATGGAACTTGGTGCCAACTAGATTAAAAAGAATAAATGCCAGTGAATCAGATATGTATTGGAGATGTAGTAATGGAGTAGGAAATTATTTGCACATTTGGTAGAATTGCGGAAAATGAAAAAAACTATGGGATCAGATATTTAGAATGTTATATGCAGGGCCGGCCTTAGGGGAGTGCGAGCTACATTGCCGGCTACCCGGGTGGAGGATTTCATTATTCTCCACCCGGGATAAAAAAAAATTGATGTGGAGACGGGGCTTAGCGTGCGGCAGGGCTTAGCGTGTGGTGGGGGCGGGGCTAGAAGTGCCGGGTAATTGCTGCATGGGAAGCAGGAAGGAGTCCCTGCTTCCCCAACAGTCAGTCTCCAAGAGATGCACTACTCCATAATGAATAGAGGCAATTATGTGTGTCTGTCTGCCTGTGTGCGTGTGTGAGGCTGTTTGGCTGCCAGTGTGTGTGTGTTTCTGTTTCTGTCTGTCTGCATGTGTGTGTGTGTATCTGTCTGCCTGTGTGTGAGTGTGTGTGTGTGGCTGTCTTCTTGTGTGTGTGTGTGTCTGTCTGCCTGTGTGTATGTGTGACAGTCTGCGTGTGTGACTGTCTTCTGTGTGTGGCTGTGTGCGTGTGTGGCTGTCTGCCACAAGAGATAAAAACGTATAAAGCAAGTTAACATCTTATTGAAAGTGAAACCAGTGTTTCATGCAGGCTGTGTGAGTCACAGCCAGGGGAGGTTTGGCTAGGTCTACATGGACAGACACAAAAGCATCTGTATTCCTAAATGGCAGAGAATTGAGCAGTGAGACTGCAGGGGCAGGATCAATACACCAAAACTGCTTCATTAAACTAAAAGTTGTTTTGATTCTTATAGTGTCCCTTTAAGTAGATTCTGAAATGTACTGTTGTGCGCCAGTTTAATATCCCAATGCGAACCTTACAAAAAAATCTGTCTCGGCCAAAACAACTTGGAAATACAATATTTTTTAAATTACACACAGAATACTGTTTAAAAAGTAGAATTAATCCATTACCACAACAATGTAATTTTCAATAATTTACCTCTTATGGGGTTATGATAATATTACTACTAGCAAGTAATGGACAATCCAATAAGTCTGTACAGAATGCTAGATATTCTGTATATAATAGCTGTATTTAATGATATGGCTATTCACTTTATAAATGCTGGGTTATGTAGTCCATGTGTGGAATGAAATGAAATGTCAGCAACACCATTATTTCTTTGTTTTTCTTAATGGAGTTTTGAAGTGAAGGACATAAGTAATATTATATTATCCTTACATTTAATGCTGAAATAAAAGAATAGTACATTGTGTAATATAACATGCAGTGTATTCAATCTTTCATTCTTTTTTGCTGTATATTCCATTCTTCACTGTGCACTGTCTGGCATATATTGGTTCACTGTAATTGTGGTTTGGAATGTGAGCTAACCTGTTAAATATTTATTAGACTGCAAAAGAGAACTATTTATTCCATGCCGCCTTGCCAAATAAGGCCTTCATTGCTAACTGCTGTTGCTTTTTTTAACACACTTATTTGATTCATCTTTAGTTGTTTATATAAGTTAGTTGGACAAATGTATATTAATCCATAAATCCCAAAGCACTTTGAGGATTATAAGCAAGTGGATATTATTGATGTTTCTATATTTCTACCCCCACGTTCAAAGTATATCAAGCAAGTAGCATTTTTACAATTAAATGAAATAGTAGACATATAACTCACTAGTTTAATCACTATTTTGATCAAAATGCCTTATCAAATACAGTTGACCGCCTGGAAGGTTGGGAGAATGAAGCTCAGAATGTGGACAAAGTAGGAAATCAGGATAACTTACACAGGGATAATGGAAAAATATAAGGTCAAGTTCAGACAGCACAGGTTCAAAACATGGATGCAAGCAAAGGGTCAAAATCCAGTTCCAGGCTTCTAAAAGAGGAGTTGCATAGGCCACACACTACAGATGAGCTTGGCTTCCCTGTAGTGACAGGAAAACATGTGTAATGCCACATTCCACCCAGGGAACCTGGGATGTGAAACACCAGGGAATGGAGACGGAGGCCCTTGATCCACACACCATGCACAGGTAAAATGATTTGAACTATGACACTCATGCTCCAATGAACTGCGAGGGAGCAACGGTCAGGTAAGCACAGTGAAATTGACTAACCATTAAGTAATTAACATATTTTTTTATTTACAAATTTGTGAAAATGTGATTAAACTGGAAAATAGACAATTTGCACTGAACACACTATTAAGGTTTAAGAGGAGAATTGTTTATTTATTGTAAATTTTCAGTTTTTAACAAAAAAAATAATAATAATTTAATTCTGGTATCTATTCAGGTACTAACAGAAGGGATTTGCAATGGGGAAAGTAAAGAAATTAACAAGTACCTTCAATTATAATATTTGTTGATTTTCTGCAAGGGAATGCAGTATGGAATCCGCTGTAATTTTGATTCTGCATGAAATATATTTTTGTCATACGAGCTTGGTAAATGAGATTCTTAAATGTATATTCCATATGAATTTGAAATAGCACTGTCTTTACTAAACTATTGCTGTAACATTTTAACTAGAAATATTTTAATAATGAATTGAGCATTTAAAAGGAAAAATCTGAATCCAATTCAATTTAAAAAAAAACACAGAATTGGAAAAAAAATATCAACATTTTTACAAATAAAAGGTAAAAAAACACTAAGTGAGCATTATGAATTTTCAGTATCTATTTTTAAGTCTTGATTATGGACATAGACAAACTTAAAGCATTTTAGAGTTGGCTAAGACCAGATGATGAAAATGTTTACTTTACGTGTAAAGGTTTTTTTAGAGTACAGAGAAATGTTGTTTATTCAGTAGTTTCAAAGGTATTCTTCTTCTTGAGGTTAAGAAGTAGAACAAGTAAAAACTGAGTTAATGTTCTGAATCTAAAACAGGGAATATATGCATTAGTTCAGCTGGCTGAATTGTTGATAAGTAGGCTAATCTCACTATTTACATACTGTAGTATAGATGCGTTTTAGAATTACATCTTGGAGGTACACAGTTATATCTAAGATCCTCACTCAGTTGTTCCCTCAATGTCTAATATCATATTATGTCTTGTATACACATATTTTATTTGAAGACACATATGATATTTCATGTTCTTAACAACTGGCTTTAAAAAAAAAAAAATCAGTAGAACTGTTGGGGGGATGTTGGACTAAAATGTTTATAATGCTTCTCAGCTCTGCATAGCTTGCTATTTTGTTTAACCATTCCCCTTGTATAATCTTAAAAAGCACATTGAAAACTCTCAAGACCAGTTTGGTCTTCAGAGAACATTCTGAGAAACACTACTCTATCAGACAATGTTTTCCTTTTATAGAGAGAAGCATTAGGAAATATTCTCTGAATTTAATTTGAATTTTATTATTGAGATGAGAACATGTTGTGATAAAAACAACTTACCTGAAATCGCTCCCATATACAAAGATATCTGATGTATTCAATGTAAAATCTAGATATTTACTCGCCTCTGTTCCAGCACTGCCATCTTCAAGCTTCATGGGTGTTACACTTCATATAACACTGACCTCTGGGTCGTCCTCTTCTCCAGCTCCTGTGTTCTTGATTCAGCACATTGGCTTCATTGCCAGCATGTCATCATCATGTCGGAGTGATGTCACATCACTCCACTCCTATACTCCTTAGCCGGCGCTAAGGAGTTTCCATAGGAACCACATTGGATGCGCTATGGTTGCTATGCTAAGGAGAGCAGAAGGATCTCATGTGAGAGGTTTTTTTATTCTCTCCCTAGTCAGTTAATGCCTTGGCACACCAAGGCTTTGAGTAACAGCTCAGAGAAAAGCCTATTTTTAAATAGGTTTTTCTCCTAATCTATACATTTTCTAGCCAAAATGCTAGCACAAGGTAGAAATATAATTTTATGTTGATTCTAAGGAGCATAAGTTATTTGGGGAATGATTTAATACATCCAGTGCAGATCCTGATATATTTATTCAGTAGCTTAGTGTTAGAGTATAGCATGTACATGTGCCTAGAGAAGAGCCTTCCTGAGAATTGAACTGTGTTCCCAGATAGCAGAATACCAAGACATCAGAACAATGATGAGTAGAGAGTGGCAACTGAGAAGAGTGGATTAGAGAGATAGGAAATGAACATGAAATGGGTGGCAGGTGAGGAGCAGTAGTGCAGTAGTGGAGAAAAATTAAAAGTCTAGTGGAAGCTGATAATTAGGGTGAAAGTCAGAAATGAAAAGGAGGGGTAAGAAATATTAAACAGCTAATCAAAAGAATACGGTACCCAAGAGTTTACTTCTTGTGATCTATACACCAGTGTAGACACTCCAGTAGTGTCCAAAGGGTTAACTCTAATAATAATAACACAGGAAAGATTCACCTAATCTACAATAAAGTGGCCCAAGTAAAAGTATAGATAATGGATAGCCATTGGATTATCCAGACAGGTGCTTAAAATATTAATATACAAACTTTATTAATTAGGCTTATTTGTAGTACTTGAACCATTTGTAGGTACGTAGTGCACTGGAAAATAAACCAGTGTACCAAGGTAGACATGGGGTTAGACCATAGTATTAGTGTTAAAAAAACAGGGATTAACGAAAGGTTAAACCATAGTTCTGTCCATAAAAAGCAGCAAGTTAATAGTACCTTTGTTAGCCCTTGGTAGGTAAATAGTGCACTGGAAAAGTATACCAGTGTACCCAGGTAAACAAGGGGTTAAACCAAGTGTTTAGTAACAGAGATTGACTCAAGGTTAGACCATAGTACTATCCAAGTGAAGCTTGACTAAACATAGATTGTTTCTCTCCCTGTTAAACTGACTGGATAGGTAGAGGAGTAAAAGAATAAAGAAGTGAAAAATAAAATAAAAAACTAGTGAGATTGAGGTATGTATATTAATCAGATAGACATCCTACAGTGCATAGTGACAAGTGCCCTAAACACACTCTAAACAAAACAGCCAAAGCATGTTTCGGTGCAGTACAATGTGCTCCTTCATCAGGTGCACTATAGGATGTCTATCTGATTTATAGACATGCCTCACTCATTAGTTTTTTTTATTTGATTTTTCACTCCTTTATTCTTTTATTCCTCTACCTATCCAGTCCGTTTAACAGGGAGAGAGGCTTTACTACACTTTACTGTCTTTACATTGTACTTTTTTTTTTTTGGGGGGGGGGGGGGGGGGCGAGGATATTTTAGGTTGCAGCTGAATATACTATAGCCCTCTATTATGCAATCTATGTTTATTCATGCTTCACTTGGATAGTACAATGGTCTAACCATGAGTCAACACTTAGACCATGGTTTAACCCCTTGTCTACCTGGGTACACTGGTATACTTTTCCAGTGCTCTATTAACCTACCAAGGGCTAACAAAGATATTATTAACTTGCTGCTTTGTACGGACAGAACTATGGTTTAACTTCTAGTTAATCCCTGTTTTTTAACACTAATACTATGGATTAACCCCTTGTCTACCTTGGTACACTGGTTTATTTACCAGTGCACTACTTACCTACAAAGGGTTATCAAACGTGCTACAAATAAGCCTAATTATTAAAGCTTGTATAGTAATATTTTAAGCACCTGTCTGGATAATCCAATGGTATCCATTATCTATACCAGGTTGAGGAGTAGCCTTACACGGCTAGTATATTTCACCTGCACTGGGGATATATGTGGTTTGTCTATGTATTGGTGCATGCAGAGTGGACTGTGATCCCATTTACCTCAGGGTACTGATTACATTTTTCCAGTTTTTACCTCATCCACTTTATTGTGGATTAGGTTAATCTTTCCTGTGTAAGTAATATTAAAAGAAAAAACAGGGATGGTAACTTTTAGATCTGCTGAAAATGCCAGACTGACAATTTTAGAAGAGCAGCACATACAAATGAATATGCCAAGGGAACCACCTACGAAAAAGCAGAGAAAGTCGAGATGGAGGAGTGGAGCTGAAATAGAAGGTGGAACAAATTGCTGTCTTAGAAGTGACGCTGGCTCAGTTCCATCTACAATAAAGTAAAGCTTATTTGATTATTTATAGACTAAATAAATCTAGATAAAATAAAAACGGAAAGGTTCATAGTGCAGACATGTTCATTTGTCACATAGTAATGTTTTGATTTACTTTATTTTAAATATTAAGGCTGACTCAAATGATAATTAAAAAATATCATGCTGTAATTTTATCCACAGATTTATTATGGTCCTACCGTACATTATTTGTAGTTCAAAACTCCCATTTATTTTTGTCCTGGCAGAAAGGGGTACAAATAAGGTTCATATTCAACCTTTTCTCAGCAACTTTTGCGGGATTGAAACTACATTTTTTTTTTTGCCAGTAGTAGTCACAAATAAAGTTTTTTTGCCATGTACAGTAAGAACTTAAAATTAACGCTAAAGGATTTACTGCAATTACTGTTAAGAAAAGATGCTTACACTGCCAGAGATTTAATTTTTGCATACTGTAGTAGTATTATTGCAGTGCAAAAAAAATGTAATATTTGCACAATGTAATGGATTATTAATATTAAAGTAGGTCACAATATGTGTAACGGATCTCGAGTTATGAGTTTATAGACTCACCACTGAATTATTCTAACAAGACTGTCAGCTCTTTCAACTCTGACCTGCCCCTGAAATATCACCCATGCGTTATTCAAATTTGTTGCTAGGAATAATCCATTTCGCAAGATAATTCATTCGAGATAGAAAGCTTCTTTTTCATCCTTTTTTTTGGCCAACATATTTGCAAACAACAAGCAAACAACAAGCAATTGTGGTATAACAGATATTCAAACATATAAGCAGATATAACAATAGTATTAACATATTTAATAAAAACTTATTCAAATTGTAATTTCTATTTAATTGCTAATGAATTATATTGATTGGATATTATGGCATAATCAGAAAAAATAAGTTATAAAAACAATGAATAAAAGTAAATTTAATATAAGCCATGTTTTTAAATTTTTAGGCCACATTTCATTGCTATATGTATTATAAATGATGTCTCATTTAATTTAAAAACTATTTTTTTTAGCCTGAGGCAGAATAGTCAGGATTACAGTATGTTCCAAAGTGAGATTCCTGTAAGTTACATTGAATTTAGAAGAAATGCAAATGTACAGGTGAAAGTTATTGATGAAACAACAAACTCTCTGCAGAATCAATTAAAACATACACATCACAAGATAACATGGAGAACAGACAGAAACTCAAATAGCTTGTCCATCAGTAGATCCCTACTCAGGTCGCGAGCTACTTAAAGCTTAATTGTGCCACTAATTGTGACACTTTGCATATCAAGCAAGCCTGTAAAGCAGATTGGATCAGCTTACAGTATGTTACAAACTAGAATTTAGTTCAATCAAATTGCATTTAGAGCAAAAGTAAGATCCACTCGTGAATATCATTGATGAAACAATAAGCATTTTCTAGAAGCCAGTTGGATCTTCATACAGATGTGAAAACTACTTCAAAGTACCAGCATCTAAAATCCCTCTTCAACCCAAGGTCATGCTGCTCAAGGCATTTGATATGCTTTAAGATAAATTCATATAACTTTTCATTAGAATTGTAGATACTATATACTTGGCCAAATAATTCTGACATATCAGAAACAGAATATAACTAGTATGAAAACACAACCGTGTAGGATTTTCTGGTTTCTTGAAATATTAATATAATAAACCTATTTTTAACATGATTGCTATTATCATATACCGTATATACTCGAGTATAAGCCGAGTTTTTTAGCACATTTTTTGTGCTAAAAAACCCCAACTCGGCTTATACTCGAATCAATAGTCTGTATTATGGCAATTTGCATTACCATAATACAGACTGGGGGAGAGGGGGGCTGGCAGAGCTGTAACTTACCTTTCCTGCAGCTCCTGTCAGCTCTCTCCTCCTCCGCGCCGTCCGTTCAGCACCTCGGTCAGCTCCCAGTGTAAGTCTCGCGAGAGCCGCGGCTCTCGCGAGACTTACACTGGGAGCTGACAGAGGGAGCTGCACGGACGGCGCGGAGGAGGAGAGAGCTGACAGGAGCTGCAGGAAAGGTAAGTTACAGCTCTGCCAGCCCCCCTCTCCACCCACTGAACTGCCAATGCTGGACCACCAGGGAAGGAGAGCCCCCCTCCCTGCCATGTATCAAGCAGGGAGGGGGGACGAAAAAAAAATAATTAGTAATAATAAAAAAATAATAATTAAATAATAAATAATAATACAAAAATAATAATAATTAAATTAAATAAAAAATAATAAATAATACTATTTTTTTTTTTAAATAATAAAAAAATTAAAAAAACATTGCCCACCCCCCACCAAGGCTCTGCAACACACACACACACACACACACACACACACACACACACACTGCATTCATACACACACTCTGCATTCATACACACACACACTGCATTCATACACACACACTGCACTCATACACACACACTGCACTCATAAGCACACTGCACTCATACACACACTGCACTCATACACACAATGCACTCATACACACACTGCACTCATACACACACACTGCACTCATACACACACACACACTGCATTCATACACACACACTGCATTCATACACACACACTGCACTCATACACACGCTGCACTCATACACATGGTGCACTCATACACACACGCTGCACTCATACACACACTGCATTCATACACACACTGCATTCATTATACACACACTGTAAATAAATATTCAATTAATATATTTTTTTTAGGATCTAATTTTATTTAGAAATTTAC
Organism: Pelobates fuscus; assembly: GCF_036172605.1. Lineage (NCBI taxonomy): Eukaryota > Metazoa > Chordata > Amphibia > Anura > Pelobatidae > Pelobates > Pelobates fuscus. Next base: position 295,328,057 of record NC_086317.1, on the reverse strand, counting down.
CAGTAGCTGCTGCATTTCTCACCCTAGTCTTATACTCAAGTCAATAAGTTTTCCCAGTTTTTTGGGGTAAAATTAGGGGCCTCGGCTTATATTCGGGTCGGCTTATACTCGAGTATATACGGTACTGTATATAATTATATCATATATACGTGCTTAACATGGTAGCTTAGCTATTACATTATAACATTATTATTAAATGTGGCCTCCATCAGAAAATCGAAGGGAATTGTCCATGGTACCATGAAGCAGTTATGTCTTAAGGATATATATTTATATGGATTTATTTACGTACAAATTAAGGAAATGCTACATATATATATATATATATATATATATATATATATATATATATATATGTAGCATTTCCTTAATTTGTACGTAAATAAATCCATACCTCAGAATGGAGATAATCTTGATGAATTAATTTTGTTTAATTAAAGACTAAAAAAAAAGCTTAAGTGAGGGTTTAAACAATTGGACCCTAAGTGAAATGTGATAAAGCATCTGATATGATGAATTATCAACTTATCTGCTATGGTATTGCCCACAAGAGATACCTTAAAGCAACAGAGAAAGAGTTATTTAAAAAAATACAACTAAAACAAAAGCTATGAGATCTTATTGTCTGCAACCTGCTTTGACCTTTCCAAGTCCTATGTGTGGCGTGCACACACAGTGCAGGTCCCTACCTGGCGCACAGCAGTGACTGTGTGAAAGTGTGTTCAGCTGCTTAGCTGAATGCTCTAAACACTTCCAACCTGGAGTGTCCTTTTAAAGTAACACTCCGAGCACCAAAATAACCTCATCTCAATGACGTTGTTACGGTGCCAGGTGGTCCCTGGTGCTGGCTCACTTTAAGGGCTTAAAACATTTGCAAATAATTTAACCTTAAAGTGATGAATTTCCCTGTCTCTCTGTCCTTCCCTTTTCTCAAAATATTTAAACCAGAAGGCTCTTCCAAAATCAGGAGTGGCTAGCTGACACTTTCTCAGTCAATCAATGACTCCACAGTGTTAAAACTGTCTTAAGACTGTCTTTAAAATAAATGTACTGGTGCTGTTGCCTGATGCTCAATTCTGCAAGAAGCTTCCAGTTTAAACATTTTGAGAGATAAAAAAGGACAGCGAGGCAGGGAGATTCGGCGCTGCAACACAGTTTTTGGGGTTAAACGTTTTGAGAACGATTTAATCCCTTAAGGTGAGTCAGTGCCAGGGACATGCTGGAACCATTACAACTTAATTTTGATTCAGTTGTTATGGTGCCCAAATTGGGCCTTTAAGTACTTGATGTTTTGTTGTTTTTATTTATAGTATTATACAGGTGAGGTAAGTGGACGCCAATGAATTTGTATATAAATGAATGCAAGACAATTTGGAAAAAAATATTGTATTCACTCTTGTTCTTCAATACAACTCGTCAATTGGACTTTGCTATTAAAGTAGTTGAAAGCAAAGGATATGGGAATCATTTTAGATGAGTGGCTGCATGCAATGTCAATCAGCGACTCCAAGGACAAGCTGTATTAATCATGCATGAAAACACCATCAATTCCCAGAAAAACAGAATTAATTTGACTATTTATAATTCTCTGTTGCAGTGCCACCTTAAATATATGGTAAAATTTGGTTTAAAATGTAATTTAAAATTAAAGATAAAGCTAGAGAACTTCCATATATTAGAAACGTTAATAAAGGTAATGAAAATACCTTGCGTTTGACCAAAAGGTGAAATTGATGTATTAATTATGGTAGAAATAACAAGTTATGCTAACTACTGACATGTTTTAGAAGACCAATTCAAAGATCTCACTTGGGACTTTAGGACTTCTTTGTGAACAAGGCTACATGGAGTCATCCCTTAAGATTTTTAAAAATACTCTTTATTAAGTAAGTCATGATGTCAAGTAAACTAGATTACTTTTAGCCAAATGAAAGAATTTCATTGAAACATAGATGAAGGTAAAATCAGGCTGCCATTTTGGATTAATATTTTCACCACAAATATCATTTTCCCACATTTGGGAAATCAGAAAGTATTCTCCACTCTTATATTTAATATTTACTTTTCATAAGTATATATATAATATTGTAAAGCGCTATGGAATCGGTTGGCGCTATATAAATGGCGATAACAATAATAAGATGCCAAAATATCAGAGTATTTCAGTATGCAATGATACATTTTTTCTTGGACTAATATTATATTTTAAAGACAAGCTTTCGAGGGTTCCCTCTCTTCCTCAGGTCTGAAGCAATACCTGAAGAAGTGAGGAAAACTTTCAAAAGCTTGTCTTTGAAATATTATGTTAGTCCAATAAAAAAAGGTATCATTGCATACTGAAATACTCTGATATTTTGGCATCTTGTCTACTGCACTAATACGGCTAATCCAATCTACAATATATACAGTATATATATATATATATTATTTTTTCAGAGTACTTTCTTTACCAACAGACCTTGAGTGCTTGAACAGTTGCAAAAGACGTGTTAAATCTTTTATACAGTTTTTCATACTAATTTTGATTGAGTAAGGGAAAGGAAGTAAATACATTATCATATGTATATTTTAAATACATTATCATATGTATATTTTAAAGCACAAAATAATTAATTTCACACAATTCAAACTGAGGCATTTACTGCCTTAAGGCCTTACTCAATGCACTCTATGCTCAATAATAATAATAATAATAATAATAATAATAATAATAATAATAATTTGTATGATGACAAATGGATTATCTTCTATTACTAAGGTGAAACCTAAACAAGATTTTCATAGAACCTACTGCCATGCCCTTGTGAAATGATTGTTATGTCAGATGGTCTGTATTTGTGGGAATACTTGCATATATAACATTTTTGTTCCTTACAGAACTTTTCTTATGCAGTAAAACCTATGTGACAAATGATATTTTAACTGCAAGAGGACTTGGATTGAATTCAATTTGGACCCATATATCGGATCCCTATAAGAACAGTGCTGAAAAACACCACCCTTGTCAAGCACACTCTGCTTGTTCTAAAACAGCACAACACTGCTTGATATCGGTAGAGGCATAAAACACATAGCACAGGATAGGCAACCTTCAGCACTCCAGATGTTGTGGATTACATCCCCCGTAATGCTCTAACACCTATAAGACTGGCAAAGCATCATAGGAGTGCCAACATCTGGAGTGCCAAAGGTTGTCTATGTCTGACATAGCATATAACCTCTTCGCTTCCTATATGTATGGAACGTGAACCACATTTGATATATAAATCACACTTGCCAAAGCATGCCCAAAATACACACCAATGAGGGAATTAGGGTGGTGAAGAGAAAAAAAAAAATCACTTGTACACTAAATACATAGGAAGTCACCCAATCAGTTTTCAGGGTCAATCTAAACACTACTAGAGAAGCCTAGAAAATGAATGAAGGCCTGTGGTGAATTTCTACTCAGCAGGGGTGAATTCTCACTCGTAATTATCTAATGGGTGAGTTGAAATTTTTAACCCTGGCTTACAGAGTTTTACACTTAAGTGTGAACTGTCAAATTCAAAGAGAATCCACATTAAATTTCAAAAATTAAGGCCAAAATTGCCAACGTGAAAAACACAGTTTTTAGACACATTTTGGCCTAAACTCAACTTGAATTTCCAAGATTGAATAATGAATGAGTCCTGTCAGTTGCCATTAGTTAGAAGTATTAATCAAAATTATTTAATACAAATTTCAAAAATATTGAAACATATTTATTGGGATTATTTAGAAATCATGAATGGTCTGCTCATTTTTGTTCGGCATGAGCCTACAACATTTTACCTACACCCACCTACCAGCTATTTCCTATGACACAATAACAAACTGTGCAGATGGCAATATAATTGTTATTTCAAAAAAATAAATTCAGATGTTGTGATTTTGTTTAAATATGTTTTGCTGCTGAAAGATACTATCATATGTTTACACCTACCTAAAATTTCCAAAAGTCATCTTTTATAAATATATGCGTAAATTGTACAGATTTACAATCACATATTTTATAATGATGACGTTGCTTGTAGAAAAAGTTAAAGAGAGATAGAGAATGATTGCATTTTTACAGAGTTTCACATACTAAATCAGTTCATCTTAAAATGACAGCGGGTGCACTTTACAAGACTTTTTGACATGTGACAAATTGAAGACTTTGCAAAGTGACAAATTGCAGAAAGTCTCTCAAGGGAGAGTTTTCCTGCTGAGACTTATTAGCTTGCTTATTCTTAACACATTGAGGACTTGATGGCTCCTTGCAAAGCAAAGCTTTGGGTTAATAAAGAGGTTTGATAGACATAAAATATATACATACATATACTTATCTGCCACAACATTAAAAACACATGCCGAATATCGTTTAAGCCCCCTTGTGCTGCCAAAACAGGTATGATGCATCAAGGCATGGACTCCACAAGACATCTGAGTGTGTCCTGTGGTATCTGGCACCAAGACATTAGCAGCCTATCCTTTAAGTCTTGCAATACATGAGGTGGGGCCTCCATGATTTGTTGTTCCAGCACATCTCACAGATGTGTAATCAGATTGAGATCTGGGGAATTTGGAGGCCAAGACAACACCATGAACTCTTTGTCACATCCCCAAAGCATTCCTGAACAATTTTTGTAGTGTGGCAGGGGGCATTATCCTGCTCAAAGAAGCTACTGCCTTCAGGTAACACCATTGACATGAAGGGGTGTAAGAAGGCTGCATTATTCTCAAGGCAGGTGGTACGTGTCGAGAAACATCCATATGAATGAAAGGACTCAAGGTTTTCCAGCAGTACATTGCACAGAGCAAAACACTGCCTCTGCTGGCATTCCTTTCTCCCATAGTGCATCCTGCTGCCATCTCTTATCTAGGTAAACATCACACATGCAACCAGAAATCCAGTCATCCTTTTTGTCATTGCTCCATAGCCCAGTTCTGACACTCATGTCCCCATTGGAGGTGTTTTCTGTGGTGCACAGAGGCCATCATGGATACTCTGAATGGTCTGCAGCTACACAGCCACATACACAGCAAACTGCAATGCACTGTGTGTTCTGACACCTTTCTGTCATGTCCAGCATTATGTTTTCCAGTAATTTAAGCTACAGCAACTCTTGTGTGTTTTGACTAGGCAGGCTAGCATTTACTGCCCCATGTGCATCAATGCGTAATTACCATTTTACAGGTTGTCAGTCCTTGCACCACTTTTGGTAGGTAGTAACCACTACATATTGGGAACACCCCACAAAACATGCCATTTTGGAGTTGCTCTGACTCAGTCATCTAGCTATCACTATTTGGCCGTTGTCAAAGTCACTCAGATCTTTTTGCTTGCCCATTTGCTTTTAACACCTTAAATTCAAGAACTCAAATATACTCCAAGGAACACATGCATAAAGTAGAATAAATGAGGCAAGAGGGTGGTTCTTTGTCAAACCAATTTTCATATGTGCAACCAGAATCATCCCTTGTGGTAGTAACAGCACTGTAAATATGAGATTTTTGAGGAAAACAAGTATTATGGCTTCTCTGGCGTGTTCAGATCTGCATATAACAATGTATATATATATATATATATATATATATATATATATATATATATATATATAAATATATATATAAGGCCTAGATATCTTATGCCTGGTGCTGTAAACTGCAATAATCACATACAAACTTCCAAGGACGGTCAACATTCAGAGGACTTACTTTCTGTTCAAAAATAGCTTTTAAGGCACTGTCTGTCAATGTTTCAGTTTAAAAACATAAACTATCATCAAAACTTCCATCAGGTTTATGATTAGTAGTTAAAAATATGGCCTGTAATTAAAATATCATCCAGTTGTGTATGTTTATGCAATGTGTAATAAATACAGATCCCTGAAATAACAATAATTCTTTACATCTATACCAAATAGGATGGTTGAGTTAGAATAAAAGCATACATACTCTGTCCACTGGCTCCACATGTCCCCCTTACTGCATATGCAGTTGTGAGAGAGTGTATATATAAAGTGGGAGTTAAACAGTTCCTGACTATCACCATGTACTGGGTGTAAAGATGATGTATTCTAACAATGAGGGATACTCCGGAATTCATATCGATCAAAAATAGACACACATAGTGATCCACCCATTCTAATTCCCCATATGAAGAAAACTGTGCACTAATACGAATGGACCTCTCATATGGCCTTGCCACTCATTTGCCTTCCTTTTAATATGAAATTGAGGTGATTAAAGAATGGGCCAATACACTTATGTACTATTTCATAAATTTAAAACAGAAATTCTAGATATTTTGCACTAATAACCTGTAAATGTTAAATCAAACTGTATAGTAATGAACAATAATACTTTTTTATTATTATATGTTAAATGGTGTGTGATTAATTAGCGATACATTAGTTATACTTTTAGAATGAGCACAAATAATAGAAAATAGGATAAGCCCTAACAGGCAACTTTACGTACAATTGTAAGAAGGCAGCATACACTGGTAGTAAGGGATACCCTCAGCCCCTTACTGATTAATATGGAGCAAGATAATACAAAATACATGTACAGGTTGTGCCAAAATAAAAAGTCCAATAGAATATCAGATGCTTGCAGTATTCTTTATTTGTAAATCATCCAGGCTTCTGATGGTGGAAGGTATATGTAATAAAGACGAAAGATAACCAGTAATGGTGCAAGTTACCTTTGAGGTCTTTGATGTAGAGCTATGAAACCAGCACTGAGTATAACAATGTGCAGAAGTACAACCCCACTGACGGATATGTTGTTCTAGGAGTGAGTCACTCAGCATGTAGGAGGATATATACAAAAGGCAAAAACTAGTGATTTCTGTAAAGCTGTACACTAGTAATATACTCACATTTGATGGAGCAATATACACTTACTCAGGTATTAACACCTGGTTGGCACAATCCCTACTAGGGATATAATGTAGAATAGCTCCTCCAAAGGATAGTTCTTCACAGGATACAGATATAAAGGTAGGCAATGGTGGTATACATGTGCCAGAAACAGTAAACTGTTCTAAACTGTTCTAAATAATTTTAGAATAACTGCACTATAGATGATTAGTTGGGTTCTAATCCACTAGGAACTGTTAATGGAGAAATAGAGTCTATTAGGATCACAGTATGTGGTGTCAAACATTGATGTCCTAATGTATTTAAAAAAAATCATGGAATTAAGATATGTGCTATCACGGGCATAGTCTGAATGCTTTACTTGTGTGACCACAGGGACTACATATTCATATTATCAACAATTGTCATTGGCAACTAAAAGATGGTCGTTTTGGTTTGTGCAAAATGTCACCAACCGGGACCATGAAAACGTTTTATACTTTGTCCGTCAACAGTGAAGTTACGCTTTTGGTTATAAAGCTAATTAAAATAAATCTCATATAAACAATTGCCATTAAAAAGCATAAAAAGAAATGATAACACATATTTTAGAAAATACACAGAAGTAAATATGAGCTTTCAAAGCCTTTGCATCACGTCAGCTCAGCATCCCATAGATTGTTGCTTTTTATGTGCAAGTGTAATTAGTCTTTTAATTTCTCATTTATTTTAAGAAGAAGAAAAGGTTGTTGATAGTAAAGCGTTGGAAACACAGTAATTGTGGAAGAGAATAGCAGTCAGTGTAATTCTACAGGCATGCTTGTAATCAGAGCTCATTGGCAATGCAGTCCAGGCTGTGAGAGCATTATGTATTCTTCTCATGTTTCACATAAATGCATCCTGTCCCTCACGAGAGGATGGGCAGCTCTTTTGCTCTGCCTCATTCAAAGTGAATGTTAGTAAAAGGAGAATATTCAGCAAATACACAGCGGTCTGGGATTTTCAAGCCATGAAAAAAACGATTATGTCATTTGCAGCTCCTCTTTCGTTGGATGAGGCGAGATCCACTGTACTTGGTGTAGTTTTTGCGATGGACTGCAGTATTGCGTGCTGTACCTACTGGAAACAGGAATGATAATTCAAGGATAACTAGCCCGGCTGGAGTTTACATCATTGCATCAAATGCCTGTTTCACCTGTTGTTTAATGCGCTGGTTTGTAAAGTATCAATGAAGATACATCTATGTTCTGTACTGGTGTATTTTGACTTTATTATTATTATTAATAACACCTAGTTGAAGATGTATGTAGTGCAGATCAATATGTTGCACTGCCTCTTCTAATAAACATATCGGAAGGCAAACGCTCTAACTGTACTTTGTTACAGCCATTTTACTTAGTATGAAAGAAAAACAACAGCAGCCTCAGACAGGGGAGAGAGAGAACATCTTTGACATGTTTATCCACAATCCATTCAAAGATAGTGGCACAGTACAGAGACAGCTGCTTTTTCGTGTGTGAGATACAGACATCACTTTGCTGTTGTAGTCTTGAGACAAAAACTGAAAGTGACGAGTAAAACAGGTAAGCTAAAATACTCTTCTTTTAGGAATATTCTCATTAATGAATACTGCACAATGTTCTCATTTTCTCAAATATCTCAGAATTATCATTTCATTGTACTGAATGCTTGTGATAAAGAAACCAGGGGGAAACTGTTTAAGGGTTACAGTTATGAGGTTAAATACTGTGTTTTAACTATTGTGTTTTGTTTAAGTTTTTTTCAACGCTAGAAATTTACAGCATGCCATTCCAAGTTGTATTTTGTGAAATCTGCAAAACAGAAAAAAGATAAAGTGTTATAGGGTTATAGGTCCCTGTGATTGTGAACATTGTCATACAAGATTTGTAATGGATATGCAGTGATGCTTACATGGAATTTTGAATTCTTCATGATGTAAGTATATGTACATCATGGAAGTGAAATTTTTGTGAGCAGGATATATGGAAAAAATATAGTAAGGTGTGAATGCTAATCGGATATGTGTAAGCCCAAGAAATACTGGAAATAAGGGCAGCTGACTCTGTAAAATACCTACGTATATCTGAATAGTATTATATATTTTTAACAAATATTGCATTTCCCACTGACAACGATAATTTCGATCTGCTAGTTTGCTGCGTGTACATTCGTAGTTATAAAATATGCTGCAGGAAAAAAGTAAAACACAATTTCAAAAAATGATGTTCCTTTGTAGAACATGACGGAGTTTTATAGTATCACAAAATATGTATTTTTTTATTCCTTATCATTGATTTAATATGAAATCATTTATAGAATAGAGTTTATGATGCCATTTTTACATATGATCATACTTATAATTAAAATGATATGCAAAAAAATCTGATTAGGGTATTTTGACTTTTTGCAAAATATAGGTAATAAAAGTGTTTTTTTATGCTGACTCACAACCTTTTCCAATATAGAGTACAAGTTAAAGGAAGATGTCTCTATTTAATCTTCTATAGAGACATTTGTTTGTGTTTACAAGGTATACGCATTTGATTTTCAGAACATGTTCAATATGGTTACTTTCATGTACGTTGGTGAAAATAGAAATTATTGAGTCACACATTTCAAATTAGTTTCAAGGCACTTTGCCATCGAAAGGCTTATCTTCAAAATAGTTACTTGACACTCCTATCCTTCAGTATGAACTAAACACAATTTAATTGGCTTCCAGCGGAAGCACTGTGTAAACAACCTGCTTTTGTTTATCTACATGGGTCTTCCAAATCTCTATAGACAGGGAGCAGTAAATAGTTAACACTTCACTCCAAAGGGTGTTATGTAACCATTGGATATACTAATTAATAAAGACAAAAATGTTCAGTACAGTTGGATCACACATGGGATGTACATTTGACCTGCTCTTAATTAAACTACACTAAAATAATCAAAATAATCAAGGTGATTGGTAAAAAGTTAACAATTGTATAAACATATACATCATTCATACTTAAAAAAAACCAATTAAGTCAATTAAAATCAGGTGTCAACCTCCACATGAGATGAAACTAGAGTACTTACAGCAATTGGTCATTCTATACTGGTATAGGGTTTGCATGATCTAGATTGACATAACAGCAAGAAATGTCATTGGTTCTTATGTTGCTACCAGCATTTGTAAATTGTACGTGATGTATTTTCACAAATATCCTCAAGGATGTCCAAGAGTATGCGTTTGGTTTCCCAAGTGTAGCATTCAATTTATCAATGTTTTATTAGACAATATCCATATGGACCACTAACCATAAAATAATACATGTAATGAAGGCACTAGAAACCAGATTATACATATTTATGAATTCAATGGAATTTATTCACTAAATGTGCAATTGCGTGGAAAGTTTTAAAATTTTCTAAAAAATTAGCAAAAAAATGGAAATAATTCTGAAACTGATATTTTTCCTGCACCAACTAAACTTTACAATTGTCGATCTCTGATAGTTTCCAATTTACTGATACTGATAATGTTAGAACATCTAATGTGAATTACTACAATGCCCAGACAGGGGTATTTGACCAATCTTGTTCGAACTGCATAGCAAAACAACTCCTAGTACGCCCAGGCAGCTGTAAGGTTGATTTTCTAGTATCCACTCTTTCTTTATATTTTAACATTTAAAAACTTAAAATAAATTGACTACTGTAAACACAGTCTGCAGTACCTGTCATGCACATGTAAATATGTAAAGCCTGAGGGGTGCAAACTGTAAAATTTACATAGCTTACATAATTTGTACCTGGGAAGTGCTCAGGTTTCCATGATGTTTAATAGCATGTGTTTATACAAGCATCACCCTAGGCCATGCGTGACAGCTTATTTAGGTATTTATTGAAATTATATTTAAATTGACAAATTTAAAAAAATAAAAATATTATTTAATTTTGGCAAAACAGATTGAGTGTTTCATTCCACTTTTGTATTCAGTCAAAATGTTTACATAAATTTGTATATCAAGAAGCTGTTTAATTATAAGAATCATGCTAATACATTCAGTATATAATTGAATGACACAAAGCTATTATGCATTTTCCTGTGATACTGTCTTGAGATATGGTAAGGGGGTCTATTTTTATTTGTATATTTCTGTTTTATTGTTTTTTTTATTTTTTGTTTTTTATCAAGGCCAAGAAGAGAGGGTTGATGAGCTTATATCTCTGTATTTAAAACAGAATCAGTTTGAAATGAAACATGTTCCTTTAGAACATCAAAAATCAAGATTATCTGTTAAATGTTAATTATGGTAACATTATTATGTATTCTGCAGTAGTCAAATCTTCAATTATTTAAAGGAACACTGACATCCTCTCAATGTAATTAGTCAAACCATTTCCTAATGGTTTAACTTCTTACCTGGGGTCCAGCTGGGCCCACCTGACCTGTCTTGTTTATGTAAGACACCTGGAAACTCCTTCTAGAATTGTTTGTTCTCTCCAGGACTAACTCCTTCTGTGAGAGCATCAGCTGATCATTCTCAGCCAATGAGCTAAAGCCGAGCTTAGCGCAAAGCAAAGAGCTTCCAACTGCAGAGGAACAGAGAACGCCGCATGCTGGACCCCAAGTAAGAAGTCAAACATGACCAACTCATACAATAACTACCTATATTGCGACTGGTCACTCCTGCACTAAAACAACTTCAGTACTTTGAATTCGTTATGAATTTTGGGTTTGAAGTGTTCCTTTAAATACAGATTCAATTACTTGATTCTCCCATTCTACAGATATAGGTGTGCACTGACTAACATTGTGTATATATATATAAAAGAATCAGTGCACTCAGTGGACTTTTGTATAAGGAAACTCAAAACCTTTATTTACATAGCAAATTGGTCAAAATCCTGATGAAAGTACAATAACGGACTGAAATCTTGACCAATTTGCTATGTGAATAGAGATTTTGAATTTCTTTATACACAAGTCCACAGAAAGTGCTCCACCTGCTTCATTATATATTGTTGGCACCACAGCATTTTTTCTTTACGGAGACGTTGAGTGCACCGAATCTATTTATATGTATGTACTACACTAAACCACTGATTACACTGCTGTAAGGTGAAATGTGAAAGCTATTCTAGTGCTGTTTCATTATTTCACTTTATATCATCAGACCAGCTAATGATATATATCGGCCTACCTCATATCTTCAGATACTCCAAGAATTGTACATTTGAGAATGGCCTTTTTCACCTTTGAATGACCTTGGTGACTGTTACCGCTTAGCATTTAATAAGTGCTTCTTAAAAATGAAACAAATTCAACAGAATCAAGAGAACGAGTCCTCAAATATGGGTCACCTTCAAGCAACTAGCTTGAATTGACTTACTTCAAGTCTGCATCCTTATACCATACTTCCCAATGTTGGAAGAAATGCCTAAGCTCTGTGTGTTTGTGTGTTTGACTGTGTAAGTGTGCATGTTGGAGTGTGTGTGATAGTCTTAACCTTTTCTAAAATTTTCTCTTATTATTATTATTATTTTATTATTTATATAGCACCATAACATTCCGTAGTGCTGTACAATGGGTGGACTAACAGACATGTAATTGTAACCAGACAACTGGACGTACAGGAACAGAGAGGTGGAGGGCCCTGCTCAATGAGCTTACATTCTAGAGGGAGTGGGGTAAAGAGACACAAAGGGTAAAAGTAGGGGTACGAAGTAAAAAAAGTATTCATTGAGGGCTTAGTAAGTAATTTTTGACAGTTGCAGGAGATGAATCATGGGGAATGGGGAATAAAAACCTGCTAACAGTTTAATTGAAATGCTTTCTTGAAGAAGTGAGTTTTCAAAGATTTTTGAATGAGTGGAGACTAGGTGAAAGTCTTACAGAGAAGGGAAGGGAGTTCCACAGAAAAGGTGCAGCACCTTCATCAAGTCTATTAATCATTCAGATAGACTTGCAAAAGCAATATACAATGCTAGACCACCTTTCTATTCCCAATTCCCAATCAATATCTCTACTTGTTAATTATTTTCCCTATGCTCTAAAATGTATTTACAGTTATTTAACATTATAATTTTTGTCTAAAGTCGCAAAGCCTCTCATTATACGTGTACTTTTACCTGAAAAGAGTTTCCAATATAAATTGGAATAAATATCTTGCTGTATGAGATGCTACTTGGCAGGAAGTAAAGCAATGTTCTAATAATTTAGACCGTTGCTGCCATTGGGCACAGACTGTGTTCCTGTTTGCAGCAGTGAATTTATATGGCAGGTAGGCAGTGCATGTAGTGATGTGACTGCAAATAATCACAAAAAGCATTCAACTTGTTTGCATGGTCAGCACTAGATAGTCACTGTAAGCTGTAGAATTTCCGATTGGACATTCCATTATCTGTTTTCCTGCTACAAACAGAATTAATTTTTGCTCTGTATGAAGAAGTTCTTCATTTGGTGCAGTAAAAGTCAGTATGCGATGTGAATTTACAATTTGTTTACGTGGACCCAATAGAATAAATTCGTCTATGGCTGGAATGAGTCAATGTAAGTAATATTCTTTATGGCATAGAAAATAAAATTAAAGAAGGAGTATAATTCATAAACAGGAGGAATGGATAATCTGTAACTTGAAATTATATGAAATTATTATTGTTTATTATATGTTTTATCACTTAAAAACAAACGTCTACCTCTGTGTTACTTCAGTATTCACTGAAACATACAAATAAAGAAAAAATGTGTATACTGCATATTAAATAAAAATATAATAATGATAATAATATTATCAAAGTATTTAACTAGTTTCCAAATACTTTCAGACTGCCATATGTTATTACCTAACCTAATGGCACTCAATTTATTGATTTTAGAAGGAATACTGGGTCAAAAGAATACTGTGCTGTGAATTGGGACGTCAGTTTAAATCAGGATTACCTACTTGTTAACAATTGTATGGCGCATTGTGACATGAACATAGATGTGAAGGCTCTGTGCGTTCTTTATTTTGACTGTTTTAGAGATGATTTCCAATCATACACTCATCAATTTTTATCTAGGGTTGCTGGTGATATACATATATAGCTTACATTGTTTGCTCTAACTCTGCCCATGCAGTGGGGCATGATCATTGTATTCAGCTTTTGAAGCAGAACCATCTATTATAGTCCTTAATACAAGATATCCCAAGGTAGTAAATTTGCCAAATTTCTGAAGTGCTGAACTGAATTGCCGAAGTGCCAAATTACCGAATTGCCGAACCAAACCAAATTCCCTATGTGCCGAAGTGCTTCGGATTTCTGAAAAGTGGTAAAACAGGAGAGGGAGGGAAACTTGGTGACAGGAATCTAACCCTAACCCTACTCTTAAACCTACCCCTAACCCTATCCCTAACCCTTTCCCTACCCCTAAACCTTTCACTAACCCTAACCCTTACCCCAACCTTCCACTAACCCTGCCCCTACCCCTAACCCTACCACTACTACTAATCCTACCCTTAACCCTACCCCAACCCTAACCCTGCCCCTAACCCTACCCCTAACCTTACCCCTAACCCTATAACTAACCCTTACCCCAACCTTCCTCTAACCCTAACTCTACCCCTAAACCTACCCCTAATCCAAACCCTAACCTAGTAGAGTTAGGGGTAGGGGTAGAAGTAGGGTTAGGGGTAGGGTCGGGGAAGGGTTAGGGAATTGCCTAAGTCCAGAATTCCTGAAGCGCTGAAGTCCCGAAGTACCGAAGTCCCAGAATGACAAATTCCCGAATTGCCAAAGTCTCGAATTTCAGAGGTGCCGAATTGCTGAAGTTCTGATTTTCGGAAGTTCCAAACTGAAGTGCCAAATTGCCAAAGACCCGAATTGCCAAAGTCCCGAACAAAACCGAAATCTTTTGCCCATGCACATCCCTAAAAACTACTGCTCTGTATGCTTGTAGGGACCAAGGATAATAGGAGTAGTAGCTTTAGTTGGGATCTGTGTCTGGGAGAGCACAGAACTCGATGTGAAACCTTCTAGGACTAGATGGCAGTACACCTTTTAATAACTATGAGTCAGTAGACACGAGAACATGGACAAATACATCTCTTAGTCAACGTACCCTTTTTTTGGTATCTGTCTACTTTGAATACTGAGCTGACTTTGATATCTAATTATTATAGCTTTGCCTCATTTCTAACTTAGGGATTTATATACCAATTTGTGCAGTAATGGTGGAAATAACCAAATTAGAGAAAGCCTTTCTCAGATAGCTTTCTCTCTCTCTCTCTCTCTCTCTCTCTCTCTCTCTCTATATATATATATATATATATATATATATATATATATATATCTCAAACATGGCATCAAACACAGACTCAAAGGAATCAATGTTTAAAGTGGAAAATGGGAAAAATGTGATTCTTTGTTAAACTAATTTGCATATGCCCAACCCTAATGAATTGTGTCAGTAACAACACTGCAGATTTGTGATTTCTGTGGGGAAAGCAAGTCTTTTGGCTTGACTGGTGTGCAGATTTTTTTAACATTGCATTAACTATCCCCAGACTTCAGGTGGAAGGGCTTTTCAATCACAATTTTTTTCCCCACCATAACCTATTTGGATTTTGCTTCCCAAGCACTTCCAAGCCTCAATAAGCAAACTAGTAACCGACCTCATGCTGAAATTGTATTAAATATATATATATACATATATATATATATATATATACATATAAATATATATATATACACATATATATACATATACATATATACATATACATACATACATACACATATTTGCATTCTGTTAATATTAGTTTGTACTACATGATTAAAACTAAATGCTAGAAAAAAAAATCAACTCTAAAACCTGTAGCAATTCAGTTATTCAACAATCATCATGTGCAGTGAGGCAATCTTTAATAAATTACATGCTTCATTCTTGGGCTGTGGGTTAAGGTAGCTTTTTTAGTGTCCCAATATGAAAGCACCGATTAGAACTTTGTTTGTTCTGTTTGTGGGGTGAATGGGTTGATAATGCTGGCAAATGTTCTACATGATCCATGCTTCTTTCTTGATCTCACAGAAGATATCAGTGGGAATATTAAGTAAATACAAAACATCATAATAGGCATTACACCTTCACTTCTTCCCCTGTATGTGGTGAATTGTTAAAATAAATAATGGAAAGACCATGACAACCCCTTACTGCTCCCTTTGCTCCCTGGGCTACGAGTTATGGTACTGAATACCCAATCCCACTGCACTAATACTGTGCATTTCACAGCCAAATGTTCAGGGTCTGGGGGAGGGTAACCCCAAATGCATTAATAACCTCTATAACTCACCTGTTCTTTTATATATAAATATCATACAAGATTCAGTGCACTCACTTATTCACTAAACAGCAATTTCACATTTTACAGAATATAATAGTTTAATTTAAAAACACCTCATCTAGGCTAAAATTAATGGGGGTTTAGTTACAGTATGTGATCATACATTGCATAAGCTTGCCAAAACGTCAATGTACCCCATTCTTGACAGGTTCTACTCTACCAACCTAATGTCTGCTCAAACAGGATGAATCTATTTTGGATTGGAAATTGCTTCCTCCTGGGACTCTCTGCAAGGCAAGGTTAAATAGGGCCCTGGAACGATACGCCTGTAACAGGGAGGGTTTAGTATTATTATATTATTTTTTTACGTTGTAGGACAATCAGTAGAAGTCATTAAATATTCAACTAGATGCCAATACATACTACAGTACCATAGGGGCTTCTTGAATAGCATAATAAAACTGCTTATTGTTAATAGTTTTTCATAGATTTTGTTACAGTTATTAAGTTATCAAACATGCCGAAAAGATCATAACTCATTCCCAGTACTCAAGAGGCATAACCTGAGTAGAACAGGATATTCAAACTATAATCCCTGTAAGACAGAGTCAAGGTGATATAAATAAATACTGTCAGTATCAGTAGATGGTAACTTAAATAAAGAAAATATATAAGCACAGTCTGGCAATATGTTGAGTAAAGGCTATGAGATGTGAATCAATGAAAACAAAAATAAACATTACTTTGAGATTTTGCTTAATTTCTATAATGTTTAATATATATGTGTATACATATATATATATATATATATATATATATATATATATATATAAAAATATTTTTATATATATGTTTATATATACAAATTATATTTTATATATATATATATATATATATATATATATAAATATATATATATATATATATATATATATATATATATATATGTGTGTGTGTGTGTTAGGTGCTCATGATAGTACAGAGTGAAATACCATAATTAAATGTAGGATAGTAAAAAGGGCAAGTCGGTTGTGGTGTGCCGGAACCGACGATGAGGTAGGCCTAAGAAAGAAGAGGGCCCACCAATGAAAAAGAAATAGAAAGGAAATAAATGTTAAAAAGTGGTGTGGTGGGAGGGTCACTCAACGCTGACCTCGAACGGTAAGGAGCAAGGTAAGGGGTGTGCCTTAAGTAGGCTAGGAGTGGATAACAAGCACCTCCCACAAATCCAGGCCAAATTGCCTTAATATATATATATATACACACACTTTCAACTAAATATTTTGTTGATATCCATTAAAAAGTAGCTTTTTCGGTAATATTGCATGAACGGAATCAAAAGTTACTCTGGAAATTCTCCACCTACTAGTCCAAATTCATCATCAATAAAAATACAACTGTACAGCATGTATTTTATATATCAAAAATAATTACAAAATTACAAAACTAAACGGCTCACGAAAATAGAAACCTGAATTTAAATCTTGGCATGGTTTTGAGATGTGGGAATTTTATACTTTTTAAACCTTTCAAAAATATTTTTTTAAATGTTCCTTCAACAATGATTTTTTTTTTCTAAGGGAGCTTTTCTATGGTGATGGTTTAGTGAGGGACAATTCTGCTATGTCAATAATATTGTTCATGAAAACGTGCAGATTTAAATAAAAATTACGTTTAAATCGTTTGTGTTTGATGGGAATCATTTATGTACTACAGATAGCAGAACATGTACTTTGTGTTCCTTTCTACTATTACAAGTAGAGCTTCTTTATGAAAAAACAAAGCACCCGCTCCACTGTAACCTTTAATTATTTTGCTGAGACACATTTATGCCAAGTTTCTATTAAAGCAATAATTCCCATTTTAACCAATATTTTTAAGTTACTATTTGATTAGGCACTAAGTAAATGAAAGAGGTGTTACCTGTAGAAGCTTACATATTATAAATGAAATGTACTGATAAATATTACATTCAGTTGGAGGGGGTTGGTCTGCAGACTCCATTAGCAGACCTCCTGAGCAGAGTGGGAGCTGCTGGGTCAGTCTGTGCTCAGACTGCAGAGCTCCCTCCCTGCCCTGTACTAATGCCAAGAGCTGGGATGTAACATCACCCCAGCCAAAAAGTACAAAGCTGCATAAGAGTTGTGCACAGACTGATCCCAGCAGCAAACCACTGGACACCAGCGAAAAATGTCTATATAAAAATAATGTGTACATAGGATAACTACTACCCATGCAACACCTCCTGGTCAGAAGAAGACAAAACCCACGTCATGACCCTATACACCCGACCAACTGAAACCATAACTTACAATGCTCACTTACCCAATACAGAGGCTGCCTCACCACGCAGACCATCCCACCCCACTCTCTACTCCCTGTCCCACCCCTATCGATATTACCCCCTCACTCTGGATAAAAAACAACACGAACCAAGACAGAGAGAGAGCCCAGAAGACAAAAACCCAAGGGATACTTTAGAGCTCATTGTAAGACTCTTCCACCATCCTAAAAAGCAGACAAACCTCCACTGGAAGACATACATCACAAACTTACCCGAATCCAGAACAAAAAGTGGACTCAACCCCCCATTACACCACTAGGACCTACCACACAAACAACAGAATAAGCAAATAACACGATCACAGGCAATTCAACTAACTACCACGCAAAACTCTTCGACATACTTCAGTCTGTTAGGCTTATAACAAATGGGGAAAGTCTGCATGTAATTACGAATAGCTATATGGGTATAACACAATTGTCACAGTCGAACATGAGAAAGTATAATCGCTAAGCTTATATCTGATGTCTAACTTATGTAAATGTGCACGTATATCCGGTAATTACAGTATTACGAATTAACCCCCAATTTTCTTTTCAGTACCCCCACCCCTTATCACAAAACCTCTCAAAACAAAGAATTTATACAAAAAACAACTTTCTGGGGCAAAGGCACGAACAACAAGATACTACAGCCCGGCCTTTGACCCCTTCCCTTTTTACCCTACCTGTAACCCCACACTTCCACACGATACCCCTAATATTGGTTATAGACACAAAAAGGCAAGTAATCACTATTGGTACAATGCTTGATACGCAAAGTTAAGGAATATGTACCCTACCCCCCACCCTTTTCATTTCTGTTCCCCACCCCAATCCCTAGACAAAAAACAACAGATATCGACCAGAATGTAGAAAATGTTTATTTGCAATCAAAGCAGGTGGAAACCACCAACAGATAACTGATATACATGCTTGAACTGTTTGCCTACTGTAAAAAGCACACGTCTGTTTTGTGAAATTTGTACTACAAACCTTAACCTCCCGTTTTCTTTTCTGTACCCCCACCCCATAAAACAAAAATCTTTCAAAATAAAGAATTTATATAAAAAAAAAAATAATGTGTGTATGAATGTGAGTGTGTGCGCGCTTATGAATGTGAGCATGTATTCTGCTTATTATTTATTAGATTTTACATATTGCTGTTTTTAAAACTGATAGTTAAGCAGTTATAACCGGATACTGTGCACATTGCAGTGTCTAACTAAATGAATGTTACATTAATGAATTGATAAATGTTGTATAGCTAGTCATGGTAAGAGGGTCAAAAACGTGCCCAATAGCAAGACCTGGATCTACGGTTGATTCTTGCTCTGCCTCGGGAGAGCTGGAGAAATTCACATGCTGTTCTGTTCTGCAAAAACAATGATGTGAAGTAGGACTATGATCAAAAGTGCATCTATTCTCACTATTGACAATATCATTTTTTTACCATATGCAATGGGAGGAGGAACTTGGCCCAGATAATGTGTGTGTCATGAACATTGTATGTAGATTACCACTCAATGACAGTTACCACTCTTGGATCAATACATGAGTTTGTGGGTGTGCTAATGTTAAACAAATCTGCTGATGGGAGGGAAGATATTTATTTGCGAAACCTGTTAAGAGACCATTTTTTATTTTAATTATTGCAAGAGTTTTGCACCATATTAAATGTACCCGTATAAATGTGTATTATGCTGTTCACTTCTTCCATATTTTTTTTATATATTGTCCATCTGTGTTGCTATTCACATTCAGTCAGTCAATGAATCTTGCCCCATGCTACTGTATAAAATGCCAAACATTTGCCTGTCACTTGCCATTACATGCAAATCAAAATCCAGTATCTGTGATGCATCCCACTCAACTTTCCTCCACTCTGAATATCTAATTCAGGCTCATATCAACCATCAATTATTCATCATCTGCTTCTCTACTGTGCCAAACACTGTATTGGTTTCCTGTACCCTCCAAGAGCAAGCTTAATATCCCATATTCAGCCCGAAAAGCCTTACAGCAACATAAAAGAATTAGCAATGCAAACCTGTATTCGTAACGCTTTAGTGTTCCTCTCCCCTTACCACCTTCCTATAAATTTTAGCAACAATAAAGCTTTTTAAATACTTTCTCCTCGGCACTGCTTACTTCTCATTTCCCCACAACATCATGGATGAGGCATGGGCACTTCCTTGATGGTACAGTCCAAAGTTCATTATAGAAAAAAATGTGGACCTGATACATGCATGCAAGATTTCCCATGTAAACATTGCAGTTCAGAATAGAACTGCAATATTTTAAATTGCAGGGTTAAAAGGAGAATTGCTGAATTGTACATAATGATATTGCCAGGCAAGCCTCATTGGAGATTAAGACTCTTGACAAGACAGCCAATTGCACAGTACTGAAGGATCTTCAGGTGGTTAAAGGCACATAAAAGCATGTGTAGCATGAAAAGCTTTTATTCCAGTGACCTCTAAATACAAGTCTGAAAAATGTGTTTAATTTTTGCAGACGTTTTTGTGATCAGGTTATATTTTACAGGTATAGTGGGTGGTAGGGGTTTTTCTGACTGTGCTTTATTTTATGAATAATGAAAAAAGACCTTCAAACAAAATGTATTGATATATTATTATCTTATTTTTACAGTTATTGAAGCACCATTAGGGGTGGTGGATTAATTGTAAAATAAGATATATAAATGGTTTTGTGGTTGAGGATAGGTTGATTGATATAGACTTGAGGAGCCATAGCCAAGTTAAGAATACCAAGTATATCCTTTTTGGATTAGACTACTGAATATACCCTGGTCTCATTTTCAGGACATAGGCATTGCATTTCATTAGGGCCAGAGGAACTGTTCTGTCTAATCACTGTATTGTATTAACATCCACCACAACAAGAAGTAAGAGGGGAATTTGGTGTTATTTTCTGGGCCCCAACTGGTTCTATATCCTTCATCCAATCGCCCAAGTAGTGGATGCATTTGCCATGACTTTACATTGTTTAATTGCCCATCTATCTCCCGGTACTTCTATACTTAATAATGCAGTATGGGGGAACCCCATTCTTGTTTATTAGTATTTTAGTTTAATACAATTTTTGAAACAGCTGATCAATTCTTTCTTGCTGCATGCTGGGGTTTCACAGACCCCATACACGATTGTGGTAATTTATTTTTTGACGTGTGCTATTTTCCATTTCACACCATACAAGAGAGCAATGCATTATGCTACTTTCAGGTGAAGTACTGAAAATGCTAACTTAAAGGGACACTATAGTCACCTGAACAACTTCAGCTTAATGAGGTTGTTCAGGTGAGAACTATAGCTCCTTGCAGCTCCCTGAGAAAATACAGTGTTTACATTGAAAGATAGGAAAACCTCCAGTGGCAGTCACTCAGAGTGAACTAGAGGGACTTCTGAGTTGATTGAGGCATAACACTACACAATCCACTCAGATCTGCTGTCAGCAGAGCACAGGGCAGCACTGTGTCTCCTCCCTCTGCATGCAGACACTGAACTTTCCTCATAGTGATTCATTGATTCAATTCATCTCTATGAGGAGATGCTGATTGGCCAGGGCTGTGTTTGAATCATGCTGGCTCTGTCCCTGATCTGCCTCTTTGTCAGTCTCAGCCAATCCTATGGGGAAGCATTGTGATTGGATCAGGCTACCACTTCTTATGATGTCAGCAGACTGTTTGTTTTTATTTTTTTAGGCAAACAGCATGCAGAGTTACAGCTTCAGGCTTGAATACAGTAAGATTTTTACTATATCTATGGAGGCATGAGGGGCCCAGGGGGGCGAGATGGTGGTGTTAACACTATAGGATCAGGAATACATGTTTATGTTCCTGACCCTATAGTGTTCCTTTAAGTGTGTCTTACATGTTTTATTGCTGTGACATGTACATTTTTATGTGATCCATATGAGTTTGTCCACAAATATTTCTACTTGAGTTTGTCAGTATTCTCTTGCACTCTGTTTTAGTTTGTTTGCAAATTGCACACAGGTAACATAGAAATAGTGCCTTGCTCCCTTTGCCTAGAGTGGTATCAGACAGCCAACCCCACTGACAAGGCCCACCAAGGCTGAAATGGTCACCTGCTGTTGCTGTATCTCTCAAGCAGAGGAGGCCGACCAGCATTTCATATCTGGACTGTCTTTCTCTTTGAGTGGGGTCAGCATGATATGCAGCATGATATGTAAATGGGTCTCTGTAATGGCAGAAACTGAGCTATGTATGGCTTGAGAACCAAGAAGGACAAGCTATCTGAGTTATTGTTCATTTTCAGTATTCACATACTTTCTGCTTTAAATTGCTTGTGAATTGCCTAGGGTCTCCCTAAGGTAAAAGTGGAATCTAGATGTGGACCCAAAACTCACAGTGCCTACAGGGGGTATCAGACAAACCTTACTAATGAGGCCAGGCCAAGCCAAGCAAGGAAAAATAGTCATCATGGTTGTTGTATCTCTAGCTAACTCTTACCATAGATAACGGTAATCAAATTCCCAATAACTCCATCCATAGCCCATACTAACCCTATCAATGCACTGTGAGAGCAAGTCACAGTATTGGCAAATCTTAACCAACAGTTGTAGCTTGTCACTAAAGTGATTAGCTCCTAAGGTAATTAAGCCATTTTAAGCTGAAATTGAGGCTTTCAGTAACAGCACGAAACATGCATGTGCTATTGCGGCATGTCCAGTTAGGTCTGGCCGGTCCCTTCAATGGCTGACAGTAATAGTTATGCATTCACTAAGGCCAGCTATTTCTGTGATTCAATTCTTGTGGGGGCCTAGAGAAAACTATTTCTGTGATTTCTCACTTGTAAGACATCCCAAAATGACCAGTCTCATCAATCATCACATCTTGAGAAAGCATAATTACTAAAGAAGTGTGACATTTTGACATTCCTGAGATCTCCTTTTATTAGTGTTTAAAAATTAAACATGTCAGTTAGTATTGTTTAACCCCTGAAGGGCACATGACATGTCTGACATGTCATGATTCCCTTTTATTCCAGAAGTTTGGTCCTTAAGGGGTTAAATAATGTATTTTTTTCAACTCAGATACGCTTTTTAGGAGTCTTTTATGTGAGTGCATGAGATTTAGAGCATTATCATCGTGACTGACTTAAACAAAAGATATTAAAAAAATTATTTCTTGACAATGAATAAAAATGTTAAGATTCATTACAAGTAAGTGTCACTTTGTTATCTTTAAGTGTTTTTGATGTGCACGATTCATGTTTTCATTTGCAGTAATATATTTATATATTGAGTTTATTACAAACGACACTATATTGTGATCACTATTTCCCAAGCGGTCCCCTAATTGAATATTTGTCAAAAGATCAACATTATTTGTTATAACCAGATCCGGACAAACGTCCTTTATAGTTTGTGTCTGTACAAGTTGACATAAAGGTGTCATTTAACAACTTTTAAAAACTGATTCCCTTTGCTGAACTACTAGTTCCTTAATCTCAATTTCTGTCTGGCTAATAAAAATGTCCAATAATAACCAAAATGTGCAGCTTTCCCAATTTCCTGAAACATTAGGTGGTTTATAGCATATCCCAACCAACAATTGATTTCCCTTCTTTTGCACCAAGCAGATATCTACCTAGATATCTTTCTAACCTCTCACTGCCTTTTCACTATATTATGGTGCACAGGTAATATCTCAGAAAATGCCACCTTGGAGGTCCTCTTCTTAAGTTTGCTATCTATTCTTCCAGGTCCTCAATCTTCCTCTAACTTGGTCATTGGTACCAATATGGACCATGACAGCCGGGTCATCCCCAACCCTCCAATATCCATCCACTCTGTCAGTAACATGCTGGACCGAGCACCCGAGAGAACGCAAACTGTTGGCTTGTGATGATCAGAGCAACAGAATACTGTATCTACTCTCTTAATAATAGAGTCCCCTACCACCACAGCCTGTCTAGCCTGCCTTACATTCTCAACCCTACCTGAATAAAAGAGACTTATTTATTCTGCTGTTTGAAGGAACAGCTTCCTCCAGTACAGCTACACCTGAGCTCCCAACATTTTCACTCACACGGGCAAATCTGCTAGGTTGCACAAAGTCAGGACTAGCTAAAGCTTTCCTCTTCTATACCCTCTGGCTACCTTGCCCAAATATCACCCGGCTTCATGCCAGATGTCTTATCTCCTCCCACTCCACTACTTGTCCTCACTAAAATCTGCTCAGTGAGCACCAGACCCCATTCAAGATTGTCGGTCTCCCTCAGTGTCACAATTTGCTTCTCCAGATCTCTAATCTGAGCTTCCAGAGAAGCCACTCGCACACATCTGTCACAGAAGTATGAACCCTGAATGGGTACATCCAGGAATGCATACATGTTACTAGATGTACACTAAGTCAGACCAGCTAATACTCATTTCCCCAGTTACAGAAACACACCAAATAAACAGGACAATAAAACAATATTTACCTTGTTAGTTTAAACTCTGGGTTTTTTAACTTCTACTTAAAAGAGGCTACTTGAAATAGCCTGCTTTCAAGTAATCTCCAGTAAGCAGTGATAGTCATGTTGTTATTTTGCAAGATTTGCATTGTATTCTTTGATACTATAACATGATTTATATGCTTTCCTTCAAATCCTCAAACAGTAACAACTAGGTTTACTAAAGTGGCCAACTATAGCTAATGACAAACAGGAACTTGTACTGAAGGATGTCTGTAGTCCCCTGCCGTACTGCATTAGGAAAGCTTTAAAGATATAGTTCAATAGAATTAAAAAGTAAGACTGCAAATAGACAAAACCATGCGTTCAATATTTAAGAAAAGTAGAAATTGTGTTTAGATTATTACACCCACTTTAGTTCAGAATTAGTGGTGCTATAACAATTAAAACATGTACCACACACTTAAGTTAGTATTTTCAGTAATACACCTGAAAGTAACATAATGCATTGCTATCTTGTATGATGACAATTAAATGGCATATACTTTGGATATCAATAGTTTATCATCTATAAACAAGATGGACGTTGACATTATTAAAGAATTTAGAAAGTGCCCTTTTTAAATAAAATTTGTTCTTTGTGGTCAAAACAATGAATTTGAGTTTTCATTTTGCAAATGATTTCCTATATTTGTATCTTGCAATTATTCTACAAACAACACCAAGAATATGTCTTCTATTTTTATTGGGGAGGGGATCCCCAAATTCTATGGGTTCCATTATAAGGCAAGCTTGCTATGTTGTACCCTGTAGTAGGAAGTGTGGTACAAGGACAATAGAGGGGATAGGTTTAAAATGGTTAAACACAGACACCAAGAACATCACATTCTGCAAGTTCCTACTATAGTAGACATGAATGGCATATTGTATTTTACTACCTGAGGTGCCAGTGTGTAGGTTACAGACCAGAATTTCTTAGTAATAAAGTAACTACAACGTGCTCTTCTTTTCTTCAAGCTCAGAAGAAGAAACAGTCAGTTGTGATTATGTGATGAAATAGATATGATCTCTTAAACTGGTCAATCAGATCTCAAAGAAATATGAGTACTCATTTTGGAAATTCAACAAGTATGCCCTTCCCTGGATATTGGTCTTGAGATTCAAGTTAACGTTTATGTCATCGCCATCTTTGATGTATATAAAACATTTGTGCCTTAACCATTAAAGCTGAGTTCTCTATATTGCTTAAAAGCATCCCTGACTATATTGACTCCAGGAAAAATACAGATATAAATCACTTCAGAGACAAAAGAGCTTACTGCTTGTACTAAACTTAATCCCTGTAATAGCTTCATTTAATTTAAGGTATAATGAATTATATCTGAAGTCATTTTACAGATGTCACGGATAAAACATGTTGTGCATTTGATGAGCGGTTTACTTACTGTTGCATGATACGCAATTTCTGCTCCCCTTAAACCCCGCCAGTGGCATTCACTTGGAGCTTTATATCTCATGTCTTTGTATATGCCGTGAATACTTACCTTCCATAAACTCTGTTTGGGGCAAAGCAGATTCAAAGATATAGCTCCTATTTCCCCAAGACAAACTCACAACCTACAGGCAGTGGTGTATTTAAGATTCTTGCTGCCCTGGGCATGCCGATACTTGGGTACCCCACCTAATCTAAATTTGCCCCACCCTTTCCTGTTTAGGACCAAAACGCACTTTGACTGACAGACACAAACTGAACATGCACACCCTCTCAGATATACATACATACACACTCACTGATTTGACACACATGTCCTCACTGATTTGATCAGTTTGCTTTGAAACACACAGTCACTCAGACACAAACTAACATACACTCACTCACAGACATACACTTATAGACACAAACACACTAACAGACAAACTCACATACACACACACACACATTCACTCACAGACATTTACTGACAGACACATACTCACAGACAGACACGCGCACTCACAGACATGCGCACTCACTGACAGATACACTCACAGACAGACACGCGCACTCACTGACAGACACAATTACTGACAGACATACACTGACATACACATACTCAGACATACACTGACAAACACTCAAAGACATACACACACACTCACTAACAGAGACACACACATTCACTGACAGACACACACTGACACATACCCTGATACTGACACACTCACATACATTGCCTCACAAACTCACAAATTGATATTTTTTTAAATTAAAATCCACCTAGCCTCCCTACCATTGGGATAGCTGGAGTGAATTATTTACCTGGGGGTCCAGAGGGGCTAATGTCCCTGGCATCCAGTGTAGGCGCTGGGCTGTATGGCCGGCTGTAAAGGCTCCTGTGCTCTTTAGTGGGTGGGTAGGAGGGCAGGTGTCTGGTCAATGTTGGCGGTGAGGGAGCTGTAATGTTCCTGCTCAGCTCGCTAGCGCGCCACTTAGTGATACTGGGAGTCAGAATGACGCACAGTAAGAGCTCAGATCAGCGCTGCCTCACAGCCCGCCTGTAATATTGGCAGCTGCCCACCTTGGTGGGGGGGAAGGTGGGCCCCAAGCAGACCAGGAGGCCCACTCTTCACCCCTCCATGAAAGAGGCTGACAAGGCATCTGCCAGGGTGCTTGAGGGGTGGCGTTTTTTGCCGCTCCCCTGAAAGTGACGCCCAAGGCAAATGCCTTGTTAGCCTCGTCGAAGATACAGCCCTGCCTACAGGGCAAGTAACCCTATTGTTTGTATAATAAGTCTTGGAGAATATACAAGGTGGGCCAAAATTCTGAATATGGTTTGAGGAGTCAATAACTTTTTTTTATTAATGAACCAATTTCAATGATGTTACATAAAATGAATGCTTAACATATAGATATTTGTTTGACTAGGTATGGAGCAAACTCAGGCTCTTTTGGTTGCATTGTTTATAACATATGTTACTATTTTGAGGCTGTATCACTCACATTTCTGCACAGACATTCTTCTTGAGCTGTTCAACTGCATGCAGTTTGTTCACATAATTGGCGAACATGGCAGCCAATAAATCTGGGTATTTTTTAAATTATCGGCTCGCCAAACAGTTTTCCCAGGAGGTCCATATTGGCCCTGGATGTATAGGCAGTAGCCCCATCCTGTTGAAACCACCTTTCAGGGCAATTTTCCACTTCAGGACATAGAAATATATTCAACCACATCCCGATATCTTACACCAATAAAATTCCACTATATTTATTTGTTGTTCCCATAATGAATCTCTTAGATATAATATGTACCTGCAACAAAAACAGGTTACTACATAAATTAATTTAAACTGTTGACAATTCAATTAATAATTTGACTCCAGAGCTTTGTCTCTTAAAACAAATTCTCATTAAATTAACTAAATTATAATAAAATTATACTAGCCCATATTCTAATTTCTGCAACGACAATACTGGAAAGCTATTAAATCACCACACATAAATGAAGTCATACAATACATATTTGAAAATAGACGTTGCATACTAGCTATCCGCTTACCAACACCAAAAACTTACATTTTATGGGAAGAAAATATCAGAATCAATTATAATCTTATTTCAAAGTTCGTACATTACCGGATGATGATTGCTAATATGTTGTATATATTTGATTGTATATAATAATATAGTGTATATAAACTGATAAGCTATTACTCGTATCCCACTGGATGATTGCACTTATAGAGTTTATCTCCTGTTTTTATTATTTTATATATTTTCTGTATTAATTAATATTATTATTATTTGTATTGTATCTTATTGTATAAATGTTTACATTGTTATTTGAAAAATATTCAATAAAAATATTTCAATAAGGAAACAAAATATATTTACTACCGACAAATAAGTAATTTACCCATACTTTGCATTGCTTATTGTAACGCATTTTCCTTGGATACCTACAAAATTTAGGAAAACATGCAAAACAAAAGCTTATTCTACAGTCTCGCAAGTTTGACATAATAAAAATAAATCTCATATGTATCCTCACTGGTAGTTACTAAGCCTTATTGCAAATTAGAAATAGAGAAACACAAATAATACAGAGACTCATGTTTTTGGTTCCAAGTTTGAACATATAACCTAGAAACAAAGAATGTGAAGACTAGTAATAGGAACCAACAGGTCCATCCAGCCTGCCAACCAACTATAGAAAATATATAAAGCAGTGGTTTTAATAAGAAGCTATTGGGTTTTACAAAGAGTGTTTCTATACCTCGAGACACAAAGCCTGTAGCCATATCATCTATATGTCACATAGCATCAGGGCAAAACGAACTTCGCCTTGACAACGTTTCTTATAGCTTGAAGTCATTTAGATATCCTGTTAAAATAAAACTACATTAGAAACCACACTGATGCATGTTCGTATTTTACTTGTTCACTAAGTCTATAAAATTCTGAAAAATATCCGTAATGCAAGGATATGTATAGTTTGTGTATTTTAAATATGTAACCCTATATTGGGGTTATCTCGTTTGACTATCTGCATTGTATTTGATGCTAGCCTTACCTACTTTCATTATTGCATAACAAGTTTATTTTCTGAATTTTGTAATAGTTTGTATTCACTATGCAGTATGTTGCACAAACTTGTCAATTGCCATGCAAAATATTGACAATGGCATTTGTACTGGAAATCTTTGCTTGCTCAAACTTGAGAAAATGTTTTTTTCCATTTTTTACAAGTTATTTTGGCCTTGATTTTCAATTTTTAAAAAAATATTTTTATATTTGAGGTATAATTTTTCCTACTTAGAATGTATATGTGTATATATATATTTATTTGTATTTAATTTTTAGGGGGGATACAAATAAAGTACTCATAGCAAAATAACAGTGTATTCTAAAATAAAAATTAATCATGGCAGGGATGAAACTATCTCATCTAATCTAAATCATATTTAGTCTACAGAAAGTGGAAAAAACGGAATAAAAGAAAACAAAACATAACAACTAGTAGTTATTCTAGAAAATCGAAAGTGGAGCTATCCCTTCTGCAAACATATATGTATATATGCTTTTCTAGGTTGGAGCAACAAATACAAAAAGAGAGCGTAGGTAGTTAAGTGCTCTAGAAAGATGGGAAAGGAAGGTAAAAAAAAAACGAGTCTCTAATCAGTCATCATAAAAGTCATCGAGCTTCTGTTTTTTAATCATTTTTTATTACTCTTACTATTAAAGAAATGCTGTACTTCTTGTTCTCATTTTAGCTTGATATGCAATTTATTTTATGGATTTATTCATCACGAAGTTGACGTAGTTAACAAATATAACAAATATATGCATATTATGTCTAAATATCATGTATATAATGTAATTAAATAACATCATGTGAATATTTATGCATATATTAAAATATACTTTTCAAAAGACACTTCATGATTTCACTTTTAAATACAGATCAAATAGTTTTTTGTTCTTTTTCTTATTTATATAACATCAACTTCTATGGATTATGCATACACATGTATTCTTAAATAGCTAAATCTATGTACTTCGCCTGAAGCAATCTGATAAATAATTACAGGTCCAACATTATGTGTCACTTTCTGTGATGCAGAATCATGATGTTTGCAACTAATACAATTGCTTGTGATATTCCAGTTGATAGAGTTAGCTTTCTAATTATGCGGATATTTTGAACAATCTGGAAATCAAAAAAAGCAGAAAAAAATATGTGTATACCAAACAGTAGTTAGATGAAATATGTCTAATTTTACTAGAAATAATGTTGTACAATGGAACATGGAATACACTTGAATATGGAAATTCCACAGGTCCAGCATAGCTTAAACAAGGTGTGGCCGTAACCCCTTTGATTATTATAATGCCATTTATATAGTGCCATCAAATTCCGCAGCGCTTTACAATGGGTGGACGAACAGACATGTAGTTGTAACCAGACAAGTTGGACACACAGGAACAGAGGGGTTGAGGGCCCTGATCAATGAGCTTGCATGCTAGAGGCAGTGGGGTAAAATTACACAAGAGGGTAAGGATATTGTTAGACTAGTGACAGTTGCAGAAGAGGAATCAGTCGAGATCTATTAACAGTTTAATTGATATGCTTTTATGATGAAGTGGGTTTTTAACGATTTTTTTAAGGAGTAGAGACTGGGTGAACATCTAACGGAGGAGGGAAGCGAGTTCCACAGGAACGGTGCAGCCCTCGAGAAATCTTGAAGGCGAGCATCAGAGGTAGGAGTTGGAACAGATGGAATATTGAGCTGGAACAGATTGAATATTGAATATCCAATAAGCACTCAAATGCTGCTGTGAATGAACAAGCATTTTGCAGCAGGCTAAGCTGAAATAATGCTCTGTGGTCAAGTGTCCAGCTGAGGGTACAATGGCCGCGCACGCGCATTACACCTCCCCATAGAAAAGCATTATTCAATGCTTTCCTATGGGGATTTCGTCGACGCTGGAGGTCCTCATGCAGAGCGTGAGGATGTCCGGCGTCGCCTAAAACACTTTTCTTGTTCTAAGAACATGGAAGTCTCTATGGTGGCTGTCTGATAGACAGCCACTAGAGGAGAACTTAACCCTTCAAGGTAATTATTGCAGTTTATAAAACTGCAATAATTACACTTGCAGGGTTAAGGGTGGTGGGAGATGACACCCAGACCACTCAAATGGGTGTCGCTTTAAAGGAACTGAATTATGACCAAGTTAGTGTTTCATTGGTTAAGGTTTTTAGAAGATATAAACATACCTTCACATTTAGAACAATCCTTATACTAATTCATGCCACTTATATCTCCCTACTAAATTTACTTGATCTAAAGATGCATCTATTTTGCAAAAGCAAATAGTGTTGTCTTAAAATGAGACTACACATGTGGAATTATGGAGACTTTTAGCGGTTCAATAAAGCAGAACTTCAGACTGAAAATTCATTTGGAAATCCTTTATTGCCAAACTTTAAAATACATGTAGTAGTGTTAGGTAAGTCTTTCAGACACACAGATGCAAACAAATCCCAATATGTTTCACGTACAACAGTGCACTTTATCAACTTTGTCATAATTACTAAAGAGCATGCTTCATGTAAATAGACAGACAAAGTTTTTGAGCAATCTTTGTTTGTTGTCATTATTATAATAGGTCCTTGTAACAAAGTGGCACATTATACAATATCATCTCAAAGGGGGGAGGTCTGTAGTTAGAGAAATCACCTTATATCTATTTTAAGATCTGTGAGGTGGTTGATAACACAGTAAATAGCTCAGAAGATCTCCTGTCCTAGATCGACAGAGTTGTAATATTTTCAATTGGGACCTGATAACTGGGAACTTTCAAGTCATGTGCTCATTGGGGACTTGTAGAGTTATTTATGGGGAAAAAATATTGAAATAATAATTTATGAAAATTATCAAAAGTATAATAATTTAAGAATACAAAAAAAAATTATATTGTGGTGCTGTAATATTAATGATAATATTGTAATATATATTTTAAGCAAAACTCCAGACGCCAAATTTCCTTGTTCAAAGGTAATTTATAATTCACCAATAAATATCACAACAAGTTACCAATAATTGTATTTTTATTGTGATATGAAAAATAGTCATGCTCGATTTCAATGCAATTGAAAAATAATAAAAAAAAATGGCAGTAAAGAAAATTAATCAGTTAAGTTAAACCAACCAATATGCAATTTCTACATTAATCACTAAATTAAATATTGCAATGCAATCATTAATCCAGTCCAGTCAATCAATCAATATGCAGTTTCTATAATAACCACCTCGGTCTATCATAGAGTTTATTATTCAGCAAAATTGCAAATACTTCTAACAACTATGCAACTGTACACTTGAAAATTGATTATCAATCATAGGAAAACATCAATATTTGTCAATTAGCGATCATAGATTTATTGGAAATTGATTATCAGCTATCTGCAAAAATCTATGTTTAACAAACATCTTTTCATCCAGCGATTAATTCTTTATTCCTGCCCAGTAACTAATACAAACCACCAGCGACATAGATTTAGCAGCTACACTTAACTGAGAAACTTGGCAATGTTATAATTAATAGTAAGATAACACCATATTTCTCTTGCCTCAACTATACCATAAGTAACTAGCCGTCAACAAGCAATGAATCCTTGTCTGTCTGTAAGTTAAGCTACAGGTAATTTGAAACTTGGTTATGGAAATATTTGAGTCACAGACTAATCATCATTAGAATTATGGAAAAAGTTTGCCTGATCAACCAAATATTTTAGTTGTCTGCAGAACAAACAAAATATATAGTATTAAAATTTGGTTCTAAAGTATTACAGTTTACTTTAAATATTGACTATTTCAGGTAATTCCATAAGATTATATAAATAAAAGAATATATAATTACCAATGTAATTTGCTGAAGCATAACCCTTTACTGTTAAGAGTTTGAAGAGAGCATAGCAGTGTTCCTCCAAACAGTGTGTGCAAGTGATCTCCCTTTTCCCCCCTCGTTAGCAAATTTAAAAACCCTTTTATCAGCTGGATAGCAAATGGTTTTCACAAGGGAATTGTGACGCTAGGGGGCAAAAACTAATTACAATGACCTGTTAATATTGCTTATCATTAACATTAAAAAGTATAACTATTGGTCAAGCAATACCTTTCCCATGTATTAGAAAGTACAAGCTAACATTTTGATTCATTCTTCATCACGCAGCTGTGGCTTTTTTTTATTTTTATTTATTTTACAATAGTTTATTTTATTTTGTCGGGTTGCAAAAACATGGGGGGTACAGAAGAGAAAAAGGAGGGGGTGATAATGAGATTTGATACATATTTTGTTAACGTTTCTAGTGTATAAAACGCTTCAAGCTACTTCAAATTACTAGTTACATATAGCGCAGCATATTGCAGAATAAAATGACACAGACATGAGTTGGGTGTGAGGGTACGTCAGTGGTGCTGGGAGTTGTGTGCCTTCCTTCAACTCAGCATAACTGTAAGTAGACATTCCCCTTTTAGAAAGAGCCCTTTACAGTACGCAGTAAGTGTATCTCAATTTGAGAGCGGCTAGGTCAGTTTATCTCTCTCCTGGTGTTGGTGTGGGAGAATATCGTTGTCATGCAAGGGCTAGGGAGATAGGTAGTTTTTTATCATGGAGTATACCCTTCGTAAGGTTAAATAGGTAGTGAGAGTTGAATGTGGGGTGCTAGGTCTGTATGTTTTCTAGTCTCAACAACTCAATTACCTCACGGCTGGGTGGCCTAATTTAGATGGTTTAGGGTCTATAAGGTAGGGGAGTTTTATAGGTTTATGAATTCGAAGGGCTTCATTGTGGACTTGAAGTTTGCCCAATTCACCAAGTGTAGCAATGCACAAGGTAAGGTGTTTGCAGTGCCACTAGATTCTTAAAAGGCTCAAGATTAAATCTGAGTGCGCTTAGAGTTCCTGAAAATTAATTATTTTCAACTCAACAGTTTTTGTTTCGTTCTAGTGCGGAGAAAACCCAGGGATACAGAAAGGAAAGGGGTAGGGGGTTAATAATGAATGTTAAAGTATGCATACAATATTGACACATTGTTGTAGAATGTTAAGTAAGGTTGCGAGTTGTAACACATTGTCTAAGGTGCTACAAATCCCTGCTTACAATATTCAGTAACATTGTGGTGCAAAATAGAATCCACCGACAGAAGCAGAGCCTGGGGATTCATCAGTGATAAACATGGTCTATATGGATTCCCGTAGCCCAGTAGTGCCTGAAGGAGGCCTGTTGAGAGAGATACTTTGGAAGACAGTACCAATATGCCTAGGTTTGAGTTGGTGAGAGCAGCATATGCCGCACCTGGTGTTGATGTGGTGGTAAGTCTTTAGTAGGCTACGGCCTTAGAAGCTGTGTGATTTTCCAATGTAGCCATTGTCATTATTGTTTTAGGGGCTCTAGGGGGCAATGGGGGTGGGGGGTCAGCTGTGGCTTTTAAGGTTTGCGTTAAGCAAAAAAATAAATAATGTTACTTATGCAATATGTTTACATATTATGTTAATTCTTACTATCATTTTAAATCTCTATTATGATTTTATACATAAACAGATTGATATCTAGTGGTATATTAGTAAGGTTAGCTATTTTTTGAATATGACTAAATATCTTTCTCCTACACACTTTAATTGCATTTCATTGGAGACAATAGGTTCTTGTACAACTCCCAATTTCATATCTACTTGTTTCATTGAATTTTGTTCTCACACCATCTGTGCAATTGCATTTTCAGCAGAAATAAGAGAAAAAAAAAGTTTGTTTTAAACATCTCTTTGTGAACTGACAAGATGGCAATAGTTATGATAATAGACCAGCCATTTTAGGAACTATGTCTGACATAACCCCCCTATTGATTATCATAGCAATGAGTAATTTAGCTTATGAATAATCAAAATCAGATTTACCAGACATATTGGTACTTATACCATGATGTCTGAAATTGGGTCACCTTGCATGTAGCGCATTGATCTAAACACCTTCATACCTTTTTGCCTGGATTGATTGCATCCATGGTATTAGCACTGCGTTAATTCCGACACTTGTGCATATAGGAACATTATGGGCATCACTGGGCATTCCTTTGTCCTTTCTTGTGTTGATTTGGGTCTAAGGTATCCACATCCTCACCATGAATATATTATAACCCCCCTAAACATAGGGAGTAGAGGAAAGAATGAGGGTATCTTCTGACCCCTACACAATTATTATTATGCTTTACATTTCATAAACTGAACCCTTATTTTGTCATGATGAACCCCATTTTGAGTTCCTTCTAATGCAATGCAAAATGGAAACCAGGTTTGTTCATGAGTGTTGTTAGTAATTAAGGGGTTAGTGAAAAGGTGTACTTAATAAAGTATCAACCAAGTACACGCAACTGTGTCATTTGTTTTTAGATGAAAGGCATGCTGGTAGACGCTGAATGTGTGTGATGACATATGAACAATGTATCAGAACACAGAGGCCTTGGTTGCCAAGGCGCCTATTCAAAAGTTATGCTGCTGGATATAATCCAAACCACTCTTTTAATAAGTACATTATCTTTACTAAAAACAATTGATAAACTGTTGATAGTTGATAAAATTGCACATTGCGTTTTTTTATTTGTTGAAGAGTATATCCATGTTTGTAGGCACAAATGTCCATGTTTATAGGCATAGAAACTATTTTAGCTTAATGAAGTTGTTTTGATGTATAGATCATGCATCTGTATTCTCACTGCTCAATGCTCTGCCATTTTGGAGTTAAATCACGTTTGTTTCTGCGCATGCAGCCATAACCACACATCCCCTGGCTGTGACTTACACAGCCAACATGAAAAAAAAATGGTTTTATTTTCAATCAGATCTTAACTTACTTTACTCTTAACTCTGTAAAGTAAACTGTAATCACACACAGGAGGCTCTTATAGGCTAATGCAACTAATTGTTTGAGGAAACCCACCACATGTATTGGAAAACTAGTAAAAAAAAAAAAAAATAGTAACATTTGTAATTTCATTTATCTCTTGGTCTAATTATTTTACAAAAGATGCAGCATACTACAGAAAACAAAAACAATTCAATAACATATAACAAACACCCCCACCAAATAGAAAATATAGATTATAAAATCCAGAGAGTCATTACAATATCTTTTAAAGGGGTGTTTCTTTCACGTGGGTGAATGATAGAAAAAGAAACAAATAGTTAAAAATGTGTATAAAATCTATACAGAAAATGAAAAATAGGATCTAAATCTAACCCTCTAGAAAATGATATGGTTGATTGTCACGGTACCTGGATCAAATTGGAGTCATGGTGCATCTTGAATTGACACGGTGTGTTTTTCCTGTGACATTTAAAATGCAAGTTTGCATCATAGTACATCAAGGAATGCTACGTTGAGTCTTTCGTGTGACAACTCTAATGCTACCCGCTATCCCAGATTCCCAGTATTTTATAATCCTCAAGGTTCACATCATGATACTGCGATGGAAGTTTCTGTGACTATTTAAGAACAATATGCATGCATGTTCTGGCATTAAAATTGATGCTGAACTATTAGCTTCCATCTGTACCTACATACAGCCATTTCCCGTGCAGAGCTATGCTCTATCATGGTTTTATGTAACCAGGGATGTATTTTTGCTGTGTTCTGGTTATTCTGATTTTAATTCAGATTTTTTTTGGACCATTCTGCTCTCTGTAACTTCTTAGATATTTTTATCTAATTTTATCATTCCTCTGGTATAGCTTGACATTGGCCTGATTGACTCTTCTTTACAAGCATCTTGGTAATTTTTGCCTTTCTGTCTCTGTGTGAAGCCCAAATATCTTGACTGATTTGTAGCTCTGTGTCTGTCTGTCGCTCTGTGTCTGTCTGTCTGTCTCTCTGTGTCTGTCTGTCTGTCTCTCTGTGTCTGTCTGTCTGTCTCTCTGTGTCTGTCTGTGTCTGTCTGTCTGTCTCTCTGTGTCTGTCTGTCTGTCTCTCTGTGTCTGTCTGTCTGTCTCTCTGTGTCTGTCTGTGTCTCTCTGTATCTGTCTGTGTCTGTCTGTCTCTCTGTGTCTGTCTGTCTGTGTCTGTGTCTGTCTGTGTCTGTCTGTGTCTCTCTGTGTCTGTCTGTGTCTCTCTGTGTCTCTGTGTCTCTCTGTGTCTCTGTGTCTCTGTCTGTCTGTATGTCTGTCTTTCTGTCTATGTATATCATAATTTCATGATTATATGATATATGATTATCATGATGTGCCCATAATTTTAACAGGCATGTCATATTTTCAAATTTCATACTGCAAAGATAATTATGTAACCCTCACAATTATTCCTGTAATAAACATTAAACACATTACACATCACCTCCTTTCTGTCTGGAACCCTAATCTCAGATTGGTGAATTTATATTCCTGCGAGGCACTTACCACCACTTTAATGATGGCAGCTAAAAAACAATTGAATTGGACTGTACCTCACAGTCTTCCAATAGGATATGTATATCTCAGGGCTGTCCTGGTAGTAAAGTCCTCCTATCAAAATCTATAGTTCACTAAAACACTACACTAAACATAAATTACAGAACACTAGCAATAAACATTGCAGTCTTCACTGTAGTGTAACTTAACATTACTGCACCACACGGAACAAAAGCTCATGAATCAATCATATATTAGGGGAACATTATGTCATTTTAAGGTTCAGGAAAAATGTACAAACTGCTAAACATTTAGTTTATTGCCTCTGGAACCCTTTGTTTACTTTTTATTATAGGAAAATAATACTTATATCATATTATAACTTGCATACAACTATGTAGTAATGTGGGATCTTGTGATTAATTGAATATTTATGGAATCCTTCAAAAATATTAACATATAGTCAAAAAGTAAATGTGAAAACATAAAGTATGGCCATTATTTTGGCCATTATTCAACAAAATTACTCTGAATTGACCCAAA
Organism: Pelobates fuscus; assembly: GCF_036172605.1. Lineage (NCBI taxonomy): Eukaryota > Metazoa > Chordata > Amphibia > Anura > Pelobatidae > Pelobates > Pelobates fuscus. The sequence continues at coordinate 295,289,636 of NC_086317.1, read as the reverse complement.
CATGGAATTTCCAACTCATATGCAGAGATCATTTTGTATCTTTGCATGTGCATGCTAAATAGAAAAAAAAAACAATTGCCCACAGACTGTGCTTTTGCAATTAGTAAATTAATGTAAATAACTGTTGGATCATCGCATGCTATGACTATGCCTCCTCACGTTTTCTCACACTGTGGGCTTCTGGTTACTGAATTAATAAATAAAAATTATCAAAATAACCAAGAATGGAAGCATAATACTATCAAGAAAAAGATCTAGCAAGAGTGAAAAAAAGCAAAAAATTAGTATTATATAAAGTATACTGATAGTTGTCTAACAAAATATGAAAGTAACACTCTCACAGGGATAAGAAAATAGCATAACATATATAGCATTTAAATATAAAATGGTTTATTAAAAGCCACTGGCAAACATAACAGGATAGCAAAGATATATAATCTTCCACATCACTCAGAGAAACACAGAACCATGGTCAAAGATTTCAATGACAAACAGTAAATGAATCCAAAGTGAAAAGCATTCATCAACAGATTTTTATTGGTTTCAGATTCAACTTTCTCACAGTAACACATGAAGAACTATTGTCTGAGATCCTCACTATATAGCCATCTTCCAATTTACTTCAGCAATCTTCTGTCTTCTTTCCAGTCACAAATTGCTATTCATCAACCACCATAATACAGGAGAGATACATCAACTTCCAAAATCGATTTCAAATAGAGATCATATATACTTCCCTGTGGTGTGAAGAGATAAAGGCCATGCCACGCGTTACCCCTTGTAGGGACTGTGGTGCTCAGCATTTCTATACATTTGTTTTTCTTGCAGTCATAGCTTACAGTGTCAGAATAATGGGTTTTCCCTCAATGTTTTCCTATAGGGATTTCACTGATGCTGGATTTCCTCATGCAGATAGTGAGGACATCCAGCATCATTTCAGAGTCCAGCAAACTCCTGGAAGCGCCTCTAGTGGCTGTCTGGTAGACAGCCACTAGAGACAGTCTTAGTACTGAGTGCCTATAGTGTCCCTTTAAATATCCTTAATACTATTTTGCACCCTTTATTTTGTTACCCCTAACATAAAAAATTAATTCAGATGTGGACACCCTGCTCATGTGACTAGAGGGGTATCAGTTATACCTCACTGACAAATTCTAACAAGGCTGAAAAGATAATTTGTGGTTGTTGTACCTTTCATGGAGAGGCAGCCAGCCTGCAGTTTGATTTGTACCGCCCTTTTGGGTAGGTCAGTCCTATATGCATATGGTTTACGTTCTCTCTGCATTACCACAAGATGAGCTACTTTTCCAGATAACCCAATTTACTTAAACTTAAATATGCAATTTACATAAGGAAAAAAAATAAAATAATTTAAAACAGCATTAATTAGTTTTATATCTTCTCTATCCATTGATACAAACAAAACGTAAACACACACACATATATATATATATATATATATATATATATATATATATATATATGCTGACATTAACAGAGTAAATATAACAAAACAAAGGCATTGCCAGTGCAATTAATTACCTTGGCAATCAACATTTAATTAATTAAAATATCTTATTATTTTAAAGAAAGAGAATTGCGTCTGTAGATTACATTATTTAAATTCTGTGAAACCATACTATAGGGAATTAAGCAAAAAAGAAAACTAATTACTCTAAATAGACAGGTAGGGAAGCACAAGAATACACTATGACCCCAAAGCACTTCAAAGTGTAATATTGTTGGTAGTTTTATCTTGTTTTTGTAATGCAATTATGTAGACATTAACCAGTATAATGCGAACCTAAGTTGCTTTATCTCTTTAAATTAGGACTTTGTTTCAAATAATAATTTATTTACCATATCAGTTAATGCATGCAAATTGAAATTCATGAATCCCCCCTAATTGTCAACTCATTTTATATTTTTAGATCACAGTTTATCATTCTTTAGAATTATTATTATTATAGAGACCTAACGCACACTTTGCATATTTTAAAATGATCCCATATTGTTTGGTGCGTAGCAATAGTAAATCTGTGTTGTAAAATTCTAACTGACCATAAAAGAAGCAGCTGCAGTTTTTGTGTTTTAGTTTTTGCATTTCTGTGCAGCACTCTTTGTGAAAAATAAGTCCAAAGTATCAAGACAGTAAAGCTTTAACTTAAATGAAGACTATAGAGTTTTGAAAACCTGTATTCCTAAAACTATATGGTCCCTGTCCCTAACCTTAGCGCCTCCTACTCCCCACTTCCACTGATTGATTCAGTTAATTACCTCTTTCCAGTGCCGAGGCTTTCCTATTTAGTTTGAAGATGTTAGACGTCTTTATGCTTTGCATTAAAACTCTGTTAGGGACTAAGAAGCACCTCTAAAGGTGGAGTTGACCCTCCAGTGTTATCATTGCCGTTTCTCAAAATCTGCAGTGTTTTATTTTGCAGGGTGAATCAGACAGAGACCAAGCACCTAAACCACTTCAATGAGATAAAGTGGTCTGGGTGTCTATAGTGTCACTTTAAAGGGAAACTATATTTCCAGGAAAACAAAGCTGTTTTCCTGGCACTATAGCTCCCCATACAGCCCCCGTCCCACGCACCCCTTCTGTAAATTACCTGAGTCCAGTGGCAATGTCTGTCAGTGCTGGCTCAGGTTCCACCTTCGCTACTCCCACACCGACGTCAGCCTGTGGGAGAGACCTAGTGCATACGCACTTGCATTAGTTCTTCCCCCTTAGGAAAGCATGTTTTGGAGTTTTGGGTGACACCGGATGTCCTCGCGCATAGCATTCATAGCATCAGGACATCCTTTCCTTTTTTATATTTGAATTAACTGCTTTATCTGCTTTATCTCCACTGATCTATGGCATTTAGAGCAAAACCTCTATAGATAATTCATCCATTTCCTTAACTCCTACACCTGAGATTGCAAGGAATTGTCAACTTTCTCTAAAGGTGACGAGCTATTAAATAGAAATAAATCATCGTGCAAATCCTGTGTAGGCTGCTCTAGCATATAACAGATAAGGTAGCTTCCTGAGTTATGCATTTAATGAATTGAATCTATTATTGCCATTGCAAAGGTGTATGAAAGACAAAGAAGTAAAAAGGGAATAATTGGGGAATATAACTGCTCATTAGAGATTAAAAGTACAAAAAGATTATACTAGTATAGCACTATCAAGGTAATCAAGGTAACAGCCTGCTCACTTTCACTAGTAGACTTATAGATTTGTTTTGGACTGAACTGCAATTTGGCCTGTCAAAAAAGTATGTGAAATTGTTGGTTTAGATAAATACCACTACTGATGGTTAAAACTATGTAGGTGACCGATTGACTTTAACTTCACAATATCAATTCACTAAATTAAATGCTTAGGCAAATCAATTTGATTTAACAGAGTTTCTACACAGAACATAATAAGCTTTATGTACCTCCTAATGATTTTCATGATATAAATAAGAGTTAATATACTTTTACCCTTCAAGTTTATATTTTAAAAATTCATTCACAGTGTTATTACTAATAATAAATCTCAGTTTTAATGATCTACAAACATAATGTGTCCCTTTTCCCAACTGTATGATTTACATTGAGTAGAATAACTGGAATACTTGCAAAGTGCTGTTATTTTAGTGACACTATAATTATTGGGTTCCTTTATTCATTTTATATGTTCCTTTTTCTGCAGAATTCGAGTAATGTAGCATACTTATTACTGAACGATTTCAACTCAAATACTGTAACAGCTTGAAACATCTATTATGAAGCTTGTTTAGAAAAGTTATTTTCAATTCATGTATAAGAAAACCTTTCTAAGGTGTTATTTCACATAATCACTCCTTAAATTTCTAGATTGGAAAAAAAAATGTGTTTCCTGTGTATGTTTTTATTCTTTGTCACACAGGTGATCCAAAATGTTGAGTGATGATATTAGAGCAACCTCTGTATTTCTTCTCATGTTTAGCATGTAAATAGAATTAGAGTGGATGAATCCAATCTTTCCTATTACCTGGTCCTATTTAACCTTAAAATATCAAATCAGCATTAACATTACTGTATCCATTTCTAATTTATAACTGCAAAGCTTAATCTAATTTATAACAGCAGGACAGTGTTGGGCCAAAATACAGTGCTCCCTTGCTTCAAGGACTAAATGCCAATTCCTACCTCTCCCACCAAAATGCCACCTGTTTAAGCTATGGCCACAGAAGGGGCATTTCATATGCCTGTTAAAACACAATAGGAACTTTTATGCATTTCCAACTGACATTTGACCTCCACTTTTGTCCCTTCTATAGCTGATAATCCCTTGCAGAGCCTCACAGTTGGTAGAATTTCTCCACATATATCCAACATGTTTCTCCTTATTAATCCTCATTGCTATATTTGCTCTAATCATGTTCCCTCATACATATTACTTTAGTACCATTTCCTCTCTCCGTAGACCATATAACAAAATGTCATAAGAGTAACACGGACCCTGATATAGTCTGAGGATGGCCGCAGGCATGGAGGAGAAATGCTCAAACCTCCTGTTGCCAACGGGATCTATCGAACCCTCTGAGATTTATTTTATAACACCCTTAATCAAGTCTTCTCATAGAGCATAATTTTCATGGTATCTTTGTATTTGAATATACAAAACAGAAAAACATCTAGTTATACTTTCAGTCATTAAGTAGATTCTCAATGTGTTGCTTTTCAAACCTTGGGGCCACATGCTGCTGAGCGCAAGTAGGAGATTAAATAATTCAATCCAGTGTTAAAGTAGTTATACCCCAACATACAAACCTAACTCACAGGGTGTCCTATAGTAAATATAAAAAACTTTTACTGGTCCTTAGAGTGGCCGGGCTTAATGCGGGTAAGTATGGAACACACTCTGATAAATACACAAAAAAATCAACAGTGACAAGCCAAGATAAAGTAGTATAGAGATACGGATAAATGAGAAACAAAGACAAGGTCTAGGATTCCAAAAATCAGAATAGTCGATAAACAGAAGCAAGACAATAACCAGGAAATATACAGAATAACAAAAATGCACTTTTGTGTAACAATCACCTTAACAGGCAATAAGGAGTGGTGAGTATGGCCGTATATAGTCCTAGGCTGCATACTATTGGCATGCATAAATAAAGAAGCCAAAACATGTGAATAACACGTGCACCGATGCCGAGAGGATGCTGAATCCAGAACACCCAAAAAGGGAGATAAAATACCACCATTGCTAAATGCCACGTGGGTACTTTGGTCCCATTGGTAACAATTTAAAGACTGGCTCTGATAACACACTTTGATAATCACTGAAACAGAAAATGACTGAGTACAAATTGGATATGGTCCCAGACAGATTTATTGAGACATACACTGCAATGTTTCAGCATCTAAGAGCCTTTGTCAAGTTTGACAAAGGTATCTTAGTAGCCAAAACATTGAACTGTATGTCTCAATAATTCTGTAAAACTGTTTTAAATTTGTGCCCAGTCTTCTCTTTTGTGGATTGCTTTGGAGTGGGGCCGCTAAGGATTTGTGTCGCTTTCCTTTTAAATGTATTTACTTTCCTCCAATTTATTTGTAGGCATTCACATCTCTCTATGGTTAACATTTGTAAGCAGGTCCTTACTGAAGGTGTTCTTTTACAAAACATCCCAGTGCTCTGGGTATACAGTACAGGAAAAATACTAATATCTGTAAATATTATTAAAAATTATTATTATAATACTAATATCTGTAAGGACTAAAACATGTACATTTCTGCATTGTTTGTAAATGAGAAATTTGCCTAAAAAGGAACTTGTGTCCAAGTGAAAATTGGAAGTGCTTAGAACAATTTCAATGAACACATCCTGTGATGTTGGCGTGGAAGCAGAGTTACAATATACACAGCAGTCATTTTTTTTCTTGAATTGATATAGAAGGAAGAAACAAAAACAGAAAATACATGCATAGATATACTTGCACGGAAATGTGACTATGCTGATAGGAATATTCTAAGTCCTTTGATATATGTTTCACAATGCGGCTCATAGTCAGTATAACCATATCCTAGTTAATCCTTTCAGGACAACGAGTCAGGCAAATACAAGATATTATGACTACTAAAGCATGCAATCTATTATGAAGAGGATAACATCTATTTAGATTTTTTTTTTCCATTTAAATTTTTATCCTATACATTAAATGAGAACAGACACCCGTCTGAATTTACCTATGTATAGTAAAATATAGAAGAGATCACATTTCCCAGAATGATGTTGCCTTTGGTAAATAACCATCTTTACATTTAAAAACGGTTTATTTAAACATTATCACAGATCCACAGTTGAACTTGTGAAGATTGAAATGTTATTACAAAGTGTTCAGAGAAAAATAGAGTTATAGAATGCTTAAATATTCTATAATTTATCAAATGCTTTGGCACTTGCAACATTTATATTTATGATCAATGAAAGCACTAATTTCCCAAGAGATAATTAAATGCTGCATATATTAATATATGTTTGTTCTTATTGTTTACATATAGAAGACAGTAACAATAGTAAAGATGGGAAAGTCGATCATAGATCACCGAATGCAAAAATACTACATTTCATACTATTAATTATTATTATTGTGATTATCATTAATGCAGTACAATACATTTTAAAATCATTCCTGTTCTTTTTCATACAGTTTTTCCAGGATAAAGGGTACTTGTCTCTTGCATCTGGCAGGAATAAAAATGACACAATTCCAGAATATACTTTTTAATAAACAGTAGCGATTTGGATTCTTGACATGCACAGAGTAATTGTTATTTAATAATCAGTATTAATAACATCAACTATAATACAAATGGTCAAACGATTTGTAACTAATTACAGAAATGAAAAGAAATGTAACATTTGGACGACACTATAGGAGATGTAGTCACAACATTTGGAGTGCCGAAGTATGCCTAACCCTGATTTAGGCTTTCTATTCACAAATCCCTGGGTTATGGTGAGGTCAGAACTGACATGTAAATTTAAACCCCTTAACAGCTAAGTTGAGTAAGAAGTTGTTTTTTTGTTGTTTGTTTTTGTAAAATGTGTTGCTTACTTTCTCGTCAGTCAGACAGCCGTAAGAGGCTTCCTGATGAGGTCCTGCAATCTTTGCTGTTGACCATCATCGTACTCATGCCTTGCTCAAACTGCTAATTGGTGCAGCGTGCCAGCTGTTGCATGTGTGCACTTGCCTCCTAATATCATTGTCAATGATGATCTTAGCTGGGGTGGAGCGATGGCTGCAGCATGACTAGAGCAGTAGGGGTTATAGGTAAGTAAATCTGCTCTATTGTTTTAATTTGATAGCAAAGCATTCTAAAATTAGAAATACATCTTTGTAATTCTATTTTTGAATGTTCCTTAAACCCCTTCGCAACGTTAAGTCGTGCTATGCCATCCTACAAAAGGACATCCTTATGATTGAGCCATCCCTGCAGTGTAGATATTCACCTTCCTTGCCAGATCGCATCGGGAGGGACAACCGAGGCAGTAACCTCTGCGGCCCTGATCATGACCTATTTTATAATGCACTGAGTTCATAACATTACTGCTGAATTTATTATTAAAAGTTAAGTTAAAAGTTGGCACCATTTTAATGTCTCCAAGACAATACTTAGGAAAAGGTATGGCTCAGGTGTTCCAGTATACAACATATCCAGCATCCACAGGAATTATGTGACACACAGCTGTAACTTTTAGTGAGAGTGATACAAGCTACCACTGCCTTGACTGACACTGATGGAAGTAACACTCAGCATTATCATAATGACCCACTAAATGGCTACTGCGTAAACTGATGTATTCTCTGATGTTGAGAGAACAATAGAAACGTGTTGGGAGGAATTATTGTACCCCAATGCATAAATGAGGACATTAAAAGTACACAGTCTCGCCATCGTGCATACGTGTTAGCCAGTGGCATACACACAATCCATGGGGCCCCAGTGCTAAACTGATCCATGCCCCCTTTCACCTCCCCGACAGACACACACATATAGACTTATACATACACACAGAGACATATACATACTGTAGCGGAGATACAATATTCTCCAGGTTATCTCCGCTTATAATCCAAGTGAGACTCAGGAACAAGGCAATATAAATCCACAGGCAAGGTTTCCAGCAGGTAAAGTAATACAGCAGTATCCCAACAGCAATCCCAATAACTGGACGACACACAGTTTCAGGAGCAGAACTGACAAGCTTTATTCCACAGTGCCTTATAAAGCATGCACCCATTCAAGGGAGGAGTTTTCCACAATTACTACAGTACCCAATCTGGGAATAGTAACCTCCCGCATCTCTCCTCCCCTCAGCTTACATCATAATCCCCTTTCCACTGTACTCAGATTCCCCCAGTTCCTGGATGTACCCCTAAACTTAGGGGTACCCCTTTAAATGACACATCCCCTGATAGCCCTGATCTGGGTGAGTAACATACTCAAAAATCACCCAGATCGGACCAGGGGTTCGGGAGTTATGAGCAGGCAAAGATTTGACCGACCGCATGGGTAAAGTATCCGAAAACCGTTCCATGCATTTTGGCCCTGCGGTCAGTCACAGACAAGGGAATAAAACAGACGAATTGCCTGGGTTATGGAGCCTAAGGAGGATTTGAATGAATCCCCTAGTTCGTGGAGTTCTTTCTACCGAACGGCGGCCACCCGGAGACAAAGGACCTACCGCATAGCTTGTTAATTACCCGTTTGCAACATTGTTGCCACGGGTAATTGAAGGCACACTTCACACAGGGGAGGTCTGGTTGTTCGGTAGTTTCATTCCCCTACTTTATTCGAATGAATCTACCGAACAATCAGAAGAATACATTTCTTTTAAACACATAAAACTGGCAGGTTATACAAATACAGTTGTTCACACGAAATTTGTAGGACAGCCCAGGGTCATCCGACACACACACACACACACACATATACAAAATGTTTGTCGCCCTCCTGTTTCCTACCTTTTAGGTGCAGGAGGGTGACTTTCCCTGGGGTCCAGTGGTGGCTCAGGCTGGTGGGAGTCAGAGTTCCTACTCTGAATCCCTCTCCTTTCGTCCCGTGCGGGCTCTCACTGATAGCTGGGAGGAGTGACATGCAGTCACTTCATCCTAGCTGTGATGTCATCACAGGGGGCCTGGTCACGACCCCCTGGAAATTCATCTCTAACAGCATGGTCCACCCAATGGGCCCTTTGAACGTGTGTCCCCGACGGTTTGCCGCAACACATGGCGGCGGGCACCCGGTCGCAGGGGTCCGCAGGATGGCCGGGCCCCCTGGAGTGACGACCCTGTTGCAGCTGCGACCCCTGCGGCTGCGGTATGTATGCCACTGGTGTTAGCATATATACTTCTATACCATGGGTTCTTATATTTTGGAGTTAAATCTCTATGTAACTTGATGTTTTTCACTTTGTAAAGATCTGTGCCTCCATCAATGGCAATGTTATTTGTCCTTTATGTTTGCTGCATCGATGCAGAATGACTACAATGATAGTTGAAATTATTACTGTTTTAATGGTGACATTATGATAGAGTCTTGATTTTAAAGTATTCAGGATTTGTAAAGATTCACATAACTCATGATTTAAATTAAATCTAGATGTTTGTTGCTCTCTAACTGAGAAAAACACTCCTACCTTACTGTAACTTTCTTAAGTGAGTGTATCAAAGTTCGATGCATATCATAAAACTTCCTTGGGAGGCAATTAAAAGCTATTTTAAATGTACAGTGTGTGTTTTTTTTAATACATCGTCTTGCCATGACTATTATGCCAATAAACTTTCTCCATTCTATGAAATGTATAAATGCACAATGAATCTTTATTAATTGTGCATTTATTATATAAAGTACAAAGCACAGTACAGTTATCGTGGTAAGACTTTCCTTACAGCTCTGCTTAGATCTTGCAATACAAAGCTAGCTGTACAATCAAAGAGAGAGAGAGAGAGCAGGATGAGAATGTGTGGTGATTCTACGCAGCAAAGTATGATATATGGTTTAATAAAGAAGAGAACAGAACTATTGCTTATTTTCCCCTAATGGTGGAACCTATCTTTTAAATGAAAGAATGAACTGGCAAAGACTCTGCAAAACACAAATTAAACACACATCTGCTGGCACTTACATTGTACATAGGGCATTGTGCAGTTACAAAACGGGGACCATTCAAAAGGAGTTATTCAGCTGAAGGTGATTTCTCACAAAACATTAAAGACACAAAAAAGAGTAAGTGGTTCATTCACTAAAGAAATAAGAGACGGTTTTTGATGATTGCTCGAATGCCATTCTTCAATGGTATTAACTCTCTGAGTACCAAAAATGCTCACTATTCTTCTTCTCAAAAGATTATATAATGTCACAACTGTACAGCTCATATTAGGTCTCTCTGCTTCTTATATGACCACTTTAGTATTTGTTTATTACATGGCTATGAAGGTTATTGAATGCTAATTTGTGACACAAACTGAGGACATATTGATATAAGTCAAATAGTTAAAATGATGCAGAGTTTAGACCACTAAGATGCCTTTGACACCCTTAAAAAAGGCAGCCTGTTAGGTACCAAAACTTTTGGGGGATTGGTGACTCATGTTCTATCCTTCTAGACTTGTTTATTGATGGTAGTTACCTGTGCATATGTGCCTTGCTTTTTCTCAGCTTTGTTTATTGTTTTTTGGTGATTTGTTGTATATCCTGATATAGGTAATATTTATTGGTTGCTTTGTACAGTGTAGATTCTTATCTTTGTGGATACAATTAATGTTTTAGGGCACTTTTGGGAATGCCTTATGAGGTTTTGCACCTGATGGATTTCTAATGCTAAAGGTGTAGTCTCCATGCAATTTTTTTTATAATATATCATCCATTACATAAGTCATTTGTTTGGTTATATGACCAAATGGCACTAAGATGTCACAGAATTTGGACAACCCACCAATCGGCCTAAATTCGGAGGAAAGTGGAATTCAGCAAAAATGTAATGCAGAAGTCTACAAACTTCTATTCACAGTAGGTTTCAACTTTTCTATACAATGCCACTAAAACATGTTTGTAATGGTAGCAAAGATCATCTGTCACTTTTTTTTCCAGAGAGAAATAATTTGTTTGAGAAACAATTTACTAACCATTTTGTCCAAATTATGAGAAGCACTACCTGCTAGTTTTACTGTGCTTATGTTTAATTATTTAACGGAGGCAATGTATATGGTTATTTTTGCATGCCAAAACTTTTGATTCAGATATATAGAAAAAACTGTACATGCTTTTTTTTTTGCCTTAATAAAAATAGTATCTGTATCACTCTCTGATACGTCCTATTGTCATCATGCTGCTTTTCAAATTTGAGTGCTTAGTTTCCTTTTTGTGTAACTGTATTGCTTCTATATTATATTATCTTTCCATAGTATAAATAGCAATCCATGAAAGTCTAGTTAAAAATCATCATGAATAGTTAAAATTATGCAGAGTTTAGTCCACCATGGGACGAAGAGGGTCAGGGTTAAGTGCTGTTTATGGATAGTTATGTGGGACTTGGACTTTGTGTTTTCCTTCTTCAAGTGCAGTGGACTGCAACACCTATCACTCTTAGCTAGGCTTCGTGAAAATGGGTTCCCACTTACAATAAGTGTCCCTTAACCCAAGTTCCCCTAATTATGCCATGTAACCCCATATCCCAAATGCTTACCAAAAGCCAAACCCTCCCCAAAGCCTCAAAGGCTGCCCTAAATCCCCCAACCCTTAGCATCAATAGGTATACATATTAAAAAAACTATTGTGTCAAAAAACATATGGTGATCTTTCATACAATTTCTAAGGTGATCTACATTTTTATGGTTATGTTATGAATTTATAATGAATAGATGTTGCTTGAATTAATAGCTAACAATAAAATTCAACTAGTTGTATGATTTATCAGTAGTGGAAGAATTATGAATCACCATAAATGATGCTGAAATTGGAAGCTGTAAAAACAACATGCTGTGCTAGTATCCCATAGTTCAGCTAATTACTACCCATAATTAACATAAAAATTGGCACATACTGTCTTGCCCAGTATTTAATGTTTTGAGCACAGCAATTGCTGCAATGTCGTTTGTCACTTAGTTGACTCTTTTAGAGGAATTATTATTTTAGAGCAACATTTTATATATAATTCTTTTGTACATGCTATGTTTATTTTTAAGAGTATGTTTATTTGTATTCTGTTGAAAAATATGGAATTTTTCTGATGGTTGTGTAAGAACCATTTCATTCAATAAACAAGATTTAATAACTGCCCTTGAGAAGTAAAATTTCAAAATAAAGGCTCACATCTTGATATTTGAGAATTAATTCATATCGTTTGGAGGAATTCTAACTAAGCATGATTAATATATACTTATTTTGCACACGTTACATTTATTTTTACACAATGGTCTACTGTATTCAGTTAGAGAACAGGGATTGTTTCTGATGGAACTGATAGAACTATAACAACTTAACATTACTTGATATAACTTAACAAGATAACATAATAACAAGATAACATGATATTAAAATATTTGAACTTCTCTTTAGAGTGGAAAGATAGAAAACGTTCACTTTTGAGTAATTTAAAATGTATAAAACATGTATGAAAATGCACTCAAGTTCATTTTAGGAAGCTTTGTTAATATACTTCATATCAATTAATAATTGTATGCAGTTTATTAAAAATATAGCTTTGCAGATATTCAAACATTCTTTAAAGGAAGTGGTTAGGAATGCTGTCCAAATCACACGCATGAAGGGGCGACTAGGGCTGCATACACAAAGTGATTTATCTTTTAAACAGCAGAGAGTTGAGTAGTAAGGCTGCAGGGGCATGATTTGTAAACCAAAACTGCTTCATTAAGCTAAAGTTGATTTGGTGTCTATAGTGTCCCTTTAAGTAAATTAAGTCTTTAAAAAGAAAAAACACAGCTGAAACAGTGTATTTAAAAATGAATTCATATGTATTCGATTGGCATGTAAAAGAAAAAAAAGCATTTAGAACAAAAGATTTTTCTAGCACAAAAGTAGAAAGCAGCCATTTTTCTAATCAAATTGAGTAGTGTTTGACATATGGACATTACTAAAATAGATTTTCTCCCGGGGCTGCAGTTGTCCATCATGGCTTGTGCCTGCAAAATGAAGCCATAAGAAAGACTATCTGTACTGCAGAATATTTCCACGGGATATGAAATTATGCTTTAAATGTTCCAAATGAAGCTATTTTCACTGTCGGTGCACATAAAATTTAAATAGAAATTGTGGGAGTTTATGCAGATATTTTAAATACTTTATCATACTTAACATAAGTTAAAATATAACATTTGAAAAATACCTATGAAAATTTAAATTAAGGACCAAAGGATAAAGAGGTTGTTTGTCTAATTACTTAAAAAAATTGACAAGTAAACTAAACTTTAAAAAAAAAAAAAGTATATCATTATAAGAAATAATTCAAAGACGGAATCCAGCTGGGATATTCTATTATTTTTTTTTTTGTGCAGTTTCTAAATGCAATACACAATGGCATAATTATTGACAATCCTATCCATTATGAGTTGTAGAGAGAAAGGGATGATGTGCGTGTCATATAATCGAAAACTGATGCTTTTGCATTTGTCTTCTAAAAATAAGCAGCCTTTTCTGAAGGACGGATATGACTATCATGTTCTGTCGAGATGACACACACATCTAGTAAAAAAAAAAGTAAATGGCAGTGCTTCATGATTCACCCGGGGTCATAAGTTGCTGAGGTCATTTCATTTGAAGACATATTCTCTACATTGATATATCAGTGTTTTCATTATTTGTGTTCATGCTAGCAACTTTGGTAGATTGTTAGCTATAAAGGTACCATGAGTGTTTTGTGTCACAAGCAGAGCCACAACAGTGTTAACTAAAAAGGTACCACAAGTGTTTTGTGTCACAAACAGGGCCACAACAGTGTTAACTAAAGAGGTACCATGAGTGTTTTGTTTCACAAACAGGGCCACAAAAGACATGTCTTTGACAAGAATCACGTTTTGTCTGCTCTAGATATAAAAGAAGATAAAATCCACTCTTAACACTACCAAAACTGTCACCACAAGGACAACTTAAAAATGGGAAGTAAAAGATTTTTTTAAATTAACAAACATTTAAATACAATTTAACAAATATCTAAATAAAATATTATTATACAAGGCATCATATCATCATAGTAACATGGCAACAAAATTCTTCTACCACAGACAGAATTTAGCAAAGAAAACCTAATACTCACTACCCTAGCAAAGTAGCATTATTCTATGAGGAGAGATACATGTAGGTTAAAATTGACTACGAATATGCCTTAAGATATATATTTTTGAATAAGTGTTTCTGATCACTGTGTAACCAGGTCTAATAACCTCAAATAATCTAAATACCATATTTTTCTGTGTATAAGACAACCCCTATTTTTTAAACCCAAAATTAAGAAATCATTATTTTAAACATCAAATAAAACAACTTTGATATTTTAGAGGTGACTTCTGAGGAGAACAAAACACTTCTAATTATAATGCCTTCCCTGTGCTACGGTACTATGTGAAGTTAATGGCTCTATAGTGCATGCTGGGAGACTACAGCTCCCATAATGCAGCAGGTGATGTGAGGGAATGCTGGGAGAGCACAGTAGTATCCCCTCTGCTCCCTGATCCACATTTCTTCTCCCATAAATATAAATCAGAAAGCAAGACCTATACCTGAGGTGGAACAAACCTTAAAATGGCTGTTCCTTTTATGGTGTGGCCAGAGCCGTCTTTAAAATTGATTTGGCCCTGGGCAAGAATTTGATGGGGCCCCCTGACCCCCACTCCCTGACATGCAATCACGTTCTCCACTTCCCAACGCAGTAGCGGAACCATTTTCCCATGCTTGCAGAGTCGTATTTAGCACTGAGTTGTGTTTGTGTGTTTGAAGGAATGCATGTTTGTGTATGGAGTATGTTTGTGTAAATGTAGGGGTGTGTTTGTATGTGGTGTTGGTGTTTGAATGCAAGCATGCATCTATGTGTAGTTTTTTTTGCTTGTTTTTTTAAATGCTGGGGTGTGTTTAAATGTATTTTTGGTGTTTATGTATTGTTGACGTTTCAATGCAGGAGTGTGTTTGTATGTAGTGTTGAAGGTTGAATGCAGGGGTGCACTTGTGTGTAGTGTTGGCGATTTGAATGAGGAGAGTTATGCACATGTACACAGAGATTGCCACACACTAAAACACATGCAGATACACAGACATAAACACTGACACTCACACTAACACACATGCAGTTACAGACTGACACAGATACACACACTAACACATACAGACACACAGACACACAACCTGACACACATACATAGACATATATACAAACACTGACACATATGGATACTCAGACACACTGATGCATATACTGACACACATGCATACACAGATAAAAACACTGACTATATACAGATGCACACACAGATATACACACGCAGGTACACACTGACAACATACAAATACATACAATGATAACGTACAGATACACACACTGACACACATACAGACACGCAGAAACACAACCTGACACACATGCAGATATACACAGACCACATAGAGAAACATAGATATACTAAATACAGATACACCGATATACATACTGACAACAGAGATACACACTGACAGACATACTGATACACACACAGACACCCTGACAGACATACTCACACACAAACACAGACATACTGACACACATGCACAGTTTAAATGTTTACACATTGATAGACATCCTGACACACACAGAGACATACTGACACACACAAAGGCCCTGACAGAGATACTGACACACGCACAGACATACTGACACACAGACATAGTGACACACACACAGACACCCTGACAGACATACTGACACACACAGACATACTAAGACACACATACTGACACATACAGACACCCTGACAGACATACTCACACACATACTAAGACACACACAGATATACTGACACACACAGACAGACATACTAAGACACACACACACAGAAATGGTGACACACACACAGACACCCTGACAGACATACTTACACACATACACACAAACTAAGACACACAGACATACTGACAAACACAGACACCCTGACACACTGACAGACATACTGACACACTGACAGACATACTGACACACACAGAAATGGTGACACACACACAGACACCCTGACAGACATACTCGCACACATAGACACATAGTAAGACACACACACACACACATGCAACGTTTACATTTATAAAGCCACCCTCCATCCTACCTTATGAGTTCCCTGAGGTCCAGTGGAAGGCTGAGGTTGTTGGGAGTGTGAGGCTCCTGCACTCCAGCTCCCTCCTTATGGCCTCCTCCTCCTCCATCCCGCGCGGCTTCGTTCTATCTGGGAGGAAGTGACTCACAGCAGTCACTTCCTCCCAGCCTGCTGCGGTAAAACAAGGGGGCCCGGTCGCGCTGTTAAAGGGCCACAGCGCACGACCGGGTCCTTTTAGTGTGTGGGCTCCCGGTGCAGCCGCAGCACCGGTGGGCCCAGGGGGCAAATAAAAAAATAAAAATTGGTGGACAGCGGGGCCCACAGGGTAGCTGCTTTGGGCCCCCCAGGAGTGAGTGGGCCCGGGGAAGCTGCCCCGTTTGCCCCGCTTTAACCCCTTAAGGACACATGACATGTGTGACATGTCATAATTCCCTTTTATTCCAGAAGTTTGGTCCTTAAGGGGTTAAAGACGTCTGTGGGTGTGGCATGTCTCTGGAGCTCTGTTGGTGGTAAGTGCTGATGTCTGCTGCAGATCCTACACATATAGGGACCTCTTGATCTGCAGCATTCAGAAGGGGATCAGTGGGAGGGAGGCCAGGTATGTGTGTGGGCCGTGGCACCCTGAAATGCGTCAGTAGCAATCTAAACTTAGACTCTGTGCAATTTTAGACAACATTTTTTTAGAAAACAAATAGTCTTATACATGATGTCTGTCATATATAGTGATCAGCAAATACAGTTGCATTCAAAACATATACCGACATTTTAACCTGTGACCTATAATACAACTCAAATTATAAATAAAAAGTAAAAAGTGTAGTTAAACCCATGATAAAAAGCTACAAATACCTGAAAATCTTCCAGTTACACATGCACACACAGAAGCATACTATGTGTTTAGTGTTTTCCATTTCAATGGCTTTTCCAGAGGTCACCTTCACTAATGAACCCATTACATCCCCAGTACAGTAAGCAGCATAAGTTTATCATGACAGTTTGTCTCCTTTAAAGCACAATTAATACATATATAAAAAAATAATACTATTTACGTTTAAGCTGAAAAGCAGGGTTGATTGTTTGACTAATTTTAAGTCTTTCTCATCATATTAATGATGATTAATGAATTAATGAATCTTGCCATAATGTTATGTGATATTCATAGGATTTGCCAGATGATTGCTATCAAACACTAATGCAAACTGCTTGTTTCCCTAGCCTGTAAATGTTTACATTATCTGGAACAATATTGATATTGTATTTGATATATTGTTTCAGTGTAAAGGTGACATTTATATGTGACCTGGAGTTGAATCCAGAGCTGAGTATATTTGCTAATGTTCCTCACATAATTTGGTGATTTAAACTTTATTCACTAGGCATATGAAAGAAAATGATTTGCCTATTTAATACATTGGCAGAATGCATTACAGGCTTCAGGAAAATAACTGTAACTAATGAAATATGTGACCTGTAATTGTAATAATTTATATTTTCGATGAAATCATTCTAAATTAAAACATACTGCTTCTACCCTTCCCTATATATAGAGGGTTAATAGCAAAGACTATGCTGTACAACTTGGTATAAAATCCTCCCCATTTCAACCTCATGCTCCTGTCCTGTTCTTCACCTTCCATTGAAACAAATTTTCTGATATGGCTTTATACATATTTGTCTAGCATGCAAAGATGTAGAGACATGGTCCCTGGGCATAACACAAAGACTCTTTGTAGAAGTTTGCAATGCAAAGATAGGGTCAGGCAGACAACTGTATTTACAACA
This sequence comes from Pelobates fuscus, assembly GCF_036172605.1. Taxonomy (NCBI): domain Eukaryota; kingdom Metazoa; phylum Chordata; class Amphibia; order Anura; family Pelobatidae; genus Pelobates; species Pelobates fuscus. The sequence continues at coordinate 295,271,534 of NC_086317.1, read as the reverse complement.
TACAGGAATTATTGCCACATGATTTTTACATTCTTATGACATTTCAGTATGTTGTATTTAAAAAAAATCTCATCAGGTTCCTTAAATATATTAATTATCCTGGCACTTTTTAATCTATTTTTGTAAACGGTATTGGTTGTGACAAAAATATTATGTTTCTGTCCTAATTTCTCTCTCTGAAAGATTGGAATTTAACCCCTTAAGGACCAAACTTCTGGAATAAAAGGGAATCATGACATGTCACACATGTCATGTGTCCTTAAGGGGTTAAGGGATTCCAATATTGCGATATATGTAAAATTGTATATCATCCCAATATATATGTAAAGAATGAACAAATTAATGAAAAATTTAAATATACCATGAGTGCCAACAGGTATTTACCCCTTAGTTTATAATGTGGCACGTTATTACGGCAGATAATTGCCCCACAGACAAAAGTCCAACACGTTAACGCTATGTTCTCCCATTGTCCGTCTGACGGGGGATTGTCCATGAATCATTTATTATCAGTATACTTTATTATTTTTCTTATACAAAAATGTGCAAAATCTTTACAAGCCATGACTCTTGCTGTTGTGGCATCGCAAACCCGCACGTACTTACTCGCACAACAAAAATAAAGATTTATTTTTAAAAATAAAAAATAAAAAATAAAGATTTTTATGTATTTCTGGACTGCAATCTAATGAAATTGTTGTCCTATCCGACTTTTACGTGTTAGCTTTGCATCCCATATTTTATATAAATGTTAATCTATATTTATATGAAAAGAAGTTAAAGTGTTTTGAATATATTTTATACTAACTCAGTAAAGACTATTGTTTATGATAATGCGGTAAAAGTATTAACTCAGTTAAAACTATTAGTTATATATTATTAGGCTAACTGAGTAAAGACTACGCTCTATAATATAAACACACAAGATTTACAGCACTAACAGTGTTTCTCTCCCTGTGCAGTTGAGTTCACAGAGCCTGTCACAGGGCTTCTGAAGGCTCTCTGTGCGTCTTTTCATACATATTGATCGAACACCACTTATACGTGGTGATCAGGTATATAGGGTTCAGCTGTCACCAGTAAATTGTGATGTCAGAGTTGATATTGTGGAGATGTTGCTGAAAACCAACAGAAGTTTGGTCACACTTTTTTAGTGAGCTGTGAAAGTGTATATTTTAAGAGCTTGTTACATGTCATCTGTTTCCTTGAGGCCACTAAATCTGGCCTGTGCTGACTTACAGGAGCCGCAGTTATTTACTAGTACCTGGGTCCGAGCAGGTTATTTAACCTTACCTGCATCAAAACTTCAGGACATTGTTGAGCTTTAAAGAAATTTGTTTCTGGCATGGAACCTCCTGTGGTGTTTTAGGGGTCCATAAACAAGGCTGAAAACTAAAATACAAAACATAATTTCCACCACTGTAAATAATAGGATATAATTGCAAGATACAATATACACATTGAAACCAGATAGCCTCTGTGAAAAACAATGTGTAAGTCATATATATCATTGAAAAGTCTATGTCTTTAAGGTTGTTATAGAAATAAAATTTAAATACCCACATAATGTCCTCCTATATCAATATAATATAATGTAGAAAAATGATTGATGACATATTCTACACCACAAACTTGCCTATTGAAATCTTGTAGAAATACAAACTTGACTGAACCTTAGAATCAAAATTGCAAAAAACTAAAATAATGTGACCACAAAGAATTTCTAAGTAATATGTTTAGCTGGAAATTAAAAAAAAAATTTGACTTGGAGATAGGAGATTATTATTTGCCCAAACTGCAATTTGTCCAAATATGGGCCAGTGAGGGTCATTTCCGAAACGCTGAGCTGAAATGTAACTAAATCACAAACCAAGCAAGCGGCACAAATGCATGTTCATTTTTAGCAATGATTCTGAATTCCGCTTCTAGTGCCACAAAAAAAAAAAAAAAGAGACAATTGATGTAAAAAAAATAAAGTGGGAAACAAAAAAAAAATATATATATATATATATATTCATATATCTATATGGAAAAAAACTGCAATATATATATGTGTATATATATATATGTATATATATATATATATATATATATATATATATATATATATATATATATATATATATATATATACACATGTGTATATATATATATATATATATATATATATATATATATATATATATATATTATACAGTCAAAAGTGCAGAGAGTCTGGTGGCAAGCATAAATAAACATACTATTAAACACTCTCCAAGTGTCAACACACATGGACCAGAGCCTTAAAGTTAGGATCAGTATCTTCTGCCTTGGGGTATCTTATATGGGACAAACACCCTTCAACAATTCTTTCCATCTCCTCTTTTTCTTCCATACATAAGAATAGATAAATATATAGTGTAGTATGTTTTGATTCTATATAAATAAAATTCAACAGCAAATTTCCACTCACGTGTCCTAGAGCCTCCCTGGTCAGGCTTAATAATTAGTCTTCAATACTTGTTACCATTGCAACACCCCCTCTTTATTAGTATAGAATCAGATCATTTAAAATCCAGGATCCTTATTTGGAAACTAGCTACATGTATTTATCCACATATGCATAAAACTGAAAAGATATAAAATCAAATGAATAGAACAAGTAAAACAAGGTATAATCCTTGAAACACACTTCCCCTCAAATGTAACAGGCTTCCTCAGTCAATAATCTATTCCTGTAATCACACGTTTTAATACCTTATCATCTTGTTGACCTACTGATCTTGGCATGATTTCCACTCCTCTTTTCATAGGTATTTAATTGCCCCAATTAAATGTTTGGCTTTGTATGTCCCCTTATGGTGTTAAAGGTTTTGGCCAATCATGAAAAGACATACACAGAAGCCAAAATGAGGCTTTCACTGCAGGGGCCATTTAAAGATCTGTGATAAGAGTTGTTGAACCATGCCAAGATTGGTGGGTAATAGTGGTATCGCGAACATAAAATTTTCGGTTCGCGAACGGCGAACGCGAACTTCCGCAAATGTTCGCGAACCGCCATAGACTTCAATAGGCAGGCGAATTTTAAAACCCACAGGGACTCTTTCTGGCCACAATAGTGATGGAAAAGTTGTTTCAAGGGGACTAACACCTGGACTGTGGCATGCCGGAGGGGGATCCATGGCAAAACTCCCATGGAAAATTATATAGTTGATGCAGAGTCTGGTTTTAATCCATAAAGGGCATAAATCACCTAACATTCCTAAATTGTTTGGAATAACCTGCTTTAAAACATCAGGTATGATGTTGTATCGATCAGGTAGTGTAAGGGTTACGCCCGCTTCACAGTGACAGACCAAACTTCCCGTTTAACGCCGCAAACAGTCCATTTGCACAAACGCAAACTCCCCATTTGCACAAGGTTGGATACCAAGCTAGCCATGTCCCGTTCCTTGTCCTCACTGATGTAATTGAAGGTCTCTTCCTCCACCCAGCCACGCACAACACCAAGGTGACAACAAGCCCCCTGGGACGCCTGCTGTGTTTGGTCTTCCACCTCCTCAAAGCCACCTTCCTCCTCTGACTCCTCTTCTTCAGACTCTTCTCTCTTTGCGTTACCTCTCTATGCGTTATTATAAGGTGTGTTAAGTAGTACCATTCCTATCAGTTTAATCCCTGTTATGTCCCCTATCAGAAGACAACCCTGGAGAAGATCACAGCGGGACTTCACCAACTAATGATAAAGAAGAAGCTACAGGTTCAAGCCCTGACAGAGACTGGCGGACAGCGCCAGAAACACAGTTGGTCCCTTCTACCTCTGCTCCTTCTCCTTCTTCCCCCTCATCTGGATTGAATCCTGAAAGTCCCAGCTTTGTCCCTCATTCACCAGTTAGGGACTCTAACTCTATACGAGGATCTGGACCTCTGTCTACCAGATCCCTTCCCAATGGTGTGGGCGAAAGACCCTGTAATGAAGAAATTAGTGGACAACTACTGAGCAACCTAGGTAGAGGCAGAAGAAATCAGAGGGCCCCAAGATTCTTGACCTATGACAACATTGGGGAACCCACATATTCTCAGAACCCCCACACGTGCACGTGCAAGTTAATCAATGTATTGCATACTTTGACTGAAATATTGAGTGATAGAATTTCCCTGTATTAGATTGTATTGTACCATCTTGTTAAACGGTTATAAACCAGATGGACTGCTCTTGCCAGTGGAAGGCAATGATTCTACAGAGGGGAGGATGTAACAGACTGCTATATTTTACTGTTTTTACTTTAAGTTTTGAGATATTGAACTTTGCCCTTTGCCCTTTGCCCTGTCTTGTGAGGAGGAGGGGCTAGGATGGCAGGAAGAAGAGGACAGGGGAGAAGTCTCTGAGTCTGCTATAAAGAAAGTGTGTTCCTACCTGTTTATATGGCCTATTACTGCTGGGACAGTGAGATAATAACAGGGGAAGGCTAATGCACTGAAACTACAAGAAGTTGGAGACGGTCTACTGCTCTGCTAGGAGAATTAGAAGACTGTCATTTTATGATCAACTCCCTGCAGATTCTGGAACTTTCTGCAGGAGTGTGAATGAGCTCTTGCATCCTGCCAGCAGAAGGAAGAGAAAGGATGGCCATTGCTGTTCTGCTGCTGTCCTACATTCTGCTGGATCTCTCTGGAAATATCTGCAGTTACAGAAGTCACTCAAAGGTACTGTCTCCAGAGATTGCTTCAGGATTCTCCCTTATAACTGTACCTGGGTAGCGCTACCTACACCTAAGGGCCCCAACGTTGTGCACATAATTTACCTGCAGGTACCTAGAAGTTTAACTGTTCAGATGTAGTTATTAATGTTAATAAGAAGTTTGTTGTCTGCATTCCTGCTGCTAAAGACTCTTGTGACTGTGTTTAACATTAGCCAGGAACTGCGTTGTTATATGTGGCTGTTATATGTGTATCCCTTTGACCACAATACAGTGTTTATTCCCATGTCTGTATTTATTTCATGTCTCTGAGGTATTAAGTGGAGGGTACTCATCTACTCAGTGGGGTGGGTTCCCCATAAATAGAAGTTGCACTGAGTGGAGGCACTGCGTCAGAACAAGATGTCCCGATCTCCCAACTATAGCGGAGGCTCAGGATCCCTGTCAGCCACAGAAGAAGGTGTAACTGCTACTAGCTACGGCTTGTTGCCAGGAGCAGGGCAAAAAAGGGTTACAGGGTTACAATGGCATCGATTTTAGGAACCGGGAGATGGAAAAAGATGCTTGGTCGGTCCTCCTACTTCAAATTTGGGGCACTGCGCGTGCAATCTAATGTGCCAACAGATAGGAGTGGTGTGTTAAGTAGTACTATTCTTATCAGTTTAATCCCAATGTCACGACTACTAGTGTGGTCCAGCAGGCAGAAACTATGTAAACATATACATAGGCAAGAAAAGGGAAATAAAAGGACAGAGCGTAAACCGGACCTTAGAATGGCCCAACTAATACGCTAGAGACAGAGGATGGTCAAAGGGAAAGCCGAGGTCAAGGAAGCCAGAAAATACACAATACCGTTTACACAAGCCAAGTCAGGGAAACCAGAATTCAGAATAACCAGGGAAAAGCCAAGATCAGGATACCAGGAAATCAGATTCACAATGATAAAGCACTCTCAGGAAACCAGGAACAGGAAACCACGACAGGGCAAGGTACTGGGGTGAGCTAGGGATTTAAATATCACGCGGCGGGCCGGCAGCCGCCACACCCTGTTACGTCCCCCTCATCAGGCCTTTTTTAGTCGAATGTATCGCCCACTGTCAGTCCCTTCGGGATCCATCCCTCATTCATCTTAATAAAGGTGAGGTAATCTAGACTTTTTTGACCTAGGCGACTTCTCTTCTCAGTGCCAATACCTCCTGCTGCACTGAAGGTCCTTTCTGACAGGACACTTGAAGCGGGACAGACCAGAAGTTCTATCGCAAATTGGGATAGCTCAGGCCACAGGTCAAGCCTGCACACCCAGTAGTCAAGGGGTTAATCGCTCCTCAGAGTGTCGATATCTGCAGTTAAGGCGAGGTAGTCTGCTACCTGTCGGTCGAGTCGCTCTCTGAGGGTGGACCGCGAAGGGCTGTGGCGATGCGTAGGACTTAAAAAGCTCCGCATGTCCTCCATCAACAACACGTCTGTAAAGCGTCCTGTCCTTGCCGGCGTGGTCGTGGGAGGAGGAGGATTACTTTCACCTATTCCCCTGTTAGATTCCCATTGTGCTGTGACATCACCCTTATATGCTGTGTAAAACATACTTTTTATTAATTTTGGAACTGCTGCATCCCTTCCGACTTGACGTAGTTCGGTAACATTTCAGGAACTTTGTGCTTATACCGGGGGTCTAGTAGCGTGGACACCCAGTACAGATCGTTCTCCTTCAGCCTTTTTATACGAGGGTCCCTCAACAGGCACGACAGCATGAAAGACCCCATTTGCACAAGGTTGGATGCCGAGCTACTCATGTCCTGTTCCTCGTCCTCAGTGATCTCACTGAAGGTATGTTCTTCCCCCCAGCCACGTACAACACCACGGGTACCAGATAGGTGACAACGAGCACCTTGGGATGCCTGTTGTGGTTGGTCTTCCTCCTCCTCCTCAAAGCCACATTCCTCCTCTGACTCCTCTTCCTCACAATCCTCTTCCAGCGTTGCCGCAGGTCCAGCAAGCGATGCTGATAAGGCTGTTTCTGGTGGTGATGGTGACCACAACTCTTCCTCTTCACGCTCATCTACGGCCTGATCCAGCACTCTTCGCAGGGCACGCTCCAGGAAGAAAACAAATGGTATGATGTCGCTGATGGTGCCTTCGGTGCGACTGACTAGGTTTGTCACCTCCTCAAAAGGACGCATGAGCCTACAGGAATTGCGCATGAGCGTCCAGTAACGTGGCAAAAAAATTCCCAGTTCCGCAGAGGCTGTCCTAGCACCCCGGTCATACAAATAGTCGTTAACGGCTTTTTCTTGTTGGAGCAGGCGGTCGAACATTAGGAGTGTTGAATTCCAACGTGTCGGGCTGTCGCAAATCAAGCACCTCACTGGCATGTTTTTTCGCCGCTGGATATCGGAAAAGTGCGCCATGGCTGTGTAGGAACGCCTGAAATGGCCACACACCTTCCTGGCCTGCTTAAGGACGTCCTTTAAGCCTGGGTACTTATGCACAAAGCGTTGTACGATCAGATTACACACATGTGCCATGCACGGCACATGTGTCAACTTGCCCAAATGCAATGCCGCCAACAAATTTTTTCCGTTGTCACAAACCACTTTGCTGATCTCCAGTTGGTGCAGAGTCAGCCACTGATCCACCTGTGCGTTCAGGGCAGACAGGAGTGCTGGTCCGGTGTGACTCTCTGCTTTCAGGCAAGTCAACCCCAAGACGGCGTGACACTGCCGTATTTGGGATGTTGAACAGTACCTCGGGAGCTGGGGGGGTGCCGTTGATATGGAGAAAGACGAAGCAGCAGAAGAGGACTCAGCCGAGGAGGTTATGGAAGAGGATGGAGTAGGAGGAGTAGAGGAGGTGGCAGTAGGCCTGCCTGCAAGTCGTGGCGGTGTCACCAACTCCTCTGCAGAGCCACGCATTCCATGCTTGGCAGCCGTCAGCAGGTTTACCCAATGCGCAGTGTAGGTGATATACCTGCCCTGACCATGCTTTGCAGACCAGGTATCAGTGGTCAGATGGACCCTTGCCTCAACACTGTGTGCCGGACATGCCATTACTTCCTTTTGCACAATCGAGTACAGGTTGGGGATTGCCTTTTGTGCAAAGAAATCTCGGCCGGGTACCTTCCACTGCGGTGTCCCAATAGCTACAAATTTTTTGAACGCCTCAGACTCCACCAGCTTGTATGGTAAAAGCTGGCGGGCTAAGAGTTCAGTCAAGCCAGCTGTCAGACGCCAGGCAAGGGGGTGACTTTGTGACATTGGCTTCTTACGCTCAAACATGTCCTTGACAGACACCTGACTGTGGGCAGATGAGCAGGAACTGCTCAAGGCGAGAGACGGAGGGGCGATTGCTTGAGAGGGGGCAAGGAGGACAGCAGTGGTTAACATGGCTGAAGATGCTGGACCAGGAGGAGGATGGCGGCTTTGAGTTTGTGTGCTGCTTGTACTCATGTGTTGATCCCATAGGCGTTTGTGATGTGCGATCATGTGCCTTCGCAAAGCAGTTGTACCTAGGTGGGTGTTGGACTTCCCACGACTCAGTTTCTTTTGGCACAGGTTGCAAATGGCATCACTGTTGTCAGAGGCAGACACAAAAAAATGCCACACTGCTGAGCTCTGCAATGACGGCATTCTGGTGGTGGCAACAGCATGCGTTGATTGGCGTGCTGTCTGACTTACCCCGGGTGCCGATGCATGCTGTCTGTGCCACTAGCTCCTTGCGACAACCTCCCCCTGCTTCCAACTCATCTTCTTCTCCTCCTCTCTGTCTCCCCATCTGAACTTTCCCCCTGTTCTTCTTCTCTTCTAGCGGGCACCCACATGACATCCACAGACGCATCGTCATCATCAACCACTTCACTTGTATCTGACAACACAGAAAAGGAAACAGCAGCGGGTACAACATCATCATCATTACACCGTACGTGTGTAATGCTGCCTGACTTATCCCTGTTATCTACATCCTCTGGCAATAATGGTTGCGCATCACTCATTTTTTCCAACTGATGTGTAAATAACACCTCTGAGATACCAAGTGAAGCGGCTGTGGTGCTAGTGTTGGTGGTGGCGGCAGGCAGGCGAGGGGTAACTTGAGAGGTGCCCAAAGCTAAGCTGGAGGAGGATGGTGCGTCAAGGTTCCGAGCGGAAGCTGTTGAAGATTGGGTGTCCTGTTTTAGCCAGTCAACTATGTCCTCAGAACTTTTCAAGTTCAGGGTACGTGGCCTCTGAACACTGGGCATTATTCTAGGGCCAAAGGGAATCAAAGCACCACGTCCACGATGGCCCCTGCGGGGTGGCCTGCCTCTGCCTGTCCTTTTTTTTTCGATTAGTGGTGCTATGCGTGCAAGCTACTGTGACAACAGATATGAGTGGCACTGTGCAGTGGCAGAAGTTGGCAGAGTAGACGCTGTAGGCCTGACACACACGCTTGCAGACAACTAACTGCTATTCAATCTATTACAGTCAAAATTGTATTTTTTTTTATTTAAAATGCACACTTCTGTTACACCAGATTTGAGTTGCACTGGTGTGACACTGTGCCCTGGCAGGTCCTGAAACACACACACGTGAAGGAAACTGACTGCTATTATATTACAGTCCAAAAAGTTTTGTTTTTTTTAAATGCAAGCTATTGTGACACCAGTGAGTGAGTGGTGGCACTGGGCAGGCCCTGAAATGCACACTTGTGAAGGAAACTGTCTGCTATTATATTAAAGTCAAAAAAGATTTTTTTTGGTAAATGCAAGCTATTGTGACACCAGATATGAGTGGTGGCACTGGGCAAGTGGGCACAGTATACGCTGTGAGTCTGACACACACGCTGGCAGACAACTAACTGCTATTCAATCTATTACAGTCAAAATTGTATTTATTTTTTTAAATGTACACTACTGTTACACCAGATATGAGTTGCACTGGTGTGACACTGTGCCCTGGCAGGCCCTGAAACGCACACGCGTGAAGGAAACTGACTGCTATGATATTACAGTCCAAAAAGTTTATTTTTTTTAAATGCAAGCTATTGTGACACCAGTGAGTGAGTGGTGGCACTGGGGAAGTGGGCACAGTATATGTGGTGAGCCTGACACACAGGCTGGCAGGCAGGCAACTGCAATTACATTACACAGAAAAAAAAAGCAGACTGATGTTCTATCCCTAAAAAGGGCTTTTTGGGGTGCTGTCCTTACAGCAGAGATCATCCGTAGCGAACGCGAACAAGCGATGTTCGCCAGGAACTATTCGCCAGGGAACCGTTCGGGACATCACTAGTGGGTAAACAAGATGATCATATTAAAAATGGAAGAATTGCAAAGAGGCAAGCAAATGTATTGCTCTATTTGCCCTTAATTGTTTAAACCTATCTATTCGTGTTTTCAATAATTGTCTTCCTTTGCAGAAGATTTTCCTAAATGAAATTATTATTACATTTGAAGGTGATTTTACTAACAAATATGAGTAGCCATATAAATTTGTGCAGTTTTAATAAAGTAATATAAATTAACGATTAAACTCGATGAACTTCAAATTAGACTTCTATATCTAAATACTACAATATGTAACTATATGGAAACAAAACTTAAATGTTTTAGCTACAGTTGTATATTACAACACACCATAACTCCCTATTTAACTATTTAACATATTGACTACTAGACAAAAAATATTACCAAACATATTTAATATAAAGGTATGAAAATAGTTTATTTTCAAACATAAGAAATATATTATTTACACTGTTTGTTTTTTAATAATGACACTCAACTGGGCAATGAGAATGCAATTTCCATATTTATATACTATACTATTATTATTATTATTATTATTTATATAGTGCCAACTTATTCTGCAGAGCTTTACAATTTTATGACAGGGGAAAATTTAACAATAAATTAGACAATTACAAAATGATACAGGAACAATAGGTAAATGAGGACCATGCTCAAATGAGATTAGAGTCTAGACATGACACTTGTACATTTGTAATAAAGCATGTATTTCTAGCATATAAAATAATGGTTAAGCTCAGCAATCTCATGTGTCTTGCTGGGCTGTATGACAACTTTTCAGCAAAACAGAATACTGCAAAGTCATAGATAAAAATAAATCATTACATAAAACACAACTGTGTTAAATTAGCCAACCTAACATGTGTTGGATTACATTCAAAAATTCATCTCAAATTGTCCCATTCATTCAGCATAAAATTCAGGAAACAGTTTCAAGGGCAGCTATTGCTAATATCACATTATCAAGAAGGTCATCGTAATTGCAGCAAATTAATTACATACAATAAAAATCAATTATGCTTAATTCATGATATTTCATTTTCTTGTGTTAACATGAAATTGGGAGATTATCACAAGCATACAGATTAGATGCCCGACAGTACTCAAGGCAGAAGGTGTCGGGCATCTGAACTGAAAATAAAATATATATTTTTTTATTTGAAATCGTTCTTCCTCAGCCTTTTCTACTCTCCCCACAAATATTTCCTTGTGTTATTACATTTTCCTTTTTTGCCCCACTGTCTATCCCCCCTTTGTATCTCCTCTTTTTCTAAAACCTGAAATTGGCACATCTTATTTTAACCAGTACCATGAAAGAAAATACCTCTTGCTGATTGTATAGACCCAAAGCCTTAAGTAAAACATAACCCTGTTTGACTTCTTACCTGGGCTACAGTGGGTGTTGCTCCCTATCTCCATTACTAATAACAAAGACAGTGGTGGAATTAATGTAGAGAAGGCTTAAGTGCAAGAATTCTTTTGAGACCCTGTGTAGCACATTTGTGGCCAAAAAGTAGATCCTGAACTGTGTGCAACTCCAACATTGCATTGTCAGCTGGGGGTCTATTAGTTGCCTATCATTGCATGGTTATATTTATGAACAGTGTTTGTTGTACAATGTTTTTGTATGTTGTGTAAGTTTGTGAATGTGGGTGTGTATTTGTATGTACTGTTACCATTAGAATGCAGCCGTGTGTTTGTATGAAATGTTTGCATTCAAATGTAGGTCTGCATTTCTGTCTAGCGGTGGAATGTAATGTTGGTGTTTGTATGCAGGGATGTGTTGGTATATAGTAATGGCATTTGAATGCAGGGGTCTATTTTGCTAGGATGTATGGACATATACACATACACAGCCGCACACACATGTGCAAACAACATAAATAATACACACACACAGATACACTGTCCACACCCACACGTAGACACACTAACACACAGAGATACTCACACATTCACAGATACACATACACACTGATCCACACACATTCAGACACAGATACACATGCATACTGATATACAAATATTCTGACACAAGCACATCAACACATGAAACACACAGATACATAAACATTCTGACACATATAAACATATGCACTGATGCACACACAGAGCCACACAATAAAAACAAACACAATAGATATGTGCAATTTGTTTCATTCCAAATGTACATTCGGACGAATTTCGTGTAATTTGGACATTCGTATGCTTACGAATTTCCGAAGTTCGAATTGCCCAATTTCCGAATTGCAGAATTTCCTAATTGCTGAACCAAACTGAATTGCAGAAGTTCTGAATTGCTGAAGTGCTTCGGATTTCTGAAAAGTGGCAAGACAAGTGGTTTAGGGTTTAGGGGTTAGGGTTAGGATTAGGGGTTAGGGTCCGAATTACCTAAGTTCCGAATTGCCGAATTGCCGAATTGCCGAATTGCCGAACCGAATTACATTGGTCCAGATTGCCAAAGCAGACAAAAAATTTTTACTTACCTAAATTTCCAAACCAAAAAAACAAACCAAATATTTTGCTCATGCACATCCCTAAAACACAAGTCATTTACATATCTTAGCCACCCACTGCTTCTTTACTGTTTGGATGCAGAAGGGTGGGATATATGCTGGTGGCTAGCTGAGGCTTATGGGAGTCTGGTTCAGGCTCTCTACCCCTTCTCTTTATGCCTCCTAGCCCTATCTTAGCTGAGAGAAAGTGGCTTTCTCAGGATTCCTGAAAGCACTGTTGACCTAACCTTATCAGATATGCCCATCAGATGTCCATGCCCCTATGTGTGAGGGACCCCAGATGAGCTTTCCAAGCGTGTGGGCCCTGCTGCACCATTGATGTTTCATCCATGATTTAGAGGAACACTCCATGCACCATAACTGCTACAGTGCCCTGGCACTCCTTCTAAGAGTGTCAGCTGATCCCTCTTATCCAGTGAGCTAAGCCCTACATTGCAGGGCTTGACTGAGGAGAACTAACAGTATTTTCCCATTAGTAGCTTCCAGTGCTCTGGAGGCAGAGTGGTGTCCAGCTGACTCCAGGTAAGTAGTTCAACTGTTGAAAAACAGTTTTACTAATTTCCATGAATAAGGGCTAGGGCACTATAGTGGTTATGGTGCTTGGAGTTTTCCTTTAAATCACGTTCTCAAAGTTATCATCAAATGAAAACAATAATAATCCTTGATATTTACATTTCACCATATTCTAGTTATCAACTATGATCTTATAGATCAATTACCATAAACAAAATAAACCATAAAGCTATTTTACATTACATTTCAATGTAATACTGACGCTTTAGCCAAATATTTTAAAAATCCCACTTAAAAACGCAGTTTATTTTCATGCTGAGCCAAATAACTGCCCTATCACTTAACAAAGCGTGCACATAAATTTTATGGTGCTAGTTTAATCATTATTTAATAGTTGCTGGCATATTTTTATCCTAGGGTCATTTGATCATACGAGAATGCTCTAATGGCATTAAGCAGAGGGAGATGTGTATTAAATGTGCATGCGTTAGGAAATGTATTCCAGTGATATTAAATTATATTTCTTTCAGATTCCAGTGTCTGAACATTTTATTGCACAAAAATGCACTCAATTTACAAGCTACTAGCAGCCAAGTGAATAAAATATGGGAACAAAGGGAATACTGATTTGAAATTAATCAACAAAAACACAACTCATGTCATTAAACAACTTTTCCAAACATCCCCTTTTGAAAGCCACTAGAATGCTCAGTGTAGTAGCTTTTCAATTGACAGAAAATATTTATTCACTTTACTTATAAAGATATCAAACCATATTCCACCTTTGCGTTAAAACATTTAACCTCTTAACCCCTTAAGACCGCAGCCAAATGTACAAGTTGTGATCCAAAAAAACGTAAACAAAACCTGGCATTTGCGCTACATGTCTGTCCAACCGTAATTCACCTCTTTCATATTAAATGCACCCACACTTATTATATATCATTTTATTCAGGGGAAACAGGGCTTTCGTTTAACATCAAATATTTAGGTATGGAACATAATTTAATATGAAAAAAAATTACAAAAATGAGAGAAAATAAGATTTTTTTACATTTTTTTAGTTCTACGTGACATTCTAACTGTGAATGTCATAATACTGTTTGCTTTTACTGCAATAAAATACACATATTTGTATTCAGCGATGTCTCACGTGTAAAACAGTACCCCCTATGTACAGGTTTTATGGTGTTTTGGGAAGTTACAGGGTCTAATATAGCATGTTACATATTTCAGTTTTTTCACATTGAAATTCGCCAGATTGGTTACGTTGCCTTTGAGACCATATGGTAGCCCAGAAATAAGAATTACCCCCATGATGGCATACTATTTGCAAAAGTAGACAACCCAAGGTATTGCAAATGGAGTATGTCCAGTCTTTTTTAGTAGCCACTTGGTCACAAACACTGGCCAAAGTTAGTGTTAATATTTGAAAATGCAAAAAACTAATTTGAACGCAAATTTTGGCCAGTGTTTGTGACTAAGTGGCTACTAAAAAAAAAAAAAAACATACCCTATTTGCAATACCCTGGGTTGTCTACTATTGCAAATGGTATGCCATCATGGAGATAATTTTCATTCCTGGGCTACCATACGGTCTCAAAGGCAACCTGGCGAATTTTAATGTGAAAAAACTGAAACGCAAACCTTATATTTGACTCTGTAACTTTTGAAAACACCATAAAACCTGTACATGAGGGGTACTGTTATACTCAGGAGACTTCGCTGAACACAAATATTAGTGTTTCAAAACAGTAAAACGTATCACAACAATTATATCGTCAGTGTAAGTGCCATTTGTGTGTGAAAAATGCAAAAAATGTCACTGTCACTGACGATATCGTCGTTGTAATATATTTTACTGTTTTGAAACACTAATATTTGTGTTCAGCGAAGTCTTCCGAGTAAAACAGTACCCCCCATGTACAGGTTTTATGGTGTCTTGGAAAGTTATAGGGTTAAATATAGTGCTAGCAAATTAAATTCCCTATAGTTTCAGCATGGGTTGTCAGGCAGGTCCCGCTAATTGTAATTAATAAAATGACCTAATTATGTAAAATTATTACATAAATATATGCGTAGAATTATTATATATATAGGTGTGTATATATATATGTGTGCATATATATGTATATAATTTTTATTATTATTTTTATTTATATATAGGTATATATTTAGTGATATATACGTATATACTTATGTATATAGATATATATATTATTTCGTTCTACATGTATTTCGATATCAATATATATATATTAATTTTAAAATACATTTAGAACGAAATTTTGCATGTTTATATATTTTTTATCTATTTATTTTGTATTATTTTTTTAATTTTTTTTTAACATATTTATATATTTATTTATTTTTTATTATATATAAATATATATATAATAAAAATTATATATATATTTAATCAATATCATTGTACGTGTATTTTGATATTAATATATATATAATTATGTATATATTAATATTAAAATACATGTAGACAGTGTATGTATATTTATGTGTATATGTGTATATGTGTATATATATACTTAGATCATATATATAATAAATATATATATGATCTAAGTATATATAATCTTATTTTTACACTGTTTTAACAGATTTTATTTGAATTTCAGACAGCAGGGGGAGTACCTGTCATTACAGGCACTCCCCCTGCTGGCATTGACATGGACGGCTATGCCGTCCATGTGATTGCGGGGTCCTCGCAAGGACCTCGCGATCACATGGCCCTGGGGGGCCGAAGAGGATGGAGGGGGACTCCCTGGGCTCCCAGGTAAGTCCCCCATACCGCGATCGCCGGCGTGGGATTGCCGGCGACCGGGTAAGTACATAAGACCGCAGGACGTTCTACCGCCCTGCGGATTTTAGAGCCATCTAAATAAGGACGGCATAGTACGTCCTGCGGTCTTAAGGGGTTAAGGACTGAGCCAAATGTGCACGTTGTGAACAGAACAAAACGTAAACAAAACTTGGCATTTGCGCTATATGTCTGTCCAACCGTAATTCACCTCTTTCATATTAAATGCACCCCCCCTTATTATATATCATTTTATTCAGGGGAAACAGGGCTTTCATTTAGGTCGCAAGGACCTCACTCTCACATGGCCGGGGTGAGCTCCCAGGAGGAAGGACGTGCCGCGGGGGGCTCCCTGGGAGTCCCCCCAACCGCGATCGCCGGCGTGGGATAAGTAAGAAAAAAACGGAGGGCGTACAATTACGCCCGGCGGCGTTTAGAGCCGCTTAAAATAGGGCGTAATTGTACGCCCTCCGGTCTTAAGGGGTTAAGCTATTTATGTTCAGCACAAGGAAAACAGGCAGAACAAGCAATATACTTAAAATGGAATACAAGATATAGCCGGAACTGTGTGTTCCATTGCATTTTGGCTCAATAACATTGTGTATTTAGAGCTGTGGCACCCCAAACAATCAGATTTGAGAATTCTTAGTGAATTCAAATTGACTTGAAATAACTGAACTGGAAAAGTCAGCTACTCTATATTAAATTTTAAATTCTGTTTCAATTTACTTTGAATTCTTACATTAGTGAATAACCCTGTATATATAATAAACTGCAGAATAGACTATGTTTTTGAATTTATTTGCACATCTATCTATATAAAAGTTAGTTCCCAGTTTAATGTGTCTAGATTAGATCTATAAAATAATAATAATAATAATAATTAGAAATAAATAATGCATTTTTGGTGGAATAAATAGTAGCAGACATATAAGGAACTCAACCCATTACACTCTAGATATGCTAGTGGGACATTTCTGAAAACAATATGATATTATTTTGTTTCTATATTTTAGGTGATGCACATAACAGTAAGAATGATAACATGTTTGGGACCCGAATAAAATAGAACATCATAAACTGAGAAAACCAAAGAGAAAAAAAATAACTTTAGTATATCAAATCATACAAATAACATATCCAATGTTTAAAGGGACACTATAGTCACCTGAACAACTTCAGCTTAATGAGGTTGTTCAGGTGAGAACTATAGCTCCCTGCAGCCTCTCTCATGTAATCACTGTATTTTCTAAGAAAATACAGTGTTTACATTGAAAGCTTGGAACACCTCCAGTTGCAGTCACTCAGAGTGAACCAGAGGGACTTCAGAGTTGATGTAGGCATAATATGCCTCCATCCACTCAGATCTGCTGTCAGCAGAGCACAGGGCAGCACTGTGCACAGCATCCTGTGATCCAGTATCTCCCTCTGCATGTAGACACTGAACTTTCCTCATAGAAATTCATTGATTCAATTCATCTCTATGAGGAGATGCTGATTGGCCAGGGCTGTGTTTGAATCATGCTGGCTCTCCCCCTGATTTGCCTATTTGTCAGTCTCAGCCAATCCTATGGGGAAGCACTGTGATTGGATCAGGCTACCACATGTCAACAGACTGCTTGTTTTTCTGAATCTAACAGCATGCAGATTTACAGCTTCAGGCTTGAATACAGTAAGATTTTTACTATATTTATGGAGGCATGAGGGGCCCAGGGGGGCTAGATGGTGGTGTTAACACTATAGGGTCAGGAATACATGTTTGTGTTCCTGACCCTATAGTTATCCTTTAAGTATTGTTAAATAGTCTTTACAGTGTATTTGTATTTGGCTTTGAAAGCTGCGTGATTGTTTAAAATGGGTTATTAAGCTATATTCAAAATATATTGGTAACAGCTAAAATGGGTTTACATCTTAATTTAAACCTGAAATAATGGACAAGGCAATATTTTATTATTATAATATTATAGTGACATTTGCCTTGACACATACACTTTTGAATAGCAAATTCAAAATAAATATTTGTATACTTGTAACTGTAGCTTACAATGAAGACTGTAAGGAATTTAAATCTTTCAATCAACCTAATAGGCTAAATGAGTCAATGAACTATGGCAACAAAACAAAAAAACTAAATTAATCATTAATGTAAAGAAGTGTTAAACAGCAAATATTCCTTTATCTATCTAATTTTCTATTTATAAAGCTTTTACAGAAATACTTAACTGTAGCCATCTTTTCACACAAGAGCATCTCAAAGACTACTGTAGTCATATAGAAAACTAATCATATTTAAGATCAGAAGACAATTGGAACAAGATAATATATTCACCCAAAGCTTGTTGAGAAGCCTATTAAAATAATGACCAGAACTCATTCTATTACTAGCCATTTTCATTATTATACATCATCTGGTTTAGAATTGTAGAAAACACTGTTTTTAAAATGGGTAATGAATGTAACCTGAAAAAATAAGAGTAGTACAATTCATTTTAATTGTTGGAAAATGTCAGATATTGTGCTTTGCTAAGCTGGTGAAAACAAAATTGCTACTGTTTTACATGATGCTATTAAGAATATATTTTTAAGAAACAAACTTGAGCCAGTGCTGTAAATTTAGATTTTGAAAATAGATTTTATTTTGTGTTGTACAAGTCTAACCTTTATGAAGATGAAGAAAGAACTTAAGGTAATAAAAATTCACAATACATATTTTATAGCTTGTTTTTTTTTGTTTTGTTTTTTACTATAAAAACATGTATTTTGTCATTAACAATAATCACAGTAGATTCAACCAGTAATGGAGGAAAATAGAGAAAAATCCTAATAGTGTAGGCTTGATCAGATCATTCAGCAATGGTCCATTTCTATGTAAATTATATAAACCTGAAACAGGTAAGACTTTAAAATACTTGTATACAGTAACAAATATTAACTAAAGCGAAATAGGAGGAGTAAGGAAGGTGGGGAGCATAGAAGCCTGTTCACCAGAAGTGAACACCAAATATGTTCCATATCTACAGTATTACCACAGTTCTTTCAGCATAAGGGAGAGCTATGAGTATACATCTTGGTCAACATGGTGAGTACCAAATATGTGCAACATTTTTCTGAATTCTGAAGTGGTTGGTACAAAAAGAAAAATACAAATGCTGTTGGGAAAATACCAGTCCATTGTTCAGATATCGGATTAATGTTTAAGTCTTGTTCCCATTCACATATAAAAAGAAGCTTTAGCAGTAAGAAATTATCAGTAGGTGCTGATGCTGTGGACAGCATTAAAAAAAAAAACATATTGAATTGGGTGCAGGATACAGGGCTTTCTATGTGTCTTGTCCTGTGCAAATTAATTTCTTGCTGCTGATCTGTAAATAATATCTAAATGTTTAACCAGGATGAGTACATTTAGCTTTTGACAGTTTTCTAGTATATCCAAGGTTCTTATTATTAACCCACTTGAAATTACTAATTTTAATGACTTCTGAACCACCATATACTGAGCAGACCATCTATTGCAATTCTAACTGGTGAATCTGAGATACTGCAGATGGACTTTTGAGCTATCTCTCTAGCTTCAAGGTGTTTAAGGTATATAATGTTTTAATGTAAATAAGGCTATGATTATTCTGTGAAATATTTATATAGTTAAAATGTTCAGTCATTTGATTGAGGTGAGTAGCTTCAGACATTGTTTGCATAAAGAGTAGGATTCTCTTAGCAGAGTAAGGGTTTTCACTGCTAGAGCTTGCTAGAATTATAAATGTTGAAAATATTCTGTTCTTCCAAATTGATACGGTTCATAATTTCAAAATTCTTTGCTTTTAAAGAACTTCGGCAGATGATTTTTCAGTTCAATTTTAACATTTCAGGTCGATTGAAAATGGTCAGGGAACGAATGGTAGTGTCATGGAAAACCACAAATGATGCACCAAGATAAATGAGACAAAATGAGATAACACATAAAAAAGGATAGATGCAACATGGGTCGACCCTCTTCCCTACCCCTCCCCCCTTCCCCATTTCTTTGGGGAACTGTATCCTGGTTCTACCTCCAAGTTCAACCCCCCATACCAACCCAACCACCATTAGGAACGTACAGTACATTTCTAAGTTAAGACCAGAAACCAGCACAAACAGCACCATCACTAGAGCTCATCTGGAATAAAGAGCTGAAAGAATTATAATATGTATGATGTAACAAAGTATGGTGTAACTTAAGAATCTTTCATCTCAAGACTGTGAACTTTATATAATGTACATATTGTAACCCTTACTCTAAACAAAGTACCATGTTGGCATGTAAATCTGTACACATTGTAAAACCATAAAAATTGCAACAACAAAAAAATAAATTGGTAAGGGAAGCCCTGAAAGGAAAACATAAGGCCATAGTCTTCCTTTAACAAAAAAAATAATTGTCAGACTCTAAATTAGTGGTTAAAACTTGATGTAAAGTGGCTTCTAGCAGAAACAATCACAAAACGAAATCATAAGTAGCTGAAATGGCCTGCTATCGCGCTTCATGGTTGAGTCTGAATTCGGGTTAAGTTTTGTTTGAAATTTTGCGAGTGCTCCCTGTGCTTCTTCCATTGCAGTATATTGGAAAAGGAATATTGCTATTCAGTAAACCCCATGATTTAAAGGAAAAAGGAATTAGAAAATTATGATTTTGGCTGCCAGGCATCCTCTGCACTTAGACATGTACAGGTTGTCAAAGTGTCAGAATAAACTATACCCAATATGCAGTGAACAAACTCAAAAATATTAAATACTGAATACCAAAATGTATTAATGAGCCTTAGAGTGATTTAGAATAGTATATGATAGACTGAGTTCAGGGAAATAGAAAGCATGTAATCGATAAGGCATGCCAAAAGTCAAAGAATAAGTTGGGTTCAAAATACAAAGACTCAATAATAGAATGCACTCTCGGAAAACCAATAATGGAAACCACATCAGGTCACTGAGAAAAGTGTCAAATTAGCTTAAGTATCAGTTGCCATGTGAGACTAGAACATGCGTGTGTGACATCTACTTGACGACTCACTTTTGCATCAAATATTGGGGCAGAGAATCATGAGCCATATGAGGGCTCAGTATTGCGGAGGCATCTGTCAGAACACTAGTGGAAAGCACACTCAGAGGAGATGGAAGTGAGTGTGGCAATGCCTGTATGTAAGTGAGCAGTGCTGAAATGTGCCATACCAGATAGTGTCCAGTAGGCGCCATGACACAAAAGTAATAAAAAAATAATTTGCGCTAGCTGATGAACAAATTTTTTTTATTTTTTTATGTGTATCTAATAAAGTTGTGGAATGATGTTAATAATGCAGAAAATGTACAGTAATTTAGGTAGTATGTTATATGTTTTTTTCACTTGAAAGTTTATTATATGTTTATTTTGATGGGAGGGATTCTACCCATCCAAGAGATTTCCGCCAAATATATGCTTTGTTGAAGCAATTTTCATTTAAATTCCAGATTATGTTATCATATGTTCAGAGTTCTTTGTAAATTAAATATCCAGAATATTACATTGACCCTGATTAAGACATTTGAGAACCTCCTTGATTTATTCTACTTAAATTCTATTATCGTCTTTAAGACTAAAGACTGACGGGAGGGGGCGGGGCCGGGCCGCCAAGCAGCATGGCAGCAGAACACGGAGGCTCCGAGCTTAAGCCCTAAAAAACGGCATAAAACTTGCTAAAAACCTGCCCCAGGACCGGATTACATGCTGCAATACAATGGGGCACTACCCGAGCACCCATATGATACCAGATTACGGCCAAAAATTCACGGGGAGCACCGAAACTGATGAACCCGGCCTACACACCTGCATAAGCCTGCTTGAGGGCAGCTGCAGACAGAGAACAGATGCCTGATTGCCTGACCGGAAGAAAAAGCACACCAGCTATGTGGACGCTGGTGGAGATTTACACGGGTGAGAGCAGCGGCCCCGCTCCGCCCCCCCCCCCCCCCCCCGGCCGGTGGGGGTAATCCCGGCCTCATGGAGGATGCAAGCCCTGGGACGGACGCAGCCGCCCGGGGTACACGCTGGCCTCCTGTACAGGCAATGACTGCCTAACCGCGGCCGCCTGCTATCTAGACCCGAAGTCAAGGGACGATTATTGTCCGTGCTACAGGATCAACACACACCCTGGACTTAACGGCCTACAACAGCCCTGTCTTACCCTCAGAAGCTGTTTCGTGGATGCTACAGCTGCGGGTGAAGCGGGCCCTGGAGGCGATGCACGTGGGCGGGGGGGCCAGGCGGGATGTTGCTGCGATGTTCCTGGGACCCGCTGGCCAGATGCCGCGATCCTTGGACTGTGCCATGCGGGGACTGAAGTGCCGTCACCCTCAGGTTTTGAGGAGGGCCAGGAGGTAGCTGTCCCCGACGCTGTGAGCCCTCGTAGGGTGGAGCGCGGCAGCCCCCGGCGGACCGGTGGCTGGGAGGAGGCTGGCGCTTGCCCCGAGTGGCCGGAGAAGGGTGAGACACGGGGCGGCCTTCACCCCGACCATCTGGGGCCCCAGTGGCGCGGTGGGGGTGCAGGGGATGACTGGCAGGCACACAGACTTTAGGTGGGGGGTCCTGTGGACTGGTGGGTCCCCGAGTGCCCGCTGTGCTGCGGATCTCCCGGATGGAGGCTTGGCACAGCCTGGGGGGATGCTGCGGAGGACCGGTGCCCCTGGGATCAGCCGCAGATGCATCAGCAGCCGGTTCCCCCGCTCGGAAGGCTCGTATCCGTGGCCCCCCCAATGCTTGTGGACTGAGTTTATACACGCTGAGAATTCACTACTGTTGATTTAATATGCACAAAAAAGTTTTTTGTTTTTTTATTTGCTTTACGTTGCCCTCAGAGGCCCTAGTTAACTGTTATTACACAACGCGCTACACACAGGCAGATTTAAACAGTTAAAGCCCTCTCCCCGCGAGCAGCGACCTATCTAAGTCAGTGGACGCCTACCAAAATACACAATTAGGGCTGGCACTTTTCTCACGCATTGTCACCAGGTACTATAGCACATAGCCACTGACAGCGGTTCTATTATTTTAATGGGCACGCCCAGGCCACTGGACGCCACACATATAATACATATCTGGAACGCATTAAGCGCATCAGGCCTACCCGGAGTGCACGAAAAAAATAGGTACATAAGCACACCCAGGCGCGTAGAATCGTGATTTACTTTCTCCCGACAACTAGCCTGTCAGCCTGCAGAACACACACACACGATCGCCTCGCATTATGCGCCTATTCTATCTGCATGATGTCATGTGTATGCCTCAGTGACGATGATCAAATGCTCTCTACGTTATTATAAATTTTGCAAGGAATTACTGACAGCTTAGCACTTGACTACACAGTGATCAGTTAAACCTTAGTTCCTTATTGCTATTATAGGCTTTACTTATTGACATAATACCACATGACATGCGCACAGTCGATTATTCGGCAGGTGCGCTGTGTACCCCAACCCCCCAATAACTTACAGACACCGTATTTCTGTTGGAATAAAAAAGTCCACAGCTTTATTTATTATTATAAACAAGGTAACAAATTGGGGTCATTGCCACAAATATAAATTTACCTCCACCCCCCACCGTACATAAATTACCCCCGGCAATGACCCCGCCCAATAACAATAAATAACATTATAAATAACAAATAACACATAACACATGGCCTACCAAAGAGGCCCCATATCCATAACTTTTTTAACTGTAGGGGTGTACCGAGACCCCCCTACACCACCTGGTTCGGAGCCACCGACGAGCTCGAACCCACAAACCATTTCACATTCCAGTCTAATCCAGCCTAACCAATTTATACTCCTCCTACCTTCCAATTACCCAAGCCCTATCCCGCCGCTGTGACCAAACGGGAACTACAAAACAACAGGGAGGGTGGGAGGGACCCAAGTCCCCGGTGCCAGCGAGCTCCTTATGTATCGCCCAAGCACGACGTCCCGAGCCGCCACATCTCCTCCGGGCACGCCTGCCCCGTCGCTTGCGCGTCTGGTGCTGCTTCCCGGAACCGCTCCCACTGCGAACGAGACAGAGCGTCAGCGACCACATTCAGCAGACCCGGCACGTGCCGTGCCCTGAAAACAACGTTCCACGACATACACAAGAGCACTAGCCGACGCAACAACCTAACCACTGGAAGGGACGAAGCCGACAGACTATTAATTACCTGTACCACTGCCATATAATCAGAGTGGAAGATAACTTTCTTGTCCTTGAGCTCCCTGCCCCATAGTGATACCGCCACCACAACTGGAAAAAGCTCCAAAAAGGCGAGGTTCCGAATCAAGGGGCTCTCGGACCAAGCCGTAGGCCACACCTCGGCACACCACTTGCCCCCAAGGTAAGCCCCAAAGCCAACGCTCCCCGAGGCGTCCGTAAACAGCCCGGCGTCGCCAGATGCCTTCATCGCATCCCTGAAAAACACCCGCCCATTAAACTTAGTGAGGAAGCGGTCCCATATGTCCAAGTCCTCTCTCATGCCTACAGACACCCTGATGTAATGACTCGGCAGTCGAACACCACAGGTAGCCCTAGCCAGTAACCTACAAAAAACCCTACCCATAGGGATCACCTTACAGGCGAAGTTAAGGCTGCCGAGCAAGGACTGCAGACCCCGAAGCGTAACCTTTCTAGCGCCCTTTATCGCGTTCACCTGCTGGCGGAGCACCCTCAACTTCTCCTCCGGCAGCCTACATTCCCCCACGACCGAGTCGATTTCCAGCCCCAGAAAACTCAGGCACTCGGTCGGGCCCACTGTCTTGTCCTCAGCCAGAGGAATCCCAAACTGTTGCGCTATCCTCTGAAAAACCCGTAGTATTTGGGCACATCTGTCGGACCCAGCCGGGCCCACACACAGAAAGTCGTCCAGGTAATGGACCACCGTACCCCCGCCCGTTTCCTTACGCACCACCCACTCCAAGAACGTGCTAAACTTTTCGAAATACGCACATGAGATGGAGCAACCCATGGGTAGGCACAGGTCCACGAAAAACTTACCCTCAAACAAGCACCCCAACAAATGGTGACAGTCTGGGTGGATAGGAAGGAGCCGAAATGCTGCCTCCACATCCACCTTCGCCATCAAGGCCCTGCTCTCCGAACCAACTCGACAGCATGGTCGAATGATGCATACGATACGGAGCACAGGGCCTCATCGATATCATCATTTACCGACGCTCCTTTCGGGAATGATAAATGATGAATCAACCTAAACTTACCCGCCTCCTTCTTGGGGACTACCCCTAGCGGGGACACCCTCAAGTCAGGCAACGGCGGAGCCTCGAACGGCCCTGCCATCCTACCCAGTTGCACCTCCTTCAGCAACTTGTCCCGCACAACTCCCGGGTGTTCCCCCACCGACTTGAGGTTACCGCATAACCTCCCCACATCCCTACTCTGAAACGGTATTGAAAAACCTTCCGTAAAGCCTTGCCATAAGAATTCGGCGTCCTGATGGTTACCGTACTGTTTTAGCCACGGCAGCATCTCGCCTACTTTCACTGGGGTTGCCCCCCGCGGCAGCGGAGGGGGCCGCCGCTCCATTGGCTCCCCCTCCTGGTGCAGACTTACCTCGCTTAAAACACCTACTGGCTCCATGGGCCCCCCCACAACCGGAGCACTCGTGCTTAAACCGGCACGCCGTTCCCCACTTGCATTGGCCCTCGTTAAAGAGCCAACAGAAGCCTTTCTTTTGCCCGGCCGATGCAGGTCCCCCAGGGGCCGCACCGGCCGTCCCTTGAAAGGGCGCAGCCTTCTGCGCCATCATGAGCCGCATCCAGAGGGGGAGGTCCATTTGATCCCACCGCATGCTCGGATTCGCCGCTAACCTCTGGCGAAACTGTTCGTCGTACCGCCACCAGGCGACCCCGCCATAAGTACGGTACGCTTCCCCAATCCCGTCTAAGTAGCAGAACAGTTGGGAGCATTTATCCGGCGACTTTTCCCCTATCACACTGGCCAGGATACAAAAGGCCCGTAGCCAGTTCCCAAATGTTTTAGGAATCTTCCGATACCTACGCTTTTTCTCCTCCTCCTCCTTCTTCGCGTCTTTCTTGTCCTCCTCCTTCATGTCCAAAAACTCCTCCAGCGGGAGTAAGGAAAAAACCTCCACAAACTCACCTTTCCAAATTTTCTCCTTGATGTCCATCTTTAGATGACAACCTAATGGGCCTGAGAAAGACACGTGCACGTTCTGCCGCGCAGCGTCGGTAATTTCTCCCCCACTACCAACCGTCTCCCCCGACTCCTTAACAGATTCGGACACAGATAACCCCACCTCGCTATCCTGTGTGGGACCCACGGCCCTACCCGGCAACCCTTGGCCCTTCTCACACGTCCACACTCTCCCAAACTGAGGTGAAGCCATTTCCCCACCCGCCCATGAATCTAAGAAAGATTTTAAACAAGTCAATAGTGTTCCTGCGTGTGGTGCAACAGTTGACTCACCGCCTGAGCCCGAAGCCGCAGAAGGCCGTGGGTTCGTTCCCCTTCCGTCCGCCATGCTTGGCTCTGGAGCATCCGATTGGCGCCGACTCCTGTCAGCCTGGCCCTGCCTCAGGACCGCGGGTGTAGTGCTGCGAGACCTGCAAGGAGAACGACACCTGGGTAGTGTGTCCACATGATCACATACCCGCCCAACCTCCTTATGCTCCTGCCTGTAGTTCCGCACCATGTCCCGCTTCCCTGCCTGGCCCTCCCGGCCGTAAGCGCTGCGCCGCTGACCTGGCGAGCTCCTGCCTGATGACCCAGACGCACTGCGCCGCTGCCTCCACCTCCGTTCCCTTGAAACCGATCTCCTCCTGCTAAGCCTGCTTGATGACCTGCTCCTCTCTCTACCCCTCCACCCGTCAGCCAGAGGAATCCTGTCATGCCTGGCACTGACGCCGCGCTGCTCCCTGCTGCGATGCGGCCTAGGGCTCCGCGAGAGACCCCGCCGTCCCTTGGAGCCGTCCCTGTGGCCCTCCCGCTCTCTCCCAGCCCGTCCTGTCACCATGCCCTGGGCTGATTCCTGGGAGCTATCCCGACCCGCTGAACCTGGCCCCTGCTGGGCCGCCTTGCGAACTGGGGATGCCACCTGTCTGTCCTGGCGCCTCCGGTCCACCAAAGCCGCGGGCCCTGCCGGCCCCAAGGTACCTGGCTGAGCGGACCCGCCGTCTGCGTCCCTCGTGCTGCACCTGGCCCCACTAGAGGCCGCCCCCGTTGTGTCCCCTTGCACAGGGGCTCCCCCTGCCATCAGGGGGACCGCCTGTCCTCTAGAGGCCTCCGTTCTGCCCCCCGCCCGCTGCCCGGCCCCAGCGCCATTCCCTGACTCACCGGGCCGCTCACTGCTTCCTCCATCCGATCCGCTCTGCTCCCTGGCTCCAGCCGCAACCGTCCCGCCTGCCGCCTCCCGGCGGGGCGCACACCGCGTGGTAGGCCGCGGCCTAGCTGCTGCCCGCGCCCGGCCAGCACCGCGTCGAACAGACGGTGCCGGCCGCGGTCTCTCCACTCCGCTGGGGCCCGCTACCTCATCCAGGGCCCTAACAGACTCCGCCGACGGGCTCCTCCGTCTGCCGACTTCAGGCTCCATGCCTGGGCTCAGCCGCTGGGGCGGTCTCGCCCTCCTCATGGAACGCCGTGCAGCCGCCGCAGGGGCTGCAGGGGGGGGACCCTGAGCCCCCAGTTGCTCATGAAGCCAGGCCAGTCCTCTATCCCGCACAGCAGCTCTCACTCCCTCCAGGATTTCTTCCATTATTGCCATAATCTGAAAGACAAAGAAAAAACCAACCCAGACCTGCCAAAACAATTACCAGGTAAGTGTCAGTTTAGTTAAAATGTCCCTTACTCATAAAATGGCCGCTTAATATACTCCTATTATCCAGCCCCCATTTTCCAATGACCACGCCCCTTTAACTGGTTACTCCCCTGCCTACTCCTGGCTCTGTCAAGGCCCACTCCCCTGACTGCGCTGTTCCATGGGCTTCATTAATATGCCGCATGGCCGAGTGCAGGTCAGGCAGTCCATGACCTGCGCTGACTACCAATACTGAATGAGGGAGTAGAGCCTGGGCTGAATGACTCACAGCATGATACCTATGCTATACTGATTTATGGTAGTGCAGAATACAGTTTAACCTGCGTTCAACGCTCCCATATACGCTGCTGTAAACATATAGGTTGTTATTAGCGTTGCCGTTATATGTTAGTAAAATGTTGTAACCAGACTAAATCATTTCAGCACAATAACCTATGCTAACACTTGTTAACTGTAACAGACTTAATGATGCCTGCATATTCAACCTTTTAAGCCTCTGCGCAGGCGACCAAATACCGTATGTGACTTACCCTGACTTATTACGCCTCTGCGCAGGCATCCATGCAATGACTTTTTGAATTTGCTCCATAATTGCTACCATTTTGCATATAAAATAAAAACGATTTAAAACAAAGACTGACGGGAATGGCACGATCTCACCCTGTACTACCGTCAACCTCATTGCACATGTGATGGAGAAAGAAAAACTATTCTTTAAGGTGATTCTGTTAATGGATGCATTTGCCTGCTTTTTATGAGGGACAATTTATTGAACCATTCTTTGTTAATCATGAGATAACTTGAGATGCCCCCGTAGACTCCATTTCTGTCAGGGTTTCTTTGCTGTTTTAAACAGCAACCCTTTCTGTTTCAGTGATTGAGTTTTCAGCTGCAATTACTATGAGCTGCTTCTGCTTGTTGCCACGGTTAATCACCTGTGAGTAGTAATCAACCCTGCTGCTAATCAGTTCTGCCTATTTAAGCAGCTAAGCCCAGAACCTCCTTGCCCTTGCGTGGTTTCCTGTTTCCCAGAAGTCTCCTTGTTCCTGTGTTTCCTGTTTGCTCCTGGTTCCTGACTCCGGCCTTGTTCCTGACTCCGCTGCTCTCCGTGCTCCTGATCCTGGCTTGTCTGACTACCCGCTCTGGTGACTGACCCCTGCTTGATTTCTGGACTTTGCTTTTGTTATTTATTTGTTATTTATTAATAAAGGTGTGTTTGCATCTACTTCTGTCTCTGTCTGGTTCCTGGTCCCTGACAATTTCATAATGGGGATTAATTGCTAACTTTGCAAAAAGTGTGAAAAAAAAAAGGACAACCGAAAAATGAACAACTGCAGTATCAAAAAATGCTTTAACTTAAAGTGTAAACTCCTAAAGTTACAGTGAGGGAAAAAAGTATATGATCCCCTGCTGATTTTGACAGTTTGCCCATTGACAAAAAGAAAAATTATCAGTGTATAATTTTGATGGTAGATGTATTTTAACAGTGAGAGACAGAATAACAAAAAAAAAAAATCCAGAAAAATGCATGTTAAAAAAGTTATAGATTGATTTGCATGTCAATGAGTGATATAAGTATTTGACCCCTTTGACTTAGTACTTGGTGGCAAAACCCTTGTTGGCAATCACAGAGGTCAGACGTTTCTTGTTGTTTGCCACCAGATTTGCACACATCTCAGGAGGGATTTTGTCCCACTCCTCCTTTCAGATCCTCACTAAGTCATTAAGGTTTCAAGGCTGACATTTGACAATTTGAACCTTCAGCTCCCTCCACAGATTTTCTATGGCATTAAGGTCTGGAGACTGGCTAGGCCATGGACCTTAATGTGCTTTCTTTGTTGCCTTGGCTGTGTGTTTTAGGTCATTGTCATGCTGGAACACCCATCCATGACCCATTTTCAAAGCCCTGGCTGAGGGAAGGAGGTTCTTACCCAAACATTAATGGTACTTGGCCCCGTCCATCGTACCTTTGATGTGGTGCAGTTGTCCCCTTAGCAGAAAAACACCTGCAAAGCATAATGTATCCACCTCCATGTTTGACAGTGGGGATGGTGTTCTTGGGTTCATAGGCAGCATTCCTCCTCCTCCAAACAAGGTGAGTTGAGTTGATGCCAAAGAGTTTGATTTTGGTCTCATCTGACAATAACACTTTCACCCAGTTCTTCTCTGAATCACTCAGATGTTCATTGTAAAACTTCAGATAGGCATGTACATGTTCTGGGCTATTTCCTCACCGTTCTCATGATAATTGAAACTCCATGAGGTGAGATCTTGCATGGAGAACCAGACTGAGGGAAACTGACAGTTATTTTGTGTTTCTATCATTTGCGAATAATAACACCAACTGTTGTCACCTTCTCACCAAGCTGCTTGGCGATGGTCTTGTAGCCCATTCCAGCCTTGTGTAGATCTACAATCTTGTCCCTGACATCCTTGGACAGCTCATTGGTCTTGGCCATGGTGGAGAGTTTGGAATCTGATTGATTGATTGATTGATTGCTTCTGTGGACAGGTGTCTTTTATACAGGTAACAAGCTGAGATTAGGAGCACTCCCTTTAAGAGAGTGCTCCTAATCTCAGCTTGTTACCTGTATAAAAGACACCTGGGAGCCAGAAATCTTGCTGATTGATAGGGGATCAAATACTTATTTCACTCATTAACATGCAAATAAATGTATAACTTTTTTGACATGTGCTTATTTGTATATTGTTTTGTTATTCTGTCTCTCCCTTAAAATACACCTGCCATTAAAATTATAGACTGACCATTTCTTTGTCAGTGGGCAAATGTTCAAAATCAACAGGGGATCAACTACTTTTTTCTCTCACTGTATTTAAATTAGAAGTTCACAACAGTGGTAGTTTTCTTTAAATCTTTTTATCAGTTTTGTGATTGGTGGAAAATAGTACTGGTGATATCCTATGATGACAACCATCCTCGCATCTATCAACACCATTAATAATAGAGTGGAAAAGTTGGAATCTCCTGAAGCTGAAGTTCTTTGACCTTTCATTGAAATCTCACACATTCACTCAGGGTAACAGCATGTCCACTACTCCCTCACAAATTTTGTCAACTCACGCAATAACACCCGCACATTTAGTCTTCTACAAGTAGAAAAGACATTCTTGAAAGCAAAGATTTGAACTTAGTCTCTTTGCTTATTGCTTCCCAAGACCTTGTTGAGAGCAGGTCGTATAGTTACAGGGATCTATCCAAGTCCAGTGAACCCAGATTAAACAAGAAATTATCCTTAACTGAGTTTGTTCTAGCTTTCAGGCTCTATAGGATATGTTCATCTAGGGAAGAACTGGATCTATATATGCTCAAACTGGTAGACTTGGGACACATGAATGGGAGCTTCACCTTTTACGACTATCACAAATCTTTGCACTTTAATTTTCACTCTGACTAGAGCAAACTTGATAGAGAGATATTGTACACACATTTTGCGGGTCTTAAGCCTTTGTCGGGTGCTTTATGTCCTTCCAGTTCCCATTCTATCAAATTGTGCCCTAACTAGGTCAACCTACCCACCACAAGTCAGGCTTCCACTTTCACAAATAAAACCAAGCAAAGAGAACTCAAGTATAAACTAGGCAGGTCTGTAGTGTTCTCGGCTTGCTGGGGGCACCCACTGGGATATTTCCTGGTGGGCTCCCCCTGTCCTGGGCCACAGCACTGGGCGAGTGGCTCTAAAGCCTCCCTTCCTTCAGTGCCAGGCCGATCCTCCAGGCTCCTGGTGCGCCAAGAGGAACCCTCTCACAGGGAGTCAGTGAGTGTCTGCCTGTGTGTGTGTGTGTGTGTCTGTCAGTGAGTGTTTGACTGTCAGTGTGTGTGTGTCTGTCAACGAGTGTCTGTCTGTGTGTGTGTGTATGTGTATCTGTCAGTGAGTGAGTGTATGTATGTCAGTGAGTGTGTGTGTGTGTCCGTGTGTGAGTTTATGTCTGTCAGTGAGTGTCTGTGTGTGTGTGTCAGTGAGTGAGTGTCTGTCAGCAGTGTGTGTGTGTTTGTGTCAGTGAGTGAGGTATGTCTGTCAGTGAGTGTGTGTCTGTGTCTGTCAGTGAGTGTCTGTGTGTGTGTCTGTCAGTGAGTGAGTATATGTCTGTCAGTGGTCATATTTGTGTCTGTCAGTGATTGAGTGTATGTCTGTCAGTGAGTGTTGTGTATGTATGTCTGTGAGTGTCTGTCTGTATGTCTGTCAGTGAGTGTCTGTGTGTGTCTGTCAGTAAATGAGTGTAGTTCTGTCAGTGAGTTTCTGTGTGTGTGTGTGTGTCAGTGAGTGTGTGTTTGTGTGTCTGTCAGTGAGTTTGTGTCTGCCAGTGTGTGTCTGCCAGTGTGTGTCTGTCAATGTGAAATTATCCTTAACTGAGTTTGTTCTAGCTTTCAGGCTCTATAGGATATGTTCATCTAGGGAAGAACTGGATCTATATATGCTCAAACTGGTAGACTTGGGACACATGAATGGGAGTTTCACCTTTTACGACTATCACAAATCTTTTCCAGCCAAGGCTATTATTGCACTTTAATATTCACTCTGACTAGAGCAACCTTGATAGAGAGATATTGTACACACATTTTGCGGGTCTTAAGCCTTTGTCGGGTGCTTTATGTCCTTCCAGTTCCCATTCTATCAACTTGTGCCCTAACTAGGTCAACCTACCCACCACAAGTCAGGCTTCCACTTTCACAAATAAAACCAAGCAAAGAGAACTCAAATATAAACTGAGCAGGTCTGTAGTGTTCTCGGCTTGCTGGGGGCACCCACTGGGATATTTCCTGGTGGCTCACCCTGTCCTGGACCACAGCAGTTGGCGAGTGGCTCTAAAGCCGCCCTTCCTTCAGTGCTAGGCAGATCCTCCAGGCGCCTGGTGCGCCAAGAGGAGCCCTCTCACAGGGAGTCAGTGAGTGTCTGCGTGGGTGTGTGTGTGTGTCTGTCAGTGAGTGTCTGCCTGTGTGTGTCTGTCAGTGAGTGAGTGAATGTACGTCAGTGAGTGTCTGTCTGTCTGTCTGTATGTGTGTCTGTCAGTGAGTGAGTGTATGTATGTCAGTGAGTGTCTGTGTGTGTGTCTGTCAGTGAGTGAATGTCTGTCAGTGAGTTTGTGTGTGTGTGTCAGTGTGTGAGTTTATGTCTGTCAGTGAGTTTTTGTGTGTGTGTGTCAGTGAGTGAGTGCCTGTCTGTGTGTCAGTGAGTGTATGTCTGTCAGCAGTGTGTGTGTGTTTGTGTCAGTGAGTGAGGTATGTCTGTCAGTGAGTGTGTGTCTGTGTCTGTCAGTCAGTGTCTGTGTGTGTGTGTGTGTGTGTGTGTGTGTGTGTGTGTGTCTGTCAGTGAGTGAGTATATGTCTGTCATTGGTCGTATTTGTGTGTGTCAGTGATTAAGTGTATGTCTGTCAGTGAGTGTTGTGTATGTATGTCTGTGAGTGTCTGTCTGTATGTCTGTCAGTGAGTGTCTGTGTGTGTCTGTCAGTAAATGAGTGTAGGTCTGTCAGTGAGTTTATGTGTGTGTGTGTGTGTGTCAGTGAGTGTGTGTTTGTGTGCCTGTCAGTGAGTGTTTGTGTCTGCCAGTGTGTGTCTGTCAGTGAATGAGTGACATGAGGGGGCAGCAAAATGGAACTTTGCCTAGGGTGGCAGAAATCCTTGCACTGGCCCTGTCTGTATTGTACAACCCACTCACAGTAAGCATGGGTCAATGGTTTCATGCTGGGGCCTTTCAGTCACTTTTTTGTGTTGAAGTACTTACCCTATTGGCATAGCCACTGGTAAGTTCAATAAGAAAAAGATAATCAACCTCTAGGCTCCTCATTCCATAGCTAAACCAAGCCTTAATGCCTTAATACCATATGAACAATTTTTACTCCAATATGCTACAGTAGATAATGCCATACAAGCAATTTTGAAGACCAAAAACGATATTTCCAACTACTTTAAATTGTTTCCTATTTGTCCTTTCTTTGTGGCACCTACATTGTATTAAATGGAGGGACAATACTATTTTGCTAAAAGACTTACTTTCAGGGACAAAATCATCCCTACGTTATTTGATGTTTTTGCTCAAACCCACTGTTGGCACCTCTTTAATGTTTGCAGATGCCTGGTTGAGATCCATTACCTAGATGACTTTCTAACAGTGGAAAAGGGTAAGTTCATACCCCATGGCATTAACAGCACTACTGCTTTGTTCTCTAAACTAGATGTTCCACTCTCACAGGACAAGACTATGTGTCCCACTACTAGGTTTTTTTGTTTTTTTTGCTAGATATCTACCTAGATTCTACCTTAATGCAGTTCAGTCTGCATCAATTAAAGATCCAGCAAATTTGGGAAGACATGGACTTTTTCATTAATCGTGGCTCCTGTCCTCGCAGAGATCTTCAGTTCGCCTAATTTTGAAATGCGTATAATCTTTCAGGGATTCTCCATTATCCATATGCCCACAAATACATATAGATATATGGAGGAAACAAGTAAGAGGCAATACTTGACCTAGACTGAAGTTTATAGTGGTGAGCTGACAAATGGCTGCTGTGTGAATAAGCTCCTTCGTATTTTGGTTATTTAAATTGACCTGTATACGGAATCCACAATTTTTTTTTTATAGTTGTGACTATTAATATAATGTGACCAGAACTATTGGCAGCTGCTTTAAAACTTTAAAATGCATTGACGAATATTTTACTCAGATATTTAATGCTTCCACTTAATGAACAGAAGATAAAAGACAGTAAGAATGTTCATTTAAATCATACATTTTACAATGTCTGCCCTTTTCAGACTAGAAGTCACCTGTAGCTTTTCATCTATGACATGTCTTATAGAAGCATCACATTTCTTTACTGGTCGACAGATACTTCTGCTCTTCTCTAAGATGACAGTTATCTTTTTTATGCCATCTTCTATGCCCTCTGGGGTTTCTAAATTCCACCGACAGTTGAGCTTCCAAATATATTTCACAGCTATTACTAAAAAAAACACACTTACTTTTCTCTAAGTAAAACTTTTTTTGTGATAAAATATAGTGACCTTACAGTGTACATAGTACATGTCATAAACTATTTCTAAAAAAAAATCTCTGTATGGAAAAAAGCTAGAAGACCAGAAATTGGTACATTTTCAAAGTGTTTTAATACAATGGACATCTATGGTCATAGTGCAGTACATTTCTTAAAAATACTTTGCACTGCTGAACTTTTTATCTTCTAAATCAAGTAAGAATCCTGTCCTGTTTTTCATAAAGAATCTAGTGAAGCCTGGCAGTGTTACAACATTTATCTGTAATGTTCTTCTTGAATAGTTTTTTATAAATTAATTTTAAATATATGAGAATTAGGATTATGCTGTTTAATTATGTGCAGAAATGGCACTCTGTAGGGATTCCAGAAACACCTGGTGCTTGCACCCAATGGAAAAATTGATGACGCTTCCACTAACAAGGAGGTCTGGATGTCTTCACATATCCCCACTTTTCTGGGTTCCCTCATCTCTATACATAAATAACTTTATGCTACTGATCCTTTCTAGTATCTCAAAGAAAATCTAACTATAAACAAGCACATAGCCGAGTATTAAATGTGAGGCCACCACAATACATTACAAATAGCAAGGTGTACATCGAAGTTTTGTTCTCCAGCACCCCCTCCTGACAGTCAGCATGAGGGGTACCATTCCCTCTCCATAAGTAGACTGGCAATACTATTGATCTTTCTTTTGATAAAAGGTGACTGCCCTATACCAACTATAGCAATCAGGGGTGAAAGAGTCTCACATCTGGGACTTTAGCCACCAAAGCCTCTCCCCCAGCAAAATCTATGGTGTTGTGCATTTTTTGGAGCTATTTAATATACATTCTAAATTATGTATTTATTTCCTGTTCTACTTCAACAACTGGTGAAATTGTTTAATGAAAGTTTGAACATGATAAGACCATGAAGATGTTTGAATATATACCTACATAAGTATAATATATGAAATAGGTTCTTGCTCAAAAAATACAATGTTTATCATTCCATTTGTTGTTTTGGTTCTATATTTCCTATTTATTGACATGATGATAGGAACATTAGTTGATAAATAAATGACTTGGGTAAAAAAAAAAAAAAGATAAGGCAGGTTTGCAAGAAAATCTAACGCCTCCAGGGCTCTCTAACAGGGCTAGACTTACTTTTAATGGGTTCCTCCAACTAAGAATAGTGTTTTAATTGTTGGCATGCTCCTTCTAATCCCTTCTCCCACACCACCCTCATGTTAAAATAAAGACAAAATGCTAAATATATTGCACTGGTTGTCTGATAAAGAGTAGACTCGTGTGTTCTTATAGCATTCATCAAATCACATGTCATATATCATCATATGTTACCTTTTTAATCTATGAGATGAATTATCGGACTTTACTGCTAAATAATAAAGAAGGCAGTAGGGAAACCAGTATATGCATTGTTCACACTGTAGATCTGCTCAGCCCTATTTCACTAAAGCTGTAGACATTTCAGCCAATCTGCAAATGTTTTAAAGAAAAACATAAGCTGCAAAACTGCCTTTCTAAACTTAAGCCAAGAGAGAGAATTTGCTACCCAGCGGAGTTAAGCATGCCATATGTCGCAGCAATGCATCAATAGATAATGAATCACTTGATTGAGGAAAACTAGGTGGCCCACTTAAAGGACAATAAGCCCTAACAGTGAATTTGTCACTTCATACTGATTTTCCTGGAAGTTACTTGAGGAATTGATTGACTTAAACCACAGCCTTTGTAATGTCTGAAGATAAAAGAACATATTGTAGGAAAAAAAAAAAGGAATATGTTTATTTGTGATAGCTATAGTGGAAGAAAATATCAGCCTCTTTCATATTTGAAAACCTTCCTGACTTTTTGAAAAATGAGGATTTAATATCACATTAATAATAAGATTAATGTAATTGTTTTCACAAAATTTTGTGACATACAAACACAGCTGTAGCTATTATTATTAATATTATTGGCATTTATATAGTGCTAACTTATTTCACATGAACAATAGATTGACGAGGATCCTGCACAAATGAGCTTACCATTTTCGATTAGATGGGGTATAAAACACAATACGAGGAACAGTGTGAGGAATAGGAAGTGACAGGGTCGAAAAGTAGCAGAACTGGAAGGCGAGAGTAAAGTCTAGAGTAGACATCCAGTAGTAGAGATTGGATAGAAGAAACTGGAGACTCGATATAAAGCTGTTGGAGAAAGATTAGGGGAGACGAGGTACATCTCGGTGTCATCATCATACAGGTGGTAGCCCGAGGACACAGCCTTGGAGGACTACAAGCAATACAAGATGAGGGGAGGAGGTATTACCAGAAAAAGAGACTGTTAAGGATCAGTGAGAGAAATAGGATGTGATAGGACAGTGCCATGAAGCCCAAGGGTGTGAAGAGTTTGCAAATGGAGTGCATGATCACTAGTGTCAAAAGCAGCAGAGAGTTATGGAATAATTAGTATGGAGTAGTGGCCTTTGAATATAGCCACAATTAGGACATTTGTTACTTTAGTCAGAGTAGTCTGAGTACAATAGGATGAAGAATCCAGATTGAAGAGGGTCAAGGAGGGAGTTAGAGTTGAAAAAGTGTGTTAGACAATTACAGACAAGTCCTTCCATGCACTTTAAGGGGAAAGGGAGTAGAGATATGGTACAGAAGCCAGATGAGAAGGTAGGTCGAAAGATAGCTTTTTTTTAGCAGGGATACAAGAGTTGTATGTTTAAGGGAAGCGGGGACAATGCCGGAAGAAAGAAAGCAGCCGGCAAGCTATGGCTGGGATTGTGACAATATGAGAAAAATGTTGCTCACATTGTTAATAAAAATTCTGTGCTACCTTCTAGCACGGAATTTTTTTTTATTTATTTGTATGCAATAAATTATTTACATATATTTTTAGATTCCAATTTTAAGTTTTAAATTCTAGGTAGTGTGCTACAAAATGGCTGATGAAATACCACTCTCGGTTTTGTGCTGAAAAGTCTGATAAGTCTTTGAAATCATTACTGGTTAGTGTATCTACTAGAAGTAAACAATGTTGCCTCTTCAGCATCCATTTGTTAACTGAACATTTTAAAATGGAAACACGTTAGGCAATGTAAGCATGAAAACTATCCTGAGGGAAGCCACTGCAATAAGACACAGCTATAACTCTGTCCTTCCCAGGACAACAATGGAATTTCTAATTGTGCAGTTTATCATTTATACATAATTAATAAAGACAAAATTAAAATAACTTGAAGTAGTGCTGCAGCTTTTATCCACAGAATAGGTTGTAACTCTTGCCTGGTAGACCCCAAGTAAGTTGTCAAACTCTTCTCAAACAGTTTGTCTACTTACATTGGGATGGCACCATAACCTCTTCTGGTACAATAACCACTACATCATCCTATACCTGTTATGGTATTTGTAGAGTTCATTTAAGCTTCTGTTATATTTAGTTAATACAGACTTGAACTCTTCTGAATAATATAAACTAGAAAGAAATGGAAGATGTGTGGCTAACGTACATAGCGTATCTTAAAAACATAGAAACATAGAATGTGACGGCAGATAAGAACCATTCGGCCCATCTAGTCTTCCCAATATTTAGAAATACTTTTAATTAGTCCCTGGAATTCTCTTAAGTCTAAGATAGCCTTATGCCTATCCCACACATGCTTAAACTCTGTCACATTGTCAATCTCTACCACTTCAGCTTTTAGCATAACATATAATAAGGTTAGGACTACAAATCAGGTCAAAACAGTTAAACTATGTTCTGTTTAAGGACATGCTGTTTTTCTACCAATTATGCATATATTGGCAATACATATTGCACAGCTAAACATGTAGAGGCCACACTGTTTCTAAGCTAATTGCAAATTTCACAGTTGCAGTTAATGTTGTATCAGCACCAGCAGAGATGTATATGTTCACATTTGTTATGAATCATGTATTTTAGTTGACTACAGGGTTTTAATGTAAACATATTTTACAGTCACAGGGCAAAGTCATCAGGCTGGCCTCCGCCCACAGGAAGCTGGAGTTTGCCACAGGGACCACCCTATGGATGGGAGATGGCGACAAACAGAGATGGGAGAGATTTCTTCCTCAGGTAAGCACTGACTTTTTCTTTTTGTACTGTTTACATGTCCCCTCATTGTTTTAACCTACGAGTAGTTAAAAAGAAATAGCATAACTTGCTTATCATCAGCTCAGCTCCTTCATTCTCAAGAATGTGAGCTTTGCTTGGTAGATATCCCATTTTCCTTGGTGTGTGTTTTAAAATATTTTTCTTGCTACACTTGCAAAGCATTACTTTGTAAATTAGTCTCTAAATCTGCAGCAAATATAGATCATAATGTCATAATGCTTAACTAGGGTCTATGCATTTTAATGTATCTTGTTTATTATTAGCACTTACGCAACCCAGAGAGCGAAGCATTTCCTAATATTTCTGAGTAGTCCAACATTCAAATTTAAGATATTGCCTTTGTTTATATTAGACTAGTACTAGCCATTAAACTTTTTATTGGCTATTTGTTATTTAACTTCTTATTAACTTTTAGCCATTTAACTTCTTTTTACCAATGTTATGAATCTTGTCATTTATCGTATATTTTAAAGAAACAAATAACATTATTTTTGGATGATATAGCTCATGCTCTTTATTGTTTAATTGTAATACACATACCCAAGAAAATATGTGTTTCTTTTTATAGGCAAAAACATACCAGCATGCAATATTTGCTTCTTTCTTTGGGAAATGAAGAAGTATAAGTTAAATTATATTTTAGGAAGTAGACAAAATGATAGAATAAAAAGCAATGTAAAAAATCATTCAAAACAGACTGATATATTTTTCTAAATCCATGCAATATTTAAGTTGAGGATGCAAACATTTTTTCAAAAGTGTTTAACAACAGTGTTCTACAACAGAATTAAGATATTATTTGTTTCTCAGCTATTTTACCCTAAACTTTACAAATTGATAATTAAAATACCATTGTTTCCCTTTGTATTACTAGTGTACTGATCATACCTGATTTTTGTTAAATTTTCTGGTTATAATAGATTATTGGTCACGTGGAATGTAAGCCCTAAATTTAATTATACTGACTTCCTATATTTTCTTGATGTAGTAAACCTCTTTGTAATTAGTGTATTGTTCATTAATTGCTAAAAAAAAAAAAAAACAATAGAAAACCTTTGAAATAGTTGTAAATAGACTTTGTCACAGGGGCGTGCGGTGAGGCCAGTGGCTGGTGAGGCTAGTATAAGAGCCAGATATATAGTCATAGTAAATGTGCATAGGGTTATGTATAAACTATGGGGAAACTACAAAACATAGAGCAATCTGCCAGAACATTTTTCTGGTTTCCAATGGAAACCACAAAGACAGCTGCCCTTAATCAGATAGCTGCTCATGGCCTAGGCCAAGTAAAAATAAATGCCACTTTGTCACTGTGAGCTTTATTGCTGTGGAGCTCTGTGACTCTTATATACAGTGCACATGACTGCATCAATGAACTCCACAGGAATAAAACTTTAATATATATGACATGTTTTCTCTATCCACTATACTGCTGCAAAATGTAGCAGTACCCTTCCCAAGCTTATTAAAAGCTATTTAGATTACTACTGTTTCCCTCCAAAAAGTGTCATTTTACCAGAGAATGAGTTAAGACGATGCAGGGGTGGCAACTATGTTAGCTGCCTATCACTGACAGTCACAGAAGGAGGATGTCTTAACTGAAGACATGCCCTCTTCCTGTTACTGTAAGTAGGAGAGAGCTATCATAGCAGAATTTTTATTGGACAGCTTGAACCAATTTCATTGGACCACTGTGCTTCCCAGCTTAAAGGGACACTCCAGGCACCCAGACCACTTCTGCTCATTGGAGTGGTCTGGGTACCAACTCCCACTACTCTTAACCCTGCAAGTGTAATTATTGCAGTTTTTTATAAACTGCAATAATTACCTTGCAGGGTTAACTCCACCTCTAGTGGCTGTCTACTAGACAGCCACTAGAGGTCACTTCCTGACACATTGCACAGATTATCTGTGCTAGAGCGTCGCTGGACGTCCTCACGCTGTGTGAGGACCTCCAGCGTCGCTCATTTCCTCATAGGAAAGCACATAGGAAAGCATTTAAAATCTTTTTCAATGCTTTCCTATGGGGAGTGCTAATGCGCATGCGTGGCATTGCCGCGCATGCGCATTAGGTCTCCTCGGCCGATGGATCAGTCTCGCCAACTCCTTCTCGGAGTAAGAAGGAGGAGCGGCGCGGAGGAGGAGACAGCGACGAGGGACATCGTCTCTGCCTCAGGTAAGTGACTGAAGGGGTTTTCACCCCTTCAGCAACAGGGGAGTGGGGGGTGGGAGGGAGAGGGTACCTCCAGTGCCAGGAAAACTGAATGTTTTCCTGGCACTGGAGTTTTCCTTTAATGCCTCAAATAGCACCAAAAGGCAACACAGCCTGTCAGAAGGGATACTGAGCACTCCTGTTACTATTTTAACAGGTGCACGCTTGGTCCATTTTCCACACTATGCTGACTGTGTAACCAAGATTCAGCGCACGGTCCATCCATTGAATGGGAAATGAGCTCATCAATGGACTCAGTTCTACAAAGAAGATTTATTTTCCCTCTTTTATGACTGGTGCAGGTCTGCCCTGACTTCACATCACTGAATTCTCAACATTAAGTGACTGTACCATACTCCTCAACCACCTTTATTTCCCATTAATCATCTTGTTTTTTTGCATCTTGTGTGGAATTCAGCATCACCCATCAAAATGAGCATTCTTGGCCACTTTGCATTTTGGTTTGTTTGTGATTTGGCTACATGGTTCATGAATTCGACTCAAAATCCAATTGGCCTAAATTTGGACAAATTATAGTTTGTAACAAAATTAATCTCGAAATCTGTTAGTAAATGTCTACCATATAACCAATAGTAGGTGCTGAATAAAGCACGAACAATCATCTTGTCACTGGAGATGAAGTGATAGTTGCTGTTAAAAATAAGCTTCATAAGCCAGTAGTAACCTTTTTTTAAAATGGGTACACCACTCATAATTATTTTGCATGAAATAGCTTTATCTTTGTCCATTGTAAACTAATATAGTATATTATTTTTTAAAAAAGATGATTGAGATATATTGGATTATCTCATGTGAACAATCTTGTGGTAATCAGAATCATTCTTCCAATCTTCTTTCTTTCTCTTTGTAAAAACGCCCTAAAACACAAAAATGAAAACAATGTTTTTTTCCATCCCTATAACTAGTGTTACTTCTTTTTCATGAGATGTTCTGTTTTTTTTTTGTTTTTTTTTTTATTATATTGTAAAATTACATTGTAAATCAGTTCAGACAAGGCAAAGCCAGGACAAACATTTTAAATGAAGAAGACGCAAAGAAACATTGTTTCATACCTTCTCTTGTCTGTATGCTTTCTCTATGCTGATTGCCAGGTGCAAAGGGAATAATGTGTTACAATGATTGACAGGGAAACAAGATGGAGGCCCCAAGTTGCAGGATAAAGTAGCATGTATTTCCACATTTAATTTTATTTTGAACCTCTTGCATATACCTATATGTCAAATATTGTGATAAACAAACAATATTTAAAATCATGGGCTATTATATTTTTCCTTTAAAAGCCATAAAAAAAAATAAACAGAACAGCAATACTTGTGTGTATATATATGTATTTAATACTTACTAGCTAATATTCTGTAATGAATACCTAGAAAGGTGCATGGTTACATTTCCTGCAATCACAGACATAAAATTAAACATGGAGAATGGAGATAATCTCATTTTCACATTAAACACCTTTGATAGGTAATTATTAATACTGGAGATGAGATTTGAGGTTTTATTACAAATGCAATATAGCACCAGCTGTAGGTCTAGACTCCCACTGTCATTATGTCACTTAACCTTAGCTTTAGAGATAATATATATTAATGGGAGTGACGTTTCAGACAGGCATTTTGAGTAGCATAACACCTGCTGGGCTTTTCTGCATCCATTGGCAATAAGTCTTTTATAAAAAGCAGAGTATACATTATGCTAAATCGGCTTTACTATGAATACATCATTGTTAGTTCATGCGGTAAAATGCCTTTACAGCGAGTCCTCTTGTCTCACAATTAGAAAACAAATTGTTAGTAAATATGAACAATGTCGCTACAATTTACAGTGCATCTTTAACCACCAGAATCTTCAGAAACTAAGGCATAAATTGCAAGTAGAGTGTTAAAATATTGCCATGTATTTTTACCTTAGTTTACCAACGTGCTTAAATAATTTTCCCTTGTTAATATATTTGTGCGGTTATGAGATTTACTAATAACTAATAACTTATTATTACTGCTAAACACAAAATAATTATTTCTTTGTTATAATTGTTCAGCTTTTCTGCGTTAGTACTACTCTCTTAATGTTTTAAAATGAGATGATCTAGAACAAATCACAAAGGATGTAAGAAAACATGGTTATTACTAAAAAAAAAAAAATATATAAGAATTTAAGGGGAGACTAGGAGGTAAGGAAATATTGAAACCTCTCGAGTCTACCCTCTAAGAAAGGGCACTCACTTAGATAGGATTAATGTATCCGTTCTTGGCTCTTTTCATCCCCACCCACTCCGATAGTGGCTAACAGACAGACAGATAGATTCCTCCTTTTGCTTTTATTTCCCTCTAAACCCACAGCAATTGTTCTATTTCTAAACCTGTACATTTTTTTGTGAACTAGCATTTATTAGGATATTTTGATTATAATAATGTTTTCACATCCCTGATTTGGGTTCTTTTTAAAATAATTGATTAAAAGTGATGCTTTAATACCATTATTTTATGTATGGGTTGCTCTCCCTTTCTTAGAGGGTAGACTCAAGAGGTTTCAATATTTCCTTACCTCCTAGTCTCCCCTTAAGTTCTTATATTTTCGTTCCTATGTATAGGGGTTACCCCCAATTCTCATGAGCAACCTGACACGTTCTTCTTGCTTGAATCAATTTCAACCTGTTACTAAAAAACACTTTCCATTTAACATTTGCGTAAACAAACAGTTTTTGTTTTAAAAATAATTAGATAATTTATATCAGAAGAGACATAGAAAAAATATGTTCAAACGATAGTCTAAACATGAAAATATGTCAAAATGTGTAAAAAAAAAAAAAGACACATACGTTTGAATTAGTACATAAACAATTTACAGCACACATTACTTGAAGGAAAAAAACAAAAGAAAATTAAAAAATTCAACAAACCAGATATTGGGCAGTAAGATATTTTTGTATATACCAGATCTCAGATCAGGTTCAATTGTTACGGAATATGTGCCTTCAGTTCTAGTTTCACTTAGGTAGTAATTCATAAAATATGCATGTGGCACAGTGAGTATAGAAAAAAAAACAATGAATTGAAAAGCTTTAGATGCTTTCCGAGTTAAAAACATTAGTCTGACATGGATC
This sequence comes from Pelobates fuscus, assembly GCF_036172605.1. Classification (NCBI taxonomy): domain Eukaryota; kingdom Metazoa; phylum Chordata; class Amphibia; order Anura; family Pelobatidae; genus Pelobates; species Pelobates fuscus. The sequence goes on along the minus strand of NC_086317.1, from coordinate 295,227,430 downwards.
ATTGAAAAATACACTACAATTCAATCACCAAGCACTTTTTCGTGACAGTGTTAAAAAGACAGCACTGCATGGCTCTCATATTTGGACACACAAGAAAATTGCCTAAAGTTCTGTGTTTGCTTCTCAGATATCTAACATATTTTCATGTAATTTCCAGTGGTACATTTGCTAATACAATCAGACTTGTTTTATTTAGCTCTCTCTTAATATTTGAGAGGTTGTACGTTATTTTCTTTCATTATTTCGAATATTTAAGAACATTTTGATTAAATAATTGATCCACTTTGTTGAAGAATTTACAATACCTAATCCCAACATTAGGAGATGACTCAAAGAAAAGTGCCACATTGGAACATAATTTCATAGATGGAGAGTCGATGAGGAACATTTAATTGAATTACATGATATGCACTCTGCATGTAAACCTCTTCTCCAGCATTTATTGTGTTTGTTGTGGTCATTTAATTAGCTCTCTTGGTCTATTAAGAATCCATTAAGGTCAGCCATAAATTCTTGGTAGGTTTTATTTTGAGGGCTATACACTATTTAGTGGCTCCTATTTCCAATAAAATATTTCTGTCTGTGCAGAAATAGCAGATCCCCTGCTCCTTGAGCATCAAGTATATTAGTGTCACGTGTTCATCTGCACATAAAAATGCGGTTAATGGTATTTACTGTACTGACAGGAAAAGTTGTGCCGAGCAACATTACCGTCCTGACAGGAAAAGTTGGGCTGAGCAGCAATCATGCACATGGTAACCTGGTAATTACTTTTGGGGTCAAAGGCCAGTCATGGCCAATCAAATCCACAGAAGGGTTTGTGCTGAGCAGCAATCATGCACATGGAAACCTGGTAATTGCCTTTGGGGTCAAAGGACGGTTACAGCCAATCAGATCCACAGAAGGGGTATTTGAACCCAATTCTCCTTTTGCTCATTGCCCTGTCGTGGTTTCATGCCTATGGTTATCTGAGAGTGGGTTCATGATCTTGATTTTCTGGTATTTGACTTTGGCTTTGTTTTGACTTCCCTGATATCTGGTATCCTTGACTTTTGGCTTTCCCTCATCTTTGTGTCTGATTCTGTGTCCCTGAACGTGTCAAATATTTTGACTATTCTTGGAGACGTTAAGTCTCGCCATTCTAAGGTACGTTATCCTTAGCCCTAGGTGTGACACAGTACTGCGTGCTGGATCAACTTGTAATCTTGACAATTAGGATTTAATTCTCGTAGATATCAAGCTGTCTTTTACCATTGATTTGTTACTAAAACATTTTTTTTGTACATTAGTGGTCCCGTTATTATGTAACTTCTTCTATGATTAAAACATCCGTAATCTTCAGTCAATACTTAGTGTTAGCATTACAAACACACACACACACATACACCAAAAACAGGATATTTGATGTTGTTTAAATTTGTGTTAGAACATCTAATGAGGATAAAACGGTCCTTTCAAAATATTATATACCAGGAAGAAACTACCTTCTTCTAGAACTAGAGTAAGACTAATTAGGCATGCTATTCTAAAAAAAAATGCTATCTAAAAAAATATATATATATAATTTTGATGACAGTGACCCTTCAGTAACTTTACACTAAAACTCTAATCTCTCCAGTTGATGACCAACAATGAGATCCGTGACATAGAACTTATCATTTTTGTACAAGTTAATAAAAATGCAGGTAAGTGTTTGATTTTCCATACATCTCACCAGCCATATTCTTGACATATCTGCTCATTTGGGATTCTTGTTCCTATTGGTACATATACATTAGCATTAAAATAATCAGAGCATGTAAAAAGCATAAAGTAGAAATGGGAAGCTCAGTGATACAGAGTTTTTTTTATATAATATGTATTTTTCATGTTTTGTTATTTAGATTATTATTCATTGAATAAGCACAATGTTTTCAAATATGAAAATGCAAAAGATCAAGGTCTTCAGCCATTTTGTTGTTTTGATTTAGTAAAATTCTTTGCCATCGTATAAAGCTAACAAAACACTACTGGCAGATTTGCTAGCATCCCATGTTTCACTGAGAGAATTTTCTTTCATTGCAGTGATGGCTTGAATGCATCATAATTAAGCATCTGTTACATTTAATTTTTTGCCTATTTTTCTGAATATTAAAATCTTATCTATGTCATAACAGGTCATTATGCTAAAACTGACTGCTGTACCTTAACCCGTTAGGTAAAACTGTATGAGAGTTACATTTTATGGTGTTGGCAATTTGTAGAGGGTCTACTAGCAATAGCTAGGGAGGTCAGACACACGACATGTAGGAAAATAGTTTACTAATACTACAAGGCTACAAGGCTGTCTGTCTAATTGTTTTAGTTGACAGAGGTAATTATTATTTGGTTACTGCTTAAAACAGGTCTGAATATAAAATATTAGGGATGAAGTTTCTCACAACTATCTGATGTCATAATCTGACCCTACCTGAGTGATAATGGTGCTCCAATCTGCATTTCATTCCTCTGTTTTTAAATTATATTCAAATTATTTGGTTTATTGAGTGTTTTAATCAAAGCAAAACAAAACCCATTTGGTATTAAATATAAATAATATAGAGGTAAGAAGTACATTAAAGAAATAATATTGAAAATAAAAGTTGATACAATTTTCAAAATTGTCCAGGCCTTCAGAATACATAAAATACAAATCAAAATTGGCACTCAAGGGATTAAAATTCACACCCTCTGATTCAGTTGTTTTGGTTAGATATAGGGAAACATTTAAAGGGATACACTAGGCACTGTAACCGCTTAATTTCAATAAAATGCCTGGAGTCCCATGACCTCGTCATTCTATTAACTTTAGCTGCTTGGGCTAGTGAGGAAGATTTAGCCTGAGCAGTTATGAGTGTTGATAATTGGCTGAGAATGTCAGTTAAATGTCAAGTGGACTACAGGCATTATAACCAATTCAATTAAATGCAATAGTTATAGTGGCTGTAGTGTCCCTTTAAATCATCTTTGCACAATCTCCTCTGAACAGAAGATATTAGAACATCTGTATTTCTATTATAATTTATCCACACTTAAAGACACAGTTATTCACTATATTTGTGGGCATGTGAGCACACATTTTTGCTGTAATCTTTAAGAACTAAAACGATGGTTAAATAATGGTGGCATTACCATTAGAGTGGTAAGAGTGAACCATTTTTTTACATTTTGTATCCTGTATCTGGACTAAATGATGCAATTCCATTCTGTTAATTGTGATTACTCTAACATACTAATTACTCTTACTAATCAGAGTGTATCAACCCCCTACTGTTGCCATGAGATGAGATCTTGAGCTTTTGTAATAATTATTTTTGTTAATTTCAAACATATGAGAGCTGGAACTGGAGTTTATTTTTTTCAAACTGGCAACTATGGCTTACATTTTTCTAGTCAGTGATGAGAATCAAAGAAGATAGTTTAAAATTTACCTTAATACAGAGTACAGAGGAGTCTGCTTTTTGCCATCAGCCTCCCTGCAGCACGATGCCCCAAGGTGGTGTAGGCAGAGCTTTACTACCCATAAATGTTGAGCATGGCAGGAGAACCACTGCTGTGAAAAAACGAGAAATAGGAAAAAAACAAACCCACACAAACAACCCATCCTATGCAAAGGCTATCACTGATGGGGAGGGGGGGGGGGGAGGGGGCATGAGGAGAATACTAGCAAGTCAGCCTCGCTCAACCTTCCGGCTGACGAATGGTAAGACCAACGTATAGCAACTCTATTTTCTGCCAGCTAACTTTGCAACAAATTAACTCTTCACCCCATTTGTCCAACCCCCCACCAGCTGATGAGTGTTTTGAGCACGGTTGTACATTGGCTGTCTGTAAATATATCAAGGGATACCATTTTCATTCACCATAGTATAGCAGCCCAGTTAGTTACTGTGGCACTTGGAGTACTGAGAATATGGGAAAACAAATCTAAGAACATGGAAGTTGTAAATTAATCCATTTAGTGCTTGGTAGAATATGACAATTATCAACTGCCTTATGCTTGTTTCCAGTAGAACTTGGTTTGACTAGCCTTTCTTTAGTCCATGCCTACAATCAACTCACTATACTTGTGGCTTGTGCTTTTGTGTACTGGCTAACAATAATTTCATAAAACAAGTCAACATTCTGGTCAAAAATTGTGATTAACGCAACTAACAAAATGTGAGTACCGGTAAATAGCAGTCTGATCTATTCATTACTGTAATTATCATAACAACCTGTGATATAGTGCAGATTCATATTCTATATTTCATTTCAGACACTGTTGCAGAGACCTTAATGCTATATTTTAAATGTTCCTTTGTTCAAGAAATTCATATTTATGAGCATGTTAGAAAGAAAGTATTTTCCCATCACAATGCCATTCTTATGCTACTGCAAACTATTTAGTAAGATCTCAAATATCTGTTGTTTAAATATTCCATATGTATCATACCTGTCATCGTTGTACAGTTTTTAAGCCACATTACTGTCTGTAAAATGTGAGTATTATTTTAAACATTTGTTCTTTGAACATTCCTTACGTATTGTTCTTGTCATCTTTATACAATCTTTATGCCACATTACTGTTTTAGTTTGATTCCTACTGTGTAATATTCTCTTTCATAACCCCATGCCATAGATACCAAGTAGATCATTCACATCAAACTAAGCGTATTGCAAAAGTAATGACAATGTAAGATTTTCTGTTAGGATGATTTACCACAGAGGCTGCAGTAGCCTGAATTCAAAACATAAAAAATGGTTACTGTTCAGGATAGAAAATACTTTCACCAATAGCACAAAAACTATTTCTTATATAAAGTAATAGTGTTTACTTATTTCTTAATGTATCTTTGTAGTAGATTATTGGTGTCTGTTTTACCTGAATACCTTCTTGATTGGTCACCTAAATAGGTAAAAATATAGAACACCCACTATGAATTTTACATATCAGAACATAATAACAATCATCTGTTCCTTTACAGGTCTTAAAATTAGGATAATACAACCTTAGACGAAGAAAAAAACATGATTTATTACACCATGTCATGATTTATCTAACGAAAGTAAAGCTAAAATAGAGAAGTCACATGTGAAAAACTAAGTACACCCTTACTGATGCCATATGAATTAAGAAGCTAAGTAGCAGACAGATGCTTCTAATCAAATGCCCTTGATTCATTGATCATCAGCAAGTGTGACCACCACTATCAAAGTCAAAGTTTTAGCTGTTTGTTGATCTGGAGCATTCAGGTGTGTATTAACCCCTTCAGGACGGAGTCAATAGTACACGTTCTGATCAAAACAAAACGTAAACAAAAACTGAAATTGCGCTATATGTCTGTTCAACCGTAATTCACCTCTTTCATATTAAATGCACCCACACTTATTATATATAATTTTGTTCAGGAGAAACAGGAATTTCATTTCATATCAAATATTTATATATGAAACATAATGTATTATGAATAAAATAAAAAAAACTGTGAGGAGACTTCACTAAACACAAATATTAGTGTTTTAAAACAGTAAAATATATTACAACAATAATATAGTCCATAAAAGTGCTGTTCGTTTGTAAAAAATGCAAAAAACTTAACTTTTACTTAAAATATCATCGTTGTAATACAATTTACCAGTTTGAAACACTAATATTTGAGTTCAGTGAAGTCTCCCAAGTAAAACAGTACCCCCTATGTACAGGTTTTATGGTGTCTTGTAGAGTTACAGGGTCAAATATAGTGCTTGCAAATTAAATTCTCTGCACTTTCTCCCTGTGTTGTCAGGCATGTCAATCAAATTTTAATTAATAAAATCACATAATTATGTTAAAAGATTATTTAAATATACACGTAGAATTTTGGATTGGCTAAAAGTCTGCAATTTTGATGATGTCACCAATGGGGCGGGCCAGCGCCGGTGGACCCATGGAGAGCTGAAAATAAGGTGAGTTTTGAACCCTTCAGAGGGGGCTAAGCGGGCGGCAAGCCACCTAAATCATGGGTTTTCACTATAGGATCAGGAAAACATATTTGTGTTCCTGACCCTGTAGAGATCCTTTAATATGGCAGCACAAGTTAGATTTGAAATGTTGCATCTGTACAAACCGCAAGACTGCTGTAACAACGTCCTTTGGACAGACAAGACCAAAGTGGAGATGTTAAGCCATAATGCAGAGCACCACATTTGGCAAAAAACAAACAGTATATCAGCACAAACACCACATACCAACTGCCAAGCACAGTGGTGGAGGGGCTTGATGATTTAGGCTTGTTTTGCAGCCACAGGTCCTGGGAACCTTGCAGCCATTGAGTCGACCATGAACTCTTCTGTATACCAAAGTGTTCTAGAGTAAATTGTGAGGTCATCTTTCCAAAAGCTCAAGCTTGACCAAAATTGGATCATGCACATGAACAAATCTACAACAGAATGGAAGAAAAAGAAAAGAATCAGTCAATGAACTAAAGTAACGTTGTAAAAAGGAGTGGGCCAAAACTCTTCCACAACAATGTAAGAGACTGATAAAGTCATACAGAAAAGACAGTGGACTTATATGTTGTATATGAGGCTATTTATTTATATTTTTACCTAATAAATTCATTGTTTTCTTGACCTATTTCCTGCATCCTGGAATGTTTATGGCGTATTATCAACTTTATTGAGGCTGGTAAAAGAAAACTCTGGCCCACTACTACTGCTACTATCCACTGCATCCTCCTTTTCAAGCTACTAGTCTGAGCCAGCTTTATTAAGTGGCTCAGAACCATGCAAGTTAGACCAGTAAAAGTGTATATAAGTTTTAACTATGTATACTATATTACTCTATGGTCTTTTTATATTTGCATTTTTCAGATCCCACATTCAACATATACCTGTGATATTTATGCAATATTGTGTGCTCTCACTTTTGTATTTTGTATTCATACAGAAAACTATTAGTTCAAGTTATTGCTGCTACAGGTGTATTTAGTTTTTCAAGCTATTGAATCAAAAGGTGTATTTCGTTTTTCACACATGGCTTCTCCATTTTGGCTTTGTTTTTGTTAGGTAAATCATGACACAATGTAATGTCCTGTGTTGTTGCTCATCTGAGGTTGTATTCACTTAATTTTAAGGCCTGCTAAGTAACAGATTATTGTTATTATGTCCTGATAGGTATAACCATAGAATTCAAAGTGGGTGTACTTTATTTTCCCCATGACTATATGCAGATATAATCAAAATTATTCAACCCCCACTGAAAATTAGGTTTATTGTCAAAATATACAGACTTTCAGCTATTTTGCAATGAACAAATCAAACAAAAGCAATTGAAATAGCTCAACACAACAAATGTGTTATCTTTTTGTATCCTGTTCCTTGTTTGTGAAGGGTGATGATCTCTTCTCTTAACTTTGTGGACCATTCTTTTGACTATATTTCTAACATGCAGTCAAACGTGACACTCAACAAACCCCTAGCCAGTTAAGGAATATCAAGTGTTCCAGCTCAAAAACACTTGGTACAACTAATGAAGCCATTGATTAGTTGCATCAGGTGTGCTTCAGACAAGACCTGTTTTGCATATTTGTGCTGTTGTGAGGGATTCTATTTGGGGAGTTGAATAATTTTTAGGAGAAGTAATTATCCATATATACACACACACACACACACACACAATAGTGTACTTACTTTAAGATTTAATTATTACAGGCAAGCATGAATACACTCACAAGATGAAGAATATATAATAAGCTCCATGGTGGTACCCCCTCCAATATTTTGGGGGGCTAGATGGACCCCAAGGCTTGCATAACCAAAGATATTACCTCTATAACTGTTCCAAGGAACTCTTACAGGATGTAGCAGCATTGTAAAATATTTTATTGGCACAGCAGTTTATTTACCAAACAAGATTAAAAAAAAAAAGTATATCAGCATTATATAGGGGTTAATATAATAAGCTTTCCAAATGATTCAATATTGTTGGAAAATTATTTATGTATAAAAATGTCAATAGACTATAATGGTTGCTTCTGCAGAAAAATCATTTGGAATCATTACTGAATTCTTTGGAAAGCTTATTAAATCAAGACCTTACTTGGGCTACAGCTGGAGAGGTTATACCTCTTACATGGTGGAAATATTTTATTTCTTGTTAATTTAAGGATTAGAATGACTTGCCTGTTGCAAAATGTCTTTATCTACCCATACCATTATTTGGGCAGTGGAGTGTCCCTTTATAGCAGTCTTTTTGATAATGCATAAATTATGCATCCACTTTATCAAGTGCATATCAATTCAACTCTGAAAACTGCTTCACTTTGTGGGTCCTTTTAAGCTTTGCTTATTTTTGGAGGAAGCCCCTGATGATGTGGTCATATGTATGCATTGTCCTTATAGTGTTGATATATGCCTACTACATACTGGCTACATTTTTAACTCAAATTTTAAAAGTAAAGCTTCAGTCTAGTGATTTTCTTTAGGACTTTCCAAGAAGAGTGTGTTCATCAAATAATCGCACTACTAATTGCAGGATGTTCACCCAGCTGTTCTTTTAAATGGGGTATATCACAGCATCATTGGAGCTTTTCTTCAAATATGGCGAGGAGAATCATGCCCTAGGGATATATACTGATAATAGTGCAATTATCATTATGTTTTGTTTACAAACACCAGTTACCAACTGTTCCAAATCTAGCTTATAACGGGTTTTATTATATATGCCTGTGATGCAGAACACATTAGCCACTATATAAATATAGACAGTCTTGGTTGGCTTCAATGAAGGAATACCTGTCATCTTGGCACAAACAACTTTTCACATCTGTGCGCTTCACCAGTGAAGTTGCCAAACTGGAATTTCCTCAAGACGACCCTGCACCTAATGTCATGGATTCATACTTGCAAATGATGGCAACTATAAAAAAAGGAAAAAGTGGTAATTAAAGTTCTTCCAGAATGCATACATTGTTATACATTGCAAATTCTAACCTATTTTATTGCATAGTGACATAGGCTGAAAAAGACAGGTGTCCATCAAGTTCAGCCTTTCTCACATGTTTTTGCTGTTTATTCAAAAGAAAACTGTTTGAAGCACTTCCAATTTTGCAACAAACTAAGAAAAAATCCTTCTTGACCCCAAAATGGCAGTCAGATTAATCCTTGGATCAAGAAACTATTATCCCACAATTGTAAAATTATATAATTGAATATTATGTTGTTGCAAGTATGCATCTAGTTGCTGTTTAAACATCTGTACAGATTCTGATAAAACCACTTCTTCAGGCAGATAATTCAACATTCTAATTGTTTTTAAATCCTCTCCTTTGCCTTTGACTAAATCTCCTTTCTTCCAGTTTAAACAAGTGACCTTGTGTCCTATGTAATGTCCGGTTTGTGAATAGATTTCCAGACAATGGTTTGTATTGGCCACGGATATATTTGTGTAATGTTTTCATATCCCCTCTGAAATGCTGTTTTTTTTAAACTAAAGAGGTTTGAATTTGAGAATCTTTCTTTGTAACTAAAATGTTTCATTCCTTTTATTATTTGTATAGTCCACCTATGCCCTTTTCCTAGTGCCATAATATCCTTCCATAACAAGTGCCCAAAATTGTACAGTATATTCAAGAGGTTGTTTGTAGGAAAATTTAAAAGTGATACAGAGGTCAATTATCTTTGCTGATTTATTATCTCAAGACGTTTTTTTATTTTTTACTTTTGACAAAGAATATTAAAAGGTTATTGTTTTCCTGTGATCTATGTGGTGTTTATTTACTAAACAGTTGAAATGTAGTGATGTCGCGAACATAAAATTTTAAATGTTCGCGAACGGGCAAACCGCCATAGACTTCAATAGGCAGGCGAATTTTAAAACCCTCAAAAAAAGCCCTAAAAAAAAAACAATAAGGGGGGGACCTACTGTCCCCCCCCGGCCCCAACCCCTGAGCGGTGGGTGGGGGCCCTAAATAAAGAGAGGGGGGACCTACTGTCCTCCCCCGGCCCCCACCCCTGAGCGGTGGGTGAGGGCCCTAGATAAAAATGGTGGGGGTGGACCTACTGTTCTCCCCCCCGGCCCCCACCCCTGAGCGGTGGGTGAGGGCCGTAAAAAAACAATAAGGGGGGGACCTACTGTCCCCCCCGGCCCCCACCCCTGAGTGGTGGGTGGGGGCCCTAAATAAAGAGAGGGGGGACCTACTGTCCTCGCCCTGGCCCCCACCCCTGAGCGGTGGGTGGGGGCCCTGAAAAAACAATAAGGGGGGACCTACTGTCCCCCCCCGGCCCCCACCCCTGAGTGGTGGGTGGGGGCCCTAAATAAAGAGAGGCGGGGGGACCTACTGTCCTCCCCCATGGCCCCCACCCCTGAGCGGTGGGTGGGGGCCCTAAAAAAACAATAAGGAGGGAACCTACTGTCCCCCCCGTCCCCCACCCCTGAGCGGTGGGTGGGGGCCCTAATAAAGAGAGGGGGGGACCTACTGTCCTCCCACCGGCCCCCACCCCTGAGCAGTGGGTGGGGGCCCTAGAAATGGCTTGAATTCCATCCAATCACAATGCTCTGTGTAATTTTACACAGCGTGGGAAAGTTCTTTGGAATTTTCCCACCCTGTGTAAAATGACAAAGAGCACTCTGATTGGCTTAAACCAGCCATTGTATAACAATTGTATAACAATGTTTGGTATTTAGTGAATATTACCCTATATATTCCCCTGTATAACAATGTTTGGTATTTAGTGAATATTCCCCTATATAACAATGTTTGGAATTTAGTGAATATTCCCCTATATAACAATGTTTGGCATTTAGTGAATATTCCCCTATATAACAATGTTTGGCATTTAGTGACTATTCCCCTATATAACAATGTTTGGTATTTAGTGAATATTCCCCTATATAACAATGTTTGGCATTTAGTGAATATTCCCCTATATAACAATGTTTGGTATTTAGTGAATATTCCCCTGTATAACAATGTTTGGTATTTAGTGAATATTCCCCTGTACTTAATCCACCAATCAGAGTGTTATGAGTCAAATTACACAGTGTGGGAAAATTTCACAGAACTTTCCCACGCTGTGTAAAATTACACAGAGCACTCTGATTGGTGGATTTCAAACCAACCAATCAGAGTGCTGTGACAGGTAAATGTAGAGACTTACCTGTCAGTCTCTTCATTTACCTGTCAGAGCATTCTGATTGGAGGGCTTAAACCCACCAATCAGAGTGCTCTGAGCCTAATTTCAGGGCGGGGCAAGGCTTTATTTGGCCTTTTTTGGGGCTGAAAAAAGAAGATTTTAGAAGAAAGAAAACATTGAATGGTAAGTTATTTTTTTTTTTTTTACAGGTTCTTAGTTAAATGTTCACCCCTCATTATTTTTAGTGTGAGTGGGGTCGGTAGGGGGATCATTTTTTTGGGGGGGTGACTAGGGGTTTGGAGACCCCTAGTCACCTGGGGGGGCCATTTTTTTAGGGCCCCCACCCGCCGCTCAGGGGTGGGGGCTGGGGGGGAGGACAATATGTCCCCCCATTGGTATTTAGGGCCCCCACCCGCCGCTCAGGGGTGGGGGCCGGGGGGAGGACAATAGGTCCCCCCCTATTGGTATTTAGGGCCCCCACCCGCCGCTCAGGGGTGGGAGCCAGGGGGGAGGACAATAGGTCCCCCCCTATTGGTATTTATGGTCCCCACCCACCGCTCAGGGGTGGGGGCGGGGGGATGGACAATAGGTCCCCCCCTATTGGTTTTTAGGGCTCCCACCCACCGCTCAGGGGTGGGGGCCAGGGGGGGGGACAATAGGTCCTCCCCCCTTTTTTTACCTTAGGGCCCCCACCCGCTCAGGGAGGGGAACCCCTTTTTTTTTTTTAAAACAGTAATAGGGGGCGGACCGAACATCGCATATGTTCGCCATCCGTGGCGAACGCGAACACACGATGTTCGCCAGGAACTATTCGCCAGCGAACCATTCGGGACATCACTATTGAAGTGCATTTAAAAGGAAAATTATAAATATAAGGCAAAATATTAAAAACTCTTTCAGTTAAGCAACAACCATAGCTTGGCTTTTTTAATATGAATTTTGAGGTTGTATTTTCAATTCTCTATTAGTAAACAAATCCTACATTGATGTATTGATGACGCAATACTCAAAAGGAAAGATATTTATCAACACTCTAAGATTAAAATCATTCAATTGACATACAATGATAATTGTGATAATGTTATAAATTCAACCATTTAATGTTTGTTTAGTTTCGTTTTTATGTTTATTTTTGTTTACTTTTTAATGAGGCCTACAGTTTATTTCCCTAATTTATGACCTGAATTTAATATGAAGATGGTGGCAGGGACTAGTGAATTGCAAGAAATTGGAAGCTTTAAGGAACACTCTGAATACCATAGCAACTTCACTGGAATCAAGTTGTTATGGTGCCAGGAGGTCCCTGGCATCAGCTTACAATCAGGGGTTAAACCATTAGTGGACAGTTTAACTCCAAAGCCTTGGACAGCCTCAGGCAGAGGCACCGCTCATTGGCTTAGAGTGTCAGCTGATGCAGAAGGCTGGAGCTGAAGACAATCAGTAGCAACCCATTTGCAAAATAGCTTGAGAAAAATATGTACGTTTCTTAAGCCGTTTTGTCTATTGGGAGCTAAAACATATAAAAAAAAAAGGTTGGTTACCTGTGCACTATCCCAAATACCTATGCACATTTAAATAACTTGAGGATTTTAGTATTACTACAATGCCCATTAATGTGTAAGCTCACCTGCAAAATCAAGGCAAAGTTTTTAGGTGAGGATTACATTAACAATTCACCTTGTTTCTTTGAGCTCAAAGGCCAAATCTCTAAGGAGACAAAAAGGGGTATTTTTCTAATCCCCTACACACGTATTAACTCATAATAGGGAACACATGGGATGGGTGGCATCACTTTAACGTGGCTGTGTAAAACAAAATCAAATACAAACATACAAAGTTAAGCTCTACACCCCCACTACTCCTGGGCAGCAGCCATGACTATAGTACACATCAGCCCCAGTACATAAAAAACAAAAAAGGTTACCAGTACACTCATATATAAATAACTGGAGGTTTTGAGTATTTAATGGTCATTGCCGTGATTCTAAGAACCTCCAGATACCTTATTGTGCATATGGAATTTGGGAAAGTTCACAGGTAACATTATTTTGGGTTTTGTTCTATATACTGGGGCTAATGTGTACTATAGTCAATGCTGCCACCTAGGAGTAGTGGGAGTTTGAGCGCAGGGCTTAATTGCACATGTTAGAGCATCAGCTGACACTCTCAGCCAATCAGCAGTGCTCGAGTCTTAGACAGGGTAAGGCTTCCTGATTTAAACCTTGGATAAAAGTAGAAATGGGGCAGAGCCAACTGGCGGTGGATTAATCACTTTAAGGTTAAACAATTCATGCACTGCACCAATCAGCATTTCCTCATAGAGATGCATTGAATCAATACTTCTCTATTGGGAGCGTTCAGTGTCTCTGTGCAGCTCCAGGAAGCACCTTTAGTGGCCATCTGATCGACTGCCACTAGAGTTCCTAGGAAGGGTTTACATTAAAAAGCCTGCAGGGACAGGCAGTAGATGCTAATAGTAACATGGAAAAACAGTGGGTAGGTGTAGCACCAAAATGTTCTTCTTTGAATATATGCAACGGCAAGGAAAAAGAACAGAAAAAACTGATAGTGTAGTATATTAAATCTGGTGTTGTTATAAATAAGTGCACTCACACTTTTATGGAGCTTTAATGCAGCTCCAATGTATGCGCCTGGGCGGTATGATCCCCACCTAAGGATATAGTGCAGTATCCCGAGTATAACAGTATCTGCAATGTAAAGGATTTATCGTGTTTTTGAAACTTACATGGTCAAATATAAGGGTCAATTATTTTACATTGAAAATTGCCAGGTTGGTTATGTTGCATTTGAGAGCATATGGTAGCCAAGGAGTGATAATTACCCCCATGATGGCATACCATTTGCAAGTGAAGAAAAACCAAGGTATTGCAAATGGATTATGTTCAGTCTTTTTTAGTAGTCAAAAACACTGGCCAAAGTTAGCGTTCATAATTGTTTTAATTGCATTTTTAACACACAAACAAATATAAGTGCTAACTTTGGCCAGTGTTTGTGACTAAGTGGCTACTAAAGAAGACTGGACATACCCCATATTGAATACCCTGGGTTGTCTACTTTAAAAAAATATGTACATGTGAGGTGGGATTCAGAGATTTATGACAGATAACAGTGTTACAATGTCACTATTGATACATTTTAAAAAGATATATTTTGAAACAGCAATTTCCTATTTGTACTTATAGCCATATAACTTGCCAAAAAAAGCATGTAAACACTGGGTGTTTTTAAACTCAGGACAACATTTTTAATCTATTTAGCAGTTTTTTTTTCAATTTTTTTTTATTCTTTCACCATATTTTTTATTTTATTTTTTTAAGTAAATTATATGACATGATACAAATAATGGTATGTAAAGAAAGCCCTTTTTGTCGTGAAAAGAACAATATATAATTTGTATGGGAACCGTAAATGAGAGAGAGGAAAATTACAGCTAAACACAAACACGACAAAAGTGTTAAAACAGCCCTGGTCCTTAACGTACAACAAGGCCAAAACAGTCCGGTCCTGAAGGGTTTGATTATATAAAATATAATAAAAACAGTAACAAAGTAAAAAATATATAAAACAGCATCAATAATACACTTGACGCATTTCAAATAAACACAGGTGTTCTCAAAAGTGTTTCAAAGACTTTTAAAAAAGCCCATGTTTATCTGAAACGCGTTAAGTGTATTATTGATACTGTTTTATTAATTTTTTTATCTTATTTATACCAACCCCAGTTTTAATATAGTACACTATCAGTTTCTCCTGTTCTTTTTCCTTGTCATTGCATGTATCCAAATACGAACTATTTAGGTGCTGCACCTACCCCCTGTTTTTCCAGCTATTAACTTGGTGATTAAGCTGTAATTGGACTGCAATCATTTTATAAACACTTACTTATATCCTTTTGTTTTTGTTAATAGTAACATATTGCAGTCAATATCCTTGTATATTTACAATAAAAAATGTTAAACGCTGTTAGAGGATATAGACAGAATTACATTTTCTCAACACACAGTTACACAAATAGCATTGACCTTTTTTAATCCTTCACTCAACATCCTTTCTTTGGTTTCAACCTAAAAGCCCTGTCCTAACTATAATGTGAGAGAGAATGAAACATTGTTTACCTGATTATGTTTATTATTTAGCCCAGTCCATACATTTAAAAAGTTAGTCAACATGCATGCAGTGAGAGTTAAAGGGACACTCCAGGCACCCAGACCACTTTGGCTCATTGGAGTGGTCTGGGTGCCAACTCCCACTACCCTTAACCCTGCAAGTGTAATTATTGCAGTTTTTTTTAAACTGCAATAATTACCTTGCAGGGTTAAGTCCTCCCCTAGTGACTGTCTATTAGACAGCCACTAGAGGGACTTCCTGCTTCATAGCACAGGTTTTCTGTGCTAGAGCGTCGCTGGACGTCCTCACGCTGTGTGAGGACCTCCAGCGTCGCTCTATTCCCCATAGGGAAGCATTGAAATTAATTTTCAATGCTTTCCTATGGGGTGCGCTAATGCGCATGCGCGGCATTGCCGCGCATGCGCATTAGGTCTTCTCGGCCGGCGGGCGAGATCAGTCTCGCCCACCGGCCGACGTAAGTAGAAGGAGGAGCGGCGGGGGAGGAGGAAGCAGCGACGTGGGACCTGTCGCTGCCCCTGGTAAGTCACTGAAGGGGTTTTCACCCCTTCAGCAACTGGGGATTGGGGGGTGGGGGGAGAGGGACCCTCCAGTGCCATGAAAACGGATCGTTTTCCTGGCACTGGAGTTTCCCTTTAAGTTAATTCTGTGTAGACAACTCCATTTTTACTTCTAGATAAAAGATCAGCAAGGCATTCAAGAGAAATGAGTTAGACACTGCTGAAAGAGCATGATTTCAGATTTACAACTGGTTTTATTAATCCATTACGTAATATAGTCCTGAACATAGTGTTACAGTAAGATCCATTGTTCATGGACTTTTAGGAATTACAATTGGGCTTAATGAGAAAGTTCACAGGAGAAAAATATGGTCATTACTGCACATATGATATACTATTATATGTACATTACATCCAAAGATTGATATTAATTCTACATCCATTTTTATTTAAATGGACAGATCAAAACATGCGCTGCATAGTGGGTCACGTCATTTGTACACTTTTCCATAATTTATAGTATGATGGACATCATGGCCCAATGTATTATTGGGGTCCTTAATCTTAGGGCAACACTAAGTCTTAACATGGTCAAGATTAGTGTGTGTAGCTCTCATAGTTCTCGAAAAAGACCCAGTGTGGTCAAAAGTGTTGATCGGTTTGATGTAACATTGTTTTGTTGCACTAATATATAACTGATTGCTAAATATGTGAGTGCACACCTTTTTTTGCTTTACGTGTTGTGTGGACTGCCTAACATGCAGAGACTATACACCAGCTGGAAGGAAGGAAGTCAGGCCTAGTGAGTGTCATGGCCACAGTCTTTGATGAAACACAGAGCATCCACAGGTACATCATGATAATGGCTCCCAAAGATGTACTGATAAGGGCCGGGTTGGCCTTAGGGGTATGCAAATTGTGCGGCTGCACCGGTGGCATGGCAATGGGTGTGCCCGGTGGCTGACACAGGTTGTAGCAGCAATGGCCATCTTTGGGCACCCTGGCAGAAGAAACATCATTGAGGAAACACTGCCGCCCCAATGAAACCTGCAGTTCTGTTTTTATTTAATATATTGCCTGATAATAAATTAAATTGATCACCTGGTGGATAAGTGGTGATATCTCATTTCTCTACACCCACTGCTAATGCAGACATAATAACTTCTCCCTCTGGGCACTCAGTTAGTGAGCCAGAGGGCAGCTAAAAGGATTCCCAGCCTGTGCTCTAACTCAACACTGAGCACCAGAGAGGTTATTATGGAGTGTACCAGCAGGGGGCATGCATTTTGCTAAGTTATTCCCCTGTGCAGCCACTCTGAACATGCCAGAGATCAGAATCCATCTCTCCATATCCCCTGCCCCTTAACAACTCAGCACACTCCCTTAGAAACACGTGCTGCCCATGCTGCCTGAACAGCTACACCGCTAGGCCCAATATCTGTGGGAATGGAGCTGCTTGGACCCTGGCTGAAACAAAGCAGTATCCCCCTGAATGGTGATAAAAACATTATACACTCCCCTCCCTTCTTCAGAGCCATATACCCCCACCTTGTCTTAATACAGTCCCTGTCATATATCCCCCAACTTGTCATAACATCCACCTTGCCATACACCCCATCCGTATAAACCCATATAACACTCATCCTGCCATATAACACCCTCCTCACCATATTAACCACAATGCTTGCAGTCACCTCCTTCAAACTACTGTGTTCTGTTGCACACACTGTCATAGCATCCAACAAACTGTAGCACCCTGCCATATACCCTTCTCTTGCTAGTAATACTCACCCACTTACATATGCCGCCAAATTGTCACATTCAACCATGCAGTATCACACACCAAGTCCCAGACCACCATCTACTCCAATCCACCCAGTCACATACAACTGTATGTCCACTATCACATACATACTCACATCCACAGATTACATCTGCAGTCAAACACATTACTCATACATACGTGTCACAAACACACACTGTCACACAAGGGAAAGGACAGAGAGATAGTTGGAGGCAGAAGGTTAAATATGTTTCATGGATTACATAGGAGTTTGTGAAAATATGTCCACAAACATTTAAAGTGTTCTGGTTAATAATCCTACACATATGCATTCAAACATCACATCTACACACAAATACATCCCTGCATTCAAACACAACCACTACACACAAATACTCCATGCATTCAAATGCCAACACTACACACACTTTTGTTTTCATCAAGCTTTCAAATATCTTTGTTTGGGAGTTAATAAGAATTGGAGCTTTTTAATTAGTGAAGGTATTGGATGAGGTAAGTAGTCAGGGATGGATGGGAACAAGGCTACAGTATTTTGGGTGCTGTAGTTGAGCGACAGTTTAAAAAAGAGCCTGACCGCTGCAGCGACTGGTCGCATGTTCCTAGAGCACCCCACCAGGATAGCTAAAATCGGGCAAAGTAATCAGCCTACCTGCACCCACCTGCTCACAATTGGAGATCTCTGGCGGCAGGCGCATGGCACCAACGGGCCCAAGATGGCCGCCCTCGGACGAAGACTCACTGGGAGCCGAAATAGGATACCCGCAGGCACCAGAGAGACCCATACAAAGACCACTGGGCCCAGAGGCGTCCCCGGTGACCAAATCAGACCTGAAGGAAATGCTGGCCGCACTTCAAGAGCACATTTCAGCGGACATAGCCACGATCCGCGGGGACCTAAGGGGCCTCACAGGCCGCATTGGAAAACTCGAACACACCACCACAGAGCACTCCCAGCAGCTAACCGTGCTCCAGCAAACGGTACAAGAGTTATGCAGAACTTATCACCTCCTAATATCCATTCTCATTTCAATAAACTGAACAAATTGTTTAGGCAACAAATCAGAATGAGCTGGGAGATATCCACACTACAGAAATGCCTCTCTAAAAACATCATACCTAGGGGGTTACGGGTACAGGCACCCCCTGCTAGACAGATGGCTTTAGAAGAATTCTATAAGGAGTGGGAGGAGGCGGCCACTATCTGTTCAAACACCTTCATGAATAATTTGCAAGTACGAATCTATGAGACTAGAGACCATACAACAAGAACTAGATAAACAAATAGAGGAGGTCCAACAGGTAAACGCTGACCCCCAATTTGAACCACTGGAAGTGAAGTTAAAATCTAATCTGGATAAATTTTCACATCAGGTTAAGGTTAGAAAGCATCAGAAGTATCTTCGGGATGTATCAGATTTTGAGAGGGGAAGGGTCTATCACCCCTTTAAAAGGAGGAATAAAGTGGATTCTGACTATGCGAGCACATCAGAATATGAATCCACTGACACAGAGACTGATAGACCATCCACCTCACATACGCCTACATCGACCAATCCACCAAAGAGTATCTTAAAGAAAGGGGTGGATTTTTTAGGTCTACGTCAGGCGGAGCTATCCCAGGGCCCTCGTACAAGGAACAGAGGCCGAGGTCAGAGACACCGAAGGTAGTGTCCAAACCATCCTTGCAGATTATTAACCTGTCCAAATCCACTCTTTCTGACGCTCAAATGAGCGTATTATCCAAGGGGTTATCTTATGTTCCTACACCTATTTTCAATAAGTTCACATGGACGAAGGATGTCCATTTATTTGTACGGAAGTTAGCCCTACATAAATATCATGAGCCACGTAAAGAGACTAAAGCTCAGAGTTTGGGATTAACACCTAAGGACTTAGATTGTCTACAAATGCTCGTTGAACTATTGGAAACTAATGATGGTTCTATTAGGAACATGGTTCCCCAAACTAATTTGAGATCCAAGAGTAGATTTACCCCACCGTTCAAAGACTATAAGAATTTAGAAGTATTCTTAGATATGGTCTGCAGGGAAATTGTTTCCTTGCCGATTGAGGACTTCCAATTACGGTCTGGGGACAACCTTCCGAAACAAGAGAGGATGGCTATTAGTCAGCTCCAAGCGAACAAGGACCTGATTATTAAGCCATCCGATAAGGGAGGGAATGTGGTCGTTATGGACAGGGACCATTATGTAAGGATGGCTGAACGCCTACTATTGGATGAAAATACATACCGTGTGATTAAGAAGGACCCAACCCCACTTTTTCTGGTTGAATTACGCACCCTTTTGACTAGTGCTATTGATATGGAATTGGTCTCTAAAGATGAATTTGAGTTTATGAACCCTAAAGAACCTATCTTGTCAACCTTTTACTGCTTACCCAAGATACATAAGTCTATGTCTGACCTAACAGGTAGACCGATAGTATCTGGGTGTGGTAACCTTACTCAGAATGTAAGTGTGTTTCTCGATAAGGTTTTATCCCCGATGGTACAAGAGTTACCCTCACACTTGAGGGATACCAAACAGTTACTTGGATTTTTAACCCAGACTGAAATTCCCAATCACGCCAAATTGTGTATCCTAGATGTGGAGGCACTGTATAGCTCAATCCCTCACGAGATAGGAATTGAACACTGCAGATTGTTCCTCTCACTTAATCCCAAATTACCTGAGACGTATATTGCATTTATATCAGAGTTACTGAAATTTGTTTTGACTCACAATAAATTTCTCTTTAATGGGAAACTCTACCAGCAGATAAGGGGGACAGCCATGGGGACACCATGTGCACTATCATATGCAAATCTACACCTGGGCTGGTGGGAGAGAACAATCAGGGAAGACCCCAATCTTAAACAGTATATGGACCATGTCCTATACTGGAAGAGGTACATTGACGACATCTTTGTCGTTTGGCTGGGTACCTCAGAGCACTTTGGGGATTTCGTTATAGCCTTTAACGACAATACTTACAATCTGCAGTTTACAAGTGAGATGGGGGGTTCGAAGTTATGTTTCCTGGATGTGTCCCTCGAAATAGGGGTAACGAATAAAGTACACACCACCCTCTTCAGGAAAAAGACAGCTACAAACAGTCTTTTAGATTGGTCTAGTCATCACCCCACCCCATTAAAAGCTGGAATCCCTATTGGCCAGTACCTTAGGCTACGGCGTAATTGCTCGTCCCTGGATGACTTTAAGTCCAAAGCAAGAACATTGAGACTGTCATTTAGGGAAAAAAGATACCCCAATAGGGTGCTGAAGAGAGCATATGTGAGGGCCCTTTCAACAGAACGTCAAGTCCTAATTGATGACAATACTGCGAAACAGGAGGGACATACGATAAGGTGTATAGGAACCTTTGATGCGGGCTGGGCTAAGATGATGGGAATTTTTAAGAAATATTGGCCCATCAAATCCTCGGATAAACACCTTAAAGAGGTAGTGACCACATATCCCTCCATAACAGCACGTAGAGGGAGGAATTTAAGAGATTTACTTGTCCCTAGCCACTTTTCCTCGGCGTCCATATCAGGACCTTTTAAGAATTACTTATCTACTGGCACATACCAATGTGGCCATTGCAGCGCTTGTCCTTACATCAATAAGAACTCTAAAGTTTGTACCAACAGCACCAACTCAGAGACATTCAATTGTCGTTCATTTATTAATTGCCGTACCACTGGGGTTGTGTACCTACTCACATGTTCATGTGGCCTTATGTATGTGGGAAAGACCTTTCGACCGTTCAAACTTAGAATTAGGGAACACGTAAACTCGGTGAGGAGACGTCTAGAAACTCCCATATCAAGACATTTACATATTTTTCATAGCCATTCCTCAGAAGGAATACGCTTCACGGGGATAGAACATATCCCTCAACCCCCACGGAAAGGTGGTTGGGACATTAAACTTCGCCAGAGGGAGGCATATTGGATTTTTAAACTCCAAACCTTATCACCACACGGCCTCAATGAGGGGTTCTCATATACCCCCTTCATCTAATCAATGATCTATATTAACTATGTGGGTTTTTTTTTAATGCTAATTTGATTAATTATTACTTAATTATTATTTTTGAAGCTTTAATTTAATGATTATTTTTCCGTTAGTGCTTATTATTTAGGGATTATTAACTATATGGCACATCTCCATTGATAACCCCTGTTATGCAACATGAGCCACTGCTATGCATTTGACTATTGTAATATGGGTCTCTTCACTGGTCTCTATACACTATCCCTTCTATACTGTAGGGTTTTACAATAGAGTGGATTTCTTTTTTCTTTTTTCTCTTTACACCTTGGATACATAACGTGAAATGTGTCTTAGTGTATTTAGGTATACACATCACGTAAATATGAGACTTGTTTTCCCCTCTAGACTTGAGGGGGCCCTTATTTTCATTCATTTTTTCAATCAGCAGTGCATAAATGAATGTAACTTCTCACCTCCTCGACACTACATTATCCAGTACAGATACTCCTCCTATTCAGTGACGTCCTAGTGTTTCATTAGGTATCGTCAGTGCTGGAGGAGGAGTTTCCGCCCACTTGGTGACGTCCTGTTGACTCACTAAGCATCATTAGTATTGCTGGAGGAGGTTCAGCCGATACTTGCCGCCCCCTTCCCTCCCCGCCCACGTGACTTGGCGATGACATAGCCATCACGTGGGACATACGGAGCGGATTGGTTGGCACAGGTTCCTGTCGCAAGATAGGTGGGCGGGTTTTCGTCCAGACCAACGAAAGGCAAATACCCATTATGGGAATCAGCTGTTGCCGGTATGTTTGATTACATACCGGCTACTTAAGGAGCGGGAGATGTGGCTAGTTTTTTGTATTTGCCCCTGACGACGGCGTCTTGATACGCTGAAATGCGCGTTGGGCTTTTTCTTAATATATTTTGATTCTCTTCACCATGCACTGGGGTTGTGGGTAGTAGCACTTGGATACTTTTCTTAGTCCCTCATTAGATCTAGTAGTAATAGTAGGCATTAGCACTATGCTATGCTGAGGTAACAGGGATTCCTCTTAGGCAGCTTTTAGTTGTCAGTATGGAGTAATAGACAGAGAGATTATTAGGTTATCTTAGACTATGTAGTGTATATAGATGGAGGAATTTTATACCTCCTCTCTATACCTCCTCTCTAGTCCTCTCTTTTCTGGATTACCTTTGACAGTTACCTACAGCTCTGCTATTGGCAGATATACCTACCCTACTTTAGTATCTATTTTGGTAGGAGACTAAGTGTTTTTAGTTTCATTAATAAATATTTTTCTTTTAACTATTTAGCACACTTCTACAGGGTTGTACAACTTTTTCCTGGCACAATACCTGTCTGGGCATATGTGTCGGTGAATTAGTATTTTTTTCTTTTTTCTGTGTTTACTTAAATATGTTAGCTTCTTTATGCTAGCCTTCCTAGCTACTTCTCACTCTGTTGAAATAATTGTTTAGTTGAACTTACCAAATATCCAAAAATGTGCGAATCCTCACGCCAGTGTTTATTCTATGTACAAACTGTGATACGCTGTTGTGGCGTATGTTGATATGTCTGTAACCCCCCGCACAACAAAAATAAAGAATTTAAAAAAAAAAAAAAATGCTCTACTAGTTGCCCATACCATAGATAGTGTCAATCCACTCTAAAACACTATTTAAAGTAATAGTTCAGATGAAATCTGTTCAGATCACCAAGTTCAATTTACACTCTGTTCCAAGCCAATTTATCTCCATGACGCATAATGACTAATGAACACTAGCAAGTGTAAGAAATGTGCCTTTTCTCTTGAAGCATTGAATATTATTTTTCTATAACTGAGGAGAATAATGATTTCAGATATAATATGAGCATGAACAATCAACAGATATGCACGTCATACTTTAAGAGGTTAAAAGTACAGGCAGCTTTTCACTTATTTTGTGAATACTGTAAGTTCAAGAATTATATTTTTAGTTTAGCAGGGGCAGAAGGAAAATGGAAACTGGCCATAAAAAGGATTCTACACATTCCATCTGCTATCAAAGAAATGGATACTTTTGTTGTGTTTCTCATCAAACCTCTACTGCTATTCATTTTAATTAGCATTTTTACAATAACATTAGTTTATAAATAAGCTCATCAGTTATTATCTACTATTTTCTATTATTATAATCTATACATTAATATAAAAATTATATATTGTGCACTTATTTTCCCATCAAACCTCCCAAGGGGGGGACCCCGAGACCCCACAAGCACAATGGGCAGAAAAACCAAAAAGGCGAAACCCGACAAACCCCGCCAGGGCATGGATATCGGGGAATTATGGCGGCAGGCGCACGATGCTGCAGGAGCCAAGATGGCGTCCCTACACGGAGGCTGCTCTGACTTCACAGAAGGGTCGTCAGACGAAGATGGGGGAGACCTCATGCTGCCCATGTCGACTCCGACCGCACCACGGACACAGCCACCCACAAAACCCCATACCCCAGTGACCATGGAGGCAATAGGGGCCCTCATGGCGGACCATCACAAAAAAATAGCAGAGGACGTGGCCCTGATCAGAGGGGACATTAAGGGCATTACCAACAGACTGGCTGCAGTGGAAACCACCTCTACCAGCCAAGCGAAGCAAATTGCAGACCTCCAGACCGCACTAAGGGACCTGCAACTCAAAACTCGGCAACATGAGCATCAACTTGCCGCCCACGAGGACAAGGCCCGACGGAACAATATAAAGCTACGTGGAGTCGCAGACTCTGTTCCCGAAGCCGAATTGCCACATTTTGTCAGGAGATTACTCACATCAATACTCTCCCCTAAGGCAGCAAGGGCAACCGTACTGGACGGCCTGTTCCGAATTCCACGACCTGCCTCGGCCCCCCCAACTGCAACGGGGGACCTGATCCTCCAGTTCCAGTCATTCAGAGACAAACAAGCGATCATAGAAGCCGTTAGGGGTCAACCTACTTACCCTTTCGAAGACATGTCCATATCGTTCTACGCGGACCTGTCGGGCGGAACATTAGGGTGGAGGAGGCAAATGAGCCCTCTCACGGCTCTCCTGCGTCGCCACCAAATCCGGTACAGATGGGGTCCGGGGCGCACCCTTACGGTAGATGTAGGAGGCAACAAGCATACCATCCGCGACCTGCAAGAAGCCACTGAGAAGCTGAGCCTGCTCGGCCTCCCCTTGAACGCAATGGCCCAGCCGAGACGACCAGCAAACCAAGTACACCCACCGGGGAGATATTCTGCTGAAGCACCGGAGTTAGTGCCCCGCAGCACACTCGCAGACCCATATGCCAGGGCCACGACCTGATAATGGACATATCCCGGAGGTTCAACATAATTTGTGGCACGACCCCGTGCATACCTTCAGATGACCCGAGGACTGAGATACACTGGGGACTATGAGTCTCCCCACACTTGAGTACAATATGTTTTGTGCCTTTTTCCCCTTTTTATGCTTTAGTCGCAGCCCACCTCAACGACCAGGACCAGAGACACCAAGACGGCTACAACCGACCAACAACCCTACGCAAAGGAATACTGCACGGGAGCCTAAACGGGACTGTGAAATACCACAGGCAGGCGTTGGTTAAACGGGACACTTACCACCAACGATGAGTTGATAGATATATTGCTCATGCTGACTCCACCAGTGGCTGTTGGTGACCAAATCTCTAAGTTTGATTCCACGTTTGTTTGTTTGGTTTTTTTTTTTTTTGTTTTTTTTTTGTTTGTTTGTTTTTTTTTTTTTTTTGGTTGTTGTTTTTTCTTCCTGTTTTTCACATCATTGAGCCTTGTGCTGGCTGTGATAGTATTTACACTATGAGGAATCTACCTATGTCTAAAGCCCTGCAAGGCTTTACAGTGCATATCCAATAATTGCATGCTTAAACCTGCCACTCTCCACAATCAGACACCTAGCTTGCAAAAATAGTGACACCGCCATGGCTCACTTCAACTGTCTTCCCCACAACACACACCATAAAGTCATACACGATACCATACTACACCAGACTATAGGACATGTGTTGTAATCTTACCTTTATTACAAGATAGAGCCGGACACTATCCCACAGCTTGTATCTAACCTGCATATCATGCTACTAGCCTGTGACACACATTTGCTATACACGTAGTCTGCAACAATCACCTTGCTTAACCCGTAGATTCATAACGCGATTCACTACTATACTCCTTAAACATGTAAAACTTGTGCAACTGAAAACACTAACCAATGCTGGTAATAATATGAATAATAGTGTATTCCTGCACCAAAAACATGTAACAGCCTATTTTTCACTGTAATGTTAAGCTAGATTGAATGTGTTTACTATTTAAGTATATGTTAGATTTAGAATGAGATATTGTAGAATGGATACGCAACCCGACCGAGTCCTTAACACACTGTAGTCTGAAGCACCACGACTTTCACTACATCTCGGAATAGGCCGCAACAGCGCAGACAGAATGACTGTAGCCACTAGCCGGACTGACTATTCACACTAGCAGTGCCAGCTCTATACGACAAAATAGCGACGTTTTCACACCAACCTAATCTATGTTATTAACCTGTTATTGTTTCAAGTTGTCATGTTAGACCTAAACCTGTATCATACCTTCTCAAATAAGCTGAACTGACAAACTACTTGATAAGCGACAATTATATATATAAAACTGTGCAGAACCCTATAATGCCTGACTATTGTAACATGATGTTTAAATACATGTTTTCCTTGCTGTTGTGGCATGATAAGCATGACGTGTTCAACCCTTGCACAAATAAAATAAAGAATTTAAAAAAAAAAAAAAAAAAAAAAAAAAAGTTATGCAGTCAGTGACAGATCTTTCCGAGGTTCAGTAAAAGGCGTTTAATTCACGGTATAACAGCGTTACGTTATAAAGCACTCAAAGCATTATAGTTACATTGGTTTAATGAGGCAGCAATTTCTACAAAGTAATAGACACATTAAAAGGCACAATTCGCTGTGCACAGCTTCCTATTTTAACAATCTTTTTACATCCCTTGTTTTACTTCATCGTTTAATTTTATGATAAAATATCATTCAGTGTTGATGGTATTTCTAAACGTTTTATTTTTCGGCTGTGTACTAGCACTGTTTACCATAGAATTGTCTGTAACATAAAACATATTTTGCAAAAAAAAAATATTTTATTTTATGGATAAACAAAAAAGAATAAAAAAAAAAAAAAAAAAAAAAAAAATTATATATTGTTGTAATATACAGTACTTTTTTAAAAAAAATGTATTCTTTATTTTCATTTGTGCAGATAATTACAGGTTAGCAACTGACGCCACAACAGCGTGTTCCAAGAAATTACAGATATTAGACTGTGGCAGTGCAGTGCACATTTTTAAATTTTTTATAAGATGTACAACAGGCTTAACTAAACTCGTATGTGGTGAAAGCATGTCTAGTCTAAGTAATGCTACCCCTAGCTGGTCTAGAATAGGTCTGAGGGTGGCATATTATGTGTCCCGAGGGTTATACTGATCCTTGTATAAGTGAGGTGCGAGTGACATGAGAGTTAACTAACTAGCACCTTTTTTAGCTTGCAAATATGTCTGAGTCTGATATTATTAGCATTCAAATGATTTAAACCATGCATGAGACCCCCCTGTGATCCCCTGTGTGAGCCAACATAACAGAAAATAATGAGGAGAAACTAAAAGTCATCAGATAATTTAAACTGGTTGCGGATGTTCACTTGAGGCACATTGAAAACGAGTGTCAGTGGGTGCTTTGCCTTGCATTAATACTCCGTGTCTGTGGGGTCAGCCGATGCCTTGTCTGGGCTGGGTGCCCCCTCTCAGTGTGTGTGGGCTCAGGGCTCCTGTGTTTTGCGGCGCTGTGGTGGTCGGTGAGTTTAGCGCCCGTCTGGCCGCATGTTGCGCTGGCTTCACCTGCCTGGGGCTGGAGCAATGCCATGTGCGCTGTCTGGAGGCAGGTGCCTTCTCGGGTCTCTCGCCCCTCAGTGTCGTCTGTTGGGTCATGCTAATCCTGCCCCTCCAGAGCCCAAGTCGCTGATGAAGGCGTCGTGTGGGTTTTCTCTGTGGTGTTTTCCAGTTTTTGGGTTCCCATCGTCGGCCGGTCCCCCTGTCGCTCGGGAGCGGTCTCGATGTGGCTCCCTGCCGATGTTTGGCTGACGCAGGAGTTAAGTTAAGAGGGGCTCCCGCTTCCCTCCGCTGGATGCCTCTTGGTGGGGTGTATGGCCCAGCAGCAGTCAGTGTTACGTGTGCCTGGGGCTGCAGTCGAGCTTCCAACCGCTGCCAGAAGGAGGTGAGGATAGCAGTGAGTCGTTGCTCAATTTCCAGCCAGGCCAGTTGTGAACATGTTGTGTGGGATGTATCCGCCATTTTAGGAGACTTTTTGGCGGTAAGTGCTGGACTCGGTGTAGTGATCTTTTTCACGTCGCTTTGCAGGGGTAACTTGCGGGGGTAGACCAGGATAACCCCCACCGGTCCAGAGGGAGGGGAACAGGGGCTCATGGCTTGAGGCTCGGTTGATCGTGGCGGTAGGAGAGCGGCCGTCTCTCCTGTGCCCGCCATCCAGGTAGGCCTCACCTTTGTGTTTGGTATGCTGCTTGTTTGGAATCCACATGTTCTCCCCTGTGTCACCGCACTCTGGGTGGCCGTTCTGGCCCGGTTAATTGCCTGTTTGGCTTGCAAAATTGGCTTTTTGGCCGTGGTTCTCAGGAGCTGTTGTGATCAGCGTCTTCTACGTTCCACGGTCAGGCCCCGCCCCCCATATACAGTACTTTGAAATTAAATTTTACTGAGCAGAATTTTCAAACAACCTTAAAACTGGCACAGAAAATCAGCAATATCGTAGTTAATCTATGAGAATCATTTTAACAAAATTGTTTTCTCAAGAGAGTCTTTTCGAATTTGATTTTTTCAAACATCTCCGTTTAATGTGTGGAAAATGTTCTAGCTGTAAAATACTCCAATGATTTTTCATGAAAGATCAAACTGAATGCACTTAATGAGGGAGAAAATTAGTAATTAAAGGATTTTATGGAGGAATAATTTCTTTACATTTTATATAAACTCTATAACTTTTGTTAGGCAGAGCTCTTTGTATTAAATGATGAGGTAAAACTAAGATAAACAAAACAAATTATCAATCTCGCCATAGTTTTAATTTTCTGCAAACTAAAATTAGCATTTAAAGCAAATTCTAAATTAATTTCAAATTTAAGGCCAGAGAACCTGAATGGAAAGAATAGTTCACTTACAATATTTTTCCAGTTTGGCTGTTTTAAACTTAAATTTGAAATTCACTTTGAATTCACCTTAAATTCTCACTGTAATGAATAAGCCTATAAATGTTACAGTCTCTTAAATAGCTATATTGTGCAAAGTTAAATATAAATGCAGTATATAGTGAGGGCTATAGGCGTTAATGCCTGGCTTATATAGCACTTCTTTTTAAAGATGAATTGTTATTTCTGGTGGAAATATATTCTTAATGGAAATTTGACTTGTTTAGTACCACAACATTTCTGAAATTATGTATCTTTATTTTCACTAAAAAAGTAATGCGTTGTATTTATCATGTTGAATATTGTTTGCATTCAAGAATAAAAATCTGATTGACGGAAAGTTATTAAAGTTGTGGCAAACAGTAGCAAATCTTATCACAACTACAATTAACAAAACTTTTCCTCTAGACCCGGTCCCTACTTTTCTGTAAACTTCTAGATATTCTGATGAGTAATGACAATAAATTAGCAATAGCTTCCTTAATTACTCTTGCAACACGCTGCGTCATTGCTGATGTACAGAAAACACACCAAGATCCATCTATTGCGGGAATGTTATGCATAGTAAATAAAACCATGGAAATGGATAGATTACCATGCTAGCACATGACTCTATTAAACCATTTCACAGTGTTTGGGACCCTTCGTGTTTTAAGCCTTTAATAAAGCCTTATTTACTCACACAATTTCAGCACCATGGTCCCTCCAACTTCATCTGACAGGGAGACCTAATGCGCATGCGCGGTGAGCGCTGCTTGTGCATTAGGCCCTACCCTTAGAAAAGCATTGCCTCAATGCTTTCCTATGGGGATTTCACTGATGCTGGATGTCCTCATGTTTCTGCCAAAAAAACGGTCGGTAACGACCGCGGACGTACCTAGTACGTCATTTAGCAAATCAACACTTACCTGATCGCTGGCGATGACCTGCCAGCGAATGTGATCCTGGGGTCTGCCTGGAAGCTCAGGCAGACCTCCACTGCCCGATCCGGCTCTCCTGGGCCATGTGATCATGGGGTCCTTGCGACCACATGGCCGGAATAGCTGGCTTGTGCAGTGCTCAGGCAGTCCTCCTAGTGCCTGAAAAAAACTTTTAAAAGTTAGTGAAAGTTATATAAAAGTTTATAAAGTACATAAAAAGTACTTAGATCAATATATATATCTAATCCATCCACCTGACACGTGTGGCATATCAAGATGCTGATTAGACAGCATGATTACTGCAAATATATTTGAGAGAAATAGGTCTTTTGTGTACATAGAAAAAATCTTAGTTCTTTGAGTTCAGCTCATGAAAAATGAGGGCAAAAACAAGTTTTGCGTTTATAATTTTGTTCAGTGTATATAATTAATAGTGGTGTTTATGTGCATGTAAAAGTTCTTAGATTATATATATCTATATATATCTATATCTATATCTATATATCTATATCTATATAATCTAAGAACTTTTACATGCACATAAACACCACTATTAATTATATACACTGAACAAAATTATAAACGCAAAACTTGTTTTTGCCCTCATTTTTCATGAGCTGAACTCAAAGAACTAAGATTTTTTCTATGTACACAAAAGACCTATTTCTCTCAAATATATTTGCAGTAATCATGCTGTCTAATCAGCATCTGGATATGCCACACGTGTCAGGTGGATTAGAAGTGCTCACTAACACAGATTTAGACAGATTTTTGAACAATATTTGAGAGAAATAGACCTTTTGTGTACATTGAAAAAGTCTTAGATCTTTGAGTTCAACTCATGAAAATGTGGGCAAAACAAAATACATATATATATATAATAAAAATAAAAAAATAATAAAAGTAAATGTAAAAATGTATAAAGCAGTTTAAATTTGTTCTAACTGTATTTTGATATTAAAATACATATTTAGATCAGAATACATTTAGAATGACGTTATAAATACATATATCCCCTTAACGACCGTGGAGCCCTGGACTTACCTGGACCAGCAATCCGCAGCGATCAGGTCGGGGGGGGGGGGGGGGGGAATGCCAGAGACCCCAGCAGTCCCCCTGCAGCAGCTCCAGCCACCCCAGCCCTCCAGGGCCATGTGATCACCATGATCACATGGCAGCAATAGAAGTCTATTAAGATGCCAGCAGGGGGACTGTCTGAGCTGTCAGGCAGTCCCCTAGGCTGCTAAAAAGTAAAAATGTGTATAGATATATATATATATATATATATATATATATATAATAAAATAATTAAAGCATTTTTAATATACATTTTACATATATGATTACATTATAAGTGTACTTTGAGATATATACACATATAGCTCAAATACACTTATAATGAAATCATATATGCAAAATATAAAATGCTATAATATATTATAAAATGCTATAATATATTATACATATATAGGAACTAAAACTGTGTGTATATATATATATATATATGCAGCGTAGTAAGAGATGCACTCTAAGGTCCTTTAACAAATAAACTATCCAAGTAGTTATTTACATATAATATGATTTACATATATATATATATATATATACACAATCGTATTATATGTAAATACTACTTGGATTAAAAAACTATTTATTTGTTAAAAGACCTTAGAGTGCATCTCTTACTACGCTGCATATATATATATATATATATATATATATATATATATATATATATATATATATATACACACAGTCTTCTAACGTGGGATTGAACCAAGGCAAAAAACTATTCATATAAGAGGAGAGAGGGTGAGTGCCAAGCTATTTACTATATATATATATATATATATATATATATATATACACATATATATATACACATATATGGTTGGATGGGGGATAATTACATTTGCCGGCTTCAAAAATGTCCCAACTAGGACATGGGTGCATGATGACCAGCTGTGAAAATTCCATGTTGGAAAATTGTAATGAGCACCCTGCAAATAAGGTATTTTTGCCCCCAGAGAACCCGACACACCTATACATGGGTGGTATCACTGTACACGGGAGATGTTGCTGAACACATATTGGGGTGTTCTTTGGCAGTAACACTTAAAGTTCTCAGTACATGTATTCTTAAATTGCTATGTGTGTCAAAAAAAATCACCTATTATTTTTATTTATTTTTTTTAATTTGGCATAGATTGGTGGTAATATGGGGGCATGAAAAGAGTCAAAATATCCCAAGTTTAATACCTTAGGTTATCTTCTTTTAAAAAAATATATACATGTGAAGGGTTGTTCAGGGCTTCCTGACAGATATTCGTGTTACAATGTAACTTTTGGTAATTTAAAAAAAAAAAAAATGTTAACATTGGGTATTTCTAAACTCAAGACAAAATGTAGAAACTATTTAGCATGGGTATTTTTTGGCGGTTGTAGAAGCGTAACAGATTTTGGGGGTCAAAGTTAGAAAAAGTGTGTTTTTAAAAATGTTTTCATCATATTTTATAATTTTTATAGTAAATTATATGATATCATGAAAATAATGGTATCTTAAAAAGACCATTTAAAAAAAAAAAAAGGTATATAATATGTGTGGGTACAGTAAATGAGTAAGAGGAAAAATACAGCTAAACACAAACACCGCAGAAATGTAAAAACAGCCCTGATCCTTAACAGTAATAAAATTGAAAATTGGTCTGGTCACTAAGGGGTTAAGAGACCCAGAGTCCGGCAAACTTCCAGAAGCATCTCTAGTGGCAGTCTGGTAGTACTGCAATGTAGACATTGTAGTTTCTCAGAAACTGCAATGTTTTACATTGCAGGACTAAGGAGCACAGGGACAGTACACCCAGACCACTTCAATGAGCTGAAGTGGTCTGGGTGCCCATACTGCCCTTTAACTACATGATATAGTTTTTCTCAACCACATTTTTCTGCCCATACTTGGCTTATGGGGAGAGAAACCATCTACCCTATAACCTTTTCTCATTGTATTTTTTGTCTTCACTTCTGTTCACTCTTCCCTGTTCTTCCTATAGTTGTCCATTCATTTTATTGTGTCTATTTCTAAAGTTTGAAGTTGCCTAAGAACTTGGCATTACATACCTTTACATGGTTTGTGTAAGGCACCCAGCAATAAGCACTCTGTCCAGGGCATCTAGGGTAAGCTACTTGTGCTGACAATAGAGACAAAAGTTGAAAAAAATAGATATTGCTAATCAGGAAGAGAGTATTCCACCTAGCAAACTGACATATCAGGAAGGCGGAGCTACACACAGAAAATAAATAAGGTGTTTCTCTCTTTAACCCCTTCAGGACCGGCCTGTTTTTGCGATGTTTGTACGTTAAGGACCAGAGCAGTTTTAACACTTTTGTGGTGTTTGTGTTTAGCTGTAATTTTCCGCTCTCTCATTTACGGTTCCCATACAAGTTATATATTGTTTTTTTCACGACAAGAAGGGCTTTCTTTACATACCAGTATTTATATTATGTCATATATTGTATTTAAAAAAAATAATAAAATATGGTGAAAAAAAAAAAAAAACATGTTTTTGGACTTTTACTTGAAAAATCTTTTACTTATCTACAAAAGCTAATGAAAAAAACTGCTAAATAGATTCAAAATTTTGTCCCGAGTTTAAAAACACCCAGTGTTTACATGCTTTATTGCTTTTTTTTGCAAGTTATAGGCCTATAAATACAAGTAGGAAATTGCTGTTTCAATATATATATATTTTAAATGTATCAATAGTGACATTGTTACACCGTTATCTGTCATAAATCCCCGAAACACACCTAACATGTACATATTTTTTAAAGTAGACAACCCAGGGTATTTAAAATGGGGTATGTCCAGTCTTTTTTAGTAGCCACCTAGTCACAAACACTGGCCAAAGTTAGCATTTATATTTGTTTGTGTGTTAAAAATGCAAAAAACGCTAACTTTGGCCGGTGTTTGTGACTAAGTGGCTACTAAAAAAGGCTGAACATACCCCATTTGCAATACCTTGGGTTGTCTTCTTTTGCAAATGGTATGCCATCATGGGGCTAATTCTCATTCCTTGGCTACCATACGCTCTCAAAGGCAACCTAACCAATCTGACAAATTTCAATAAAAAAAAAAAAGTAAAATCAAGCCTTATATTTGACCCTGTAACTTTCACAAACACTATAAAACCTCTACATGTGGGGTACTGTTATACTCAGGAGACTTCGCTGAACACAAATATTAGTGTATCAGAACAGTAAAATATATCACAGCAATAATATCCTCAGTGAAAGAGCTGTTTGTGTGTGAAAAATGCAAAAAACTTCACTTTCACTGACAATATCATCGCTGTGATATGTTTTACTGTTTTGAAACACTAATATTTGTGTTCAGCGAAGTCTCCCAAGTAAAACAGTACCCCCATGTACAGGATTTAGGGTGTCATAGAAAGTTACAGGGTTAAGCACAGTGCTAGCAAATTAAATTATCTGGACTTTTGGCCTGGGTTGGCAGGCAGGTCCCTCAAATTGCAATCATTAAAATTACTTAATTAGGTAAAAATATTACATAAATATGCACGTAGAATTTTAATATATATACATATTTATATATTTGACGTCTACGTGTATATTTATGAAATTATTAATGTAATTTTGTATGTGGACATATGTATATTTCGTATTATTTTTATTTATTTATTTATACATAGATATATATATCATTACATTCTAAGTGTATTTTGATATAAATATATATATATCAATATCAAAATACTGTTAGAATAAAATTGAATATATATATATAATTTTTTTTTAATTATTAAAAATTATTTTTATTTTTTGTTATTTATTTTTATTAACATATTATTTGTATTTTATAATAATATATATATACCATATATATAGTTATTATATATATTGTATATATTCGTGTGTAATTTAAATATAAGTGTATTTTTATATTAATATACGTATATATAAATATAAAAATACACTTAGTGTGGCATTATATATATGATATATATACATATATTATATATAGGTATATATAGATATAATACATGTATATATAGCATATATATATATACACATATTATTATTTTTTACACTGATTGTTTTTTTTTTTTTACTTTATTTAATGATTTTTCACTTGCAGGGAGACTGCCTGTCAGCACAGACAGTCCCCCTGCAGGCAGATACAAAGACCCCTATTGCGGTCATGTGATCGAGTGATCACATGGCCGTGGGGTCCTGATCTGCCGAGGGGGGACTGCCCGGGCAGACAGGCAGTCCCCCTGGACCGGGAGGAGAGCTGATCGCCGCCGTGGGACCGACGGCGATCAGGTAAGTTGCCCAAAACCGTTATGACGGTTCAGGACCGTCAGCGGTCCAAACGCACGTTTTGCCGCTGACGGTCCTGAACCGTCAGCGGTCCTTAAGGGGTTAATAAAACTTTTTTAAAAAGAGATGCTGCACCATAATCGGTTAAATATGAGGAAGTGGTTATCGTGCTTATTGTGCACTTTTACAGGAACACTATAGTGTTAGGAATACAAAACTGTATTCCTAACACTATAGTGTCCCTATGTCCCCTCTGCACCTGCAAAGGGTTATTAGCCCTTTCTTCAACTGCCTGATTCCAGTGCTGATGTGCACACTGTGTTAATATGGAAATCAGAGTAGGATGCCTATACAGATGATACTAGGCTGCTACTTATTAATCTTAATGATTAGTCTAAAAAAGTGTGTGAGATTAGTGATTGTGTTTAGGTATTTCCAAAACAGTTATGTCAATTGTATAAGTACTTCGGTCCTTACGGTAAGAGATTACTGTTTAATTTTTTAAACATGCACATAAAATATTTTATAATACGTTTTATTTTTCTATAATCAACTACACCATTACAATAGAAACCACTTTTTAAATAAATAGTGGGAAACTCAGTGAAGATTTAATTCAAGGTGAAAAACTGCTAGAAAAAACATCTGTTCTGAAAGGGCTAATTTCTGTAATGTTTGCATCGATATGTGAACAAAATCAGATTGTTAGAACAATATGTTTTAAAGGCCATGGGAGGACACAGTGCTAATAGATACGGAGTATTCTCTCCCAAGAACAATCATCACAATCACTAACAATGACTCACCATTTACAGAATTTAAAAACAAAAATTATGCATTAGCTGTATCAAGCTCAAATAAAAAAAAGTCACAGATATGTTTTTAATCATATAATGATAGAGTAATGCGCAAAATCATCTTGTGAGTGTATAATGTTGTTACAGATAAACAGAATAACACACTTTGTTCTTTAACGTCTTAAGGATGTTAGGACGTGTCATAACGTCCTACAAAACATGGGCTCTAGGATATAAAGACACATTCTAATATTTTGGTGTACACAGGCATAATCTCTGCTCACACTAGGGAGTCTGTAGTATCAATCAGCATCTGGGGCTCATTTCGTGAGTGAGCAGTGCATGAAATGACCAGTGATTTTCTAAATGCCATCAGTTTGAAAGAGACCCACAGCATGTGAAAAGATCCCGACAGGGTCTCCCTGCTTGCCTCCATACCGATGAACGGAGCTTGGCTTTGCCCGCTGCCCAGTAACAATTACAGTGTGAATGGTATGCTGAAAGTTCAGCATTACTGGAAGATCTCTCTGTCATCCTTAAAACAGCCATTAGGTGGTGGTCACAGAATAGGAGCCCATTGGCTCATATTAGTACTGATATTAGAAGAGTAGTAGAGATTCTTATATGGTTAGGGGTAGGATTAATGTTTGGTTAAGGTAAGGTTAATACTGGGTTAGCTTTATTGCTGTTTTAGTGTTGGAGATAGTGTAGGATTAAGGTTAAAGGTTAGGATAGGTATACAGTTAGAGTTCCTGTAAGCATGACGGGTAGAGTTGTTATAGCACAAGTAGGGTAATTTGTGTAGGATTGCCAATTTATTTATTGATATTTATTGTTTTATTACGTCAAAATGAAAAAAGTGGATTTTGGGTGGAGTAACTGTTTAATGTCAATGTGACCAATATGATATGATTAAGTGTGTGCTCTCACGTGTTCAAACAACTTCCTTGCCCAACTATGTACAGGGCACATCCTTTTTGGACCACACCTCTTCACTGGCACCACACCGCTTAACTGGCACACCTCCTAGATGGTAACACCTTTGTCCCCTTTAAAGCACACCGGGCTAGGCATGTAAATTCACAAACTTTTGAGCCAAAATGTAGCCAAATCACAAGCCATATTAATGGCACAATGAATGATCATGTTTGTTTTGATTTAGAGTTCATGCACTTACAGTTTAACTGATTCATACACAATCATTTCAGGTAGTTTATAAAGTGTTAATAAAAATGAATATTGAATGGAGGAACAGTCTATATATTCACATATGAAAACAAATTCAACGAAGCAAAGCATAATGATTGCATGCATTCGCAATTCATTTTACATCTAATTCTTATAAATGTAAAATTATTGGAATTTTATAAATGAAGAATAGGTATATATCCATTGCCATCTTTCTTTATACCTATGTATTTAAATCGTGTACTTGTTTGACTAGAGCCACTGCATCATTACAAGAGCTTAATGAAGTTTATTGATGGTTTTCACATAGGTGACCGTTTATGGTTGTCGCAAATTACTTCCAAGCCATCAGTTTAATTTATCTGTGTGGTGGGCCATCTATCCCTTTAACCTGTAACCTAGCGGTTCCCTATGGGATATACAATTGGATACAATGTTTATGAGTTTCATTGCAGTAAAGAACCTAAAGTGACCCATAGTGCAGCTTCACAAATCTCT
The DNA here is from genome assembly GCF_036172605.1 of Pelobates fuscus. NCBI lineage: Eukaryota > Metazoa > Chordata > Amphibia > Anura > Pelobatidae > Pelobates > Pelobates fuscus. The sequence goes on along the minus strand of NC_086317.1, from coordinate 295,189,821 downwards.
TTTTTAGAACAATTTACTCTGTAAAGAGGAAATGGCCATCTATAAAATATTTTATTCAGGTCTACTTTCCAGCTTCCAAAGAAAGTGCATGTGAAATAGATAAATTGTACAACACAATATATCTTAAAAAGAGGAAATTTGAACTTGAAATGTGTGATGGAATTGATATAAAAGAAGCTGTTCTTTCCGTCACACTAATTTTTTTTATCACATGTAAATAATCCATTAAAATAATTTGGATTTAAATCATTTTTAGCCTCTACTACTATGCAATATTGTGATTTTATTTCAGCTAACAAATATTATAGTTTATTTACTTATTATTTAGAACACTGTATCTCAAAAATAAATATATAAACAATACTTTTAAAATATTTGGTTGTTATTATTATTAATCTCTGCAAAAAAAAGACAGCAAGTAGAAATATTCAGGTTTCATTCATGTGGTGCCCATGTGATCTTTTCAGGAAAAAATGATTTAGACAAACCAAAATGGTGTGAAAGTTGACAAATCAGTATCTGCAAAATATACTAGTGCAAAAAAATTGTTAGAGCAGTGTGTCCAAATCAAATTCCTTTTAATCTACCCCTGAATGAATCGTTCTCTCTGGGATTTACCTGTGGGGTCTTGTTAGTTGAAAAGGACTCCACAGAAATATCCGGACAAATCAATATGTTTGGGTGTTGATTAAAAGGAATTTGATTTGGATGTACCACTCTATATAAATTGCTTCTCAAGCCCACTGCAAAATAAATGCATAATATAAATATCATATATGTATTTTAAAGTTACAATGCTAAGCACAAAAAATAACTAATAACAGAAAAAATGTTGTAGCAGTAAAAAAAAAAAAATCTATATTTATATATTTTATATTTATTTACCTCTATTGGTCACTTCTCACTTGATCTGTGAATAAAATCAAACAATAATCATCTTTTTTTGGTGCCACAGATAGAATTGTAAATCACAAAACAAGCAAAATGGTTCCTCTATTTTTATATTTTATATTTATTCAATATATATTAAATATTATTTTACTGCTCCTCATTTTTTCTCTCTGTTAGTCACTTTTCACTTGATCTGTGAATAAAATCAACCAATAATCTTCTTTTTTTTCCTGCCACAGACAGAATTGTGAATCACAAAACAAACAAAATGGTTCCTCCATTGTCTGTTTTGATGATTCGTCCACAAAGTATTTCAAAGTTCCGTATTTCAGAAAAATTACTTATTACCCCAAAATTTAAACTAACTGCAATTAGTTTGAAAAGAAGTCTAATACCCAGACTATTCATAGTTAAAGCAGTTATTTGCTTTTCACTAATAATGGAATGAATAATTATGAGCCTATATAATGAAGTTGCATACCCACAGAGCAAAATAAAATAGCAGATAAAAACCTACACGTCTGCTAAAACCACTTGAGCATCACATATTTGTTTTGCTTAATTACTAGTGATGTCCCGAACGGTTCGCAGGCGAATAGTTCTTGGCGAACATAGCGTGTTCGCGTTCGCCACAGACGGCGAACATATGCGACGTTCGGTCTGCCCCCTATTCGTTATCATTGAGTAAACTTTGACCCTGTACCTCACAGTCAGCAGACACATTCCAGCCAATAAGCAGCAGACCCTCCCTCCCAGACCCTCCCACCTCCTAGACAGCATACAATTTAGATTAATTCTGAAGCTGCATTCATTTTTTTTTGTGTTTTATATATTATCCTCCATAGCCAGTAACCTGTGTTTATTATACATTATCCCTCCCATAGCCAGTAACCTGTGTTTATTATACATTATCCCCCCCATTGCCAGTAAACTGTGTTTATTATACATTATCCCCATAGTCATTTATCATTGGACCTAGGCAGCATGATGTCTTAGGCCAGCCCAGAGAGTGAGTGAGTGAGTGAGTGAGTGAATAATATAATATATATGTTCAGAAACATATTAGAAATATATGTAAATCGGGTTCATGCAAAGAGGGTGAAAAGGTATTAAAGAAAAACACACTTATTGCATCAAATTTACAAAGCCAAACTTTTAAAAGCTTTCCTCATTTCTTTCTCGGGATGAGGAATATATCGGTTGTAGACTGAGGATTTCCATCTGCTCAATCTTTTAATAATATGCACTGGAGTGTCAGTGTTGAAGGAGGCTTGTAGAGAAAGTATATAGTGATCATGATTTTTAGCGATATCCAATATTTTTAAGGTGGTCCCAGTGCTACCATTCATATCTGGTGTCACAATAGCTTGCATTTAAATAAAAACAAAACTTTTTTGACTGTAATATAATAGCAGTCAGTTTCCTTCACACGTGTGCGTTTCAGGGCCTGCCAGGGCACAGTGTCACACCAGTGCAACTCATATCTGGTGTAACAGTAGTGTACATTTAAAAAAAAATAAAAATACAGGGGGCTTGTTGTCACCTTTTGGGGACCCTTGGTGTTGTACGTGGCTGGGTGGAGGAAGAGACCTTCAATGACATCAGTGAGGACAAGGAACGGGACATGGCTAGCTTGGTATCCAACCTTGTGCAAATGGACTGTTTGCAGTTGCTTGCGGTGCGTTAAACAGGGAGTTTGGTCTGTCACTGTGAAGCGGGCGTAACCCTTGCACTACCTGATCGATACAACATCATACCTGATGTTTTAAAGCACGTTATTCCAAACAATTTAGGAATGTTAGGTGATTTATGCCCTTTATGGATTAAAACCAGACTCTGCTTTAACTATGTAATTTTCCATGGGAGTTTTGCTATGGGTCCCCCTACGGCATGCCACAGTCCAGGTGTTAATCCCCTTGAAACAACTTTTCCATCACTATTGTGGCCAGAAAGAGTCCCTGTGGGTTTTAAAATTCCCCTGCGTATTGAAGTCTATGGCGGTTCGCCAGGTTCGCCCGTTCGCGAACATTTGCGGTAGTTCGCGTTCGTCGTTCGCGAACGGAAAAGTTCATGTTCGCGACATCACTATTAATTACCTTTCATGTGATTTATCAATTTTTTATAAAAAACATGTTAAATTGTTTCTTGGTGTTACAAGGGCATGGGACTAAATGACTGTTTACAGTTCACATACTGCAGTACTTGGTATACGTGTTAGGCAGCAGTACTTCACCACAGTAGCCGATTGCATGCTGAACAAATTCACCAACGTCAGATCATATGATGTTTCTTTAATACTGTATCTTTCAACACATAATGCTTTGCTGTTGGGGAAAATCAAGGCTGACAGCTCTATGCTATTAGAGTGAGTTACTTGGACGAAAATAATACAAAGATCTATATTTAAAGCATATGATTTCCCTGCCATTGGCAGAAGGGGTGTGCACTCTATATCTGCTGTATCTTTCTGTCTAGTATTCTTCTGGTAACATAAATTGCTATAGTGATGCGATGTTTGCAAAAAAGGTTTCACAAAGCTGTCTGATTTCTTCTTTTCTCTCACAACAGCAAGGTAAGGAGAAACTACTCTATTCAAGCTTGCTTCAAATGCAATGTTTAGATACATTTAAAATGTGGTTTTTTTCCTTCTTTTTTTTTCATTTTAAGGAAAATCTAATAGTAGTAATTTCAGGACTAATTATCACAGTTTATTTGGAGAACACAGCTTTATGTAGACAATCAAAGTAAGAACATAGCATCTGGTGAATGGCTTGACCGAAATATTTGCCTGTATTAATGACTTAACTCACCAGCCGTTCAAGCTTCATTTTTACAATGAAAGAATAGCGTAACATTATTTATTTTCAACAGAACTTATCATTTAATCAAAACTGCACACAAATGTATTCCTTTTTTTTTCCAATAACACTGAGCGATAGATTTTGACACAGGAAATGTAATTAACTACTCCCAAGGTTCATTCACTAACATTGAGTTATGGAATATTCGAAATTAAATTTGCACACTTCAGGGCAAAACAGCGAAGGTTTTTTATTATTATTATTAGATTTTGTTAACCTAGGCCATTTTGCAGATGTGCAGACTTGGATTTCAAACCAGCATAATTTACTGTTTAGTAAATAAACCTAAAGGTTATCTGGCAGGGAAATCTGCCAATGCTCAGGACTTCTCTGTGTTTTTGTCTCCTAACTTTAACAAATATGTTTCTGAGGCCTGAAAACAATTTGAACATAGAAATCCACACTGCTCAGGGGCGGACTCGGAAGGGGGGCAGGGAGGCAATTGCCCCCCAGGCCGCCCTAAACCCAGGGCCACCCGCACCCAGCAAAAAATGGAAAAATCTGAATCCCCTGCTTCTGGCTGAGGAGTCAGATTTTTCAACTTACCTCTCTTCCTGCAGTCTGCAGTCAGTGGAGTTGGCAGGCCTCTCCTGATGATGTCAGGAGGAGGGGGCGTGACTTCCACTGCTCTTCTCACAGGACCGCTGGGGAGTCTGGGAGAAGAGCAGAGGAAGTCATGGCCCCTCCTCCTGACATCATCAGGAGAGGCTGGCCGACTTCACTGGCTGCTGCTGGTTGCTGCTCCTGTTGGCTGCTGTCCACCCCTCCCTGGCCTAAGGTAAGACTCAGGGAGGGGGGGAAATACACTTTAGTGTTTTTTTTTTTATTCCCATCCTCAGCCCTGCCCCCTCCTCAGTCTCTGTCCCCTTAGTCAGCCCCTGTCCCCTCCTCAGCCCCTGTACCCCCTCCTCAGCCCCTGTACCCCCTCCTCAGCCCCTGTCCCCTTAGTCAGCCCCTGTCCCCTTAGTCAGCCCCTGTCCCCTTAGTCAGCCCCTGTCCCCACCTCAGCCCCTGTCCCCACCTCAGCCTCTGTACCCCCTCCTCAGCCCCTGTACCCCCTCCTCAGCCCCTGTCCCCTTAGTCAGCCCCTGTCCCCTTAGTCAGCCCCTGTCCCCTTAGTCAGCCCCTGTCCCCACCTCAGCCCCTGTCCCCACCTCAGCCTTAGTCAGCCCCTGTCCCCACCTCAGCCCCTGTCCACACCTCAGCCCCTGTCCCCACCTCCCCTAAGTCAGCCCCTGTCCCCTTAGTCAGCCCCTGTCCCCTCCTCAGCCCCTGTCCTCTCCTCAGCCCCTGTCCCCTTAGTCATCCCCTGTCCCCTCCTCAGCCCCTGTACCCCCTCCTCAGCCCCTGTACCCCCTCCTCAGCCCCTGTCCCCTTAGTCAGCCCCTGTCCCCTTAGTCAGCCCCTGTCCCCTTAGTCAGCCCCTGTCCCCACCTCAGCCCCTGTCCCCACCTCAGCCTTAGTCAGCCCCTGTCCCCACCTCAGCCCCTGTCCACACCTCAGCCCCTGTCCCCTTAGTCAGCCCCTGTCCCCTCCTCAGCCACTGTCCTCTCCTCAGCCCCTGTCCCCACCTCAGCCCCTGTCCCCACCTCAGCCTTAGTCAGCCCCTGTCCCCACCTCAGCCCCTGTCCCCACCTCCCCTTCGTCAGCCCCTGTCCCCTTAGTCAGCTCCTACCTCAGCCCCTGTCCCCCCTCCTCAGCCCCTGTCCCCCCTAGTCAGCCCCTGTCCCCTTGGTCAGCCCCTGTCCCACCCTTTCCCTGCTCCTTTCCCCCCTCTCAGCTCCTGCCCCCTTCCTCAGCCCCATGCCCCCCACCACAGCCCCATAACATCCCCACTACAGCTCCTCTCCCCCAATTGCAACCCATATTACCCACACCACAGCCCCTTTCCCAAATTGTAGCCATCAACTTGCTTCAGCCCCTATCCCCCCATACATTTCCTAAACCCCCAATTACAGCTTATACCCTCCACTACCACCCCTGTCCCCCACTACAGCCCTGTCCCCTTACTCAGCCCCTGTCCACTGGTTTTAAAAGTGTAAGTTTGGGTGTGTGTGTATGAGTATGTCTGTGTGTGTCAGTATGTCTGTGTCAGTCAGTATGTCAGTATGTCTGTGTGTGTGTGCGTCAGTATGTCAGTATGTCTGTGTGTGCGTTAGTATGTCAGTATGTCTGTGTGTGTGTGCATCAGTATGTCTGTGTGTGTGCATCAGTATGTCTGTCTATGTGTGTGCCAGTATGTCTGGCTGTGTGTGTGTCAGTATGTCTGTCTGTGTGTGTGCAAGTATGTCTGTCTGTGTGTGTGCAAGTATGTCTGTCTATGTGTGTGCAAGTATGTCTGTCTATGTGTGTGCAAGTATGTCTCTGTGAGTGTGCCAGTATGTCTGTCTGTCTGAGTCAGTATGCCTGTAACAGTGTGTCTTTCTGTGTGTGTCTGTGTGAGTACCAGTATGTATCTCTGTGTGTGTGTCAGTATGTCTGTGTGCAAGTATGTCTCTGTGTGTGTGCCAATTTGTCTGTGTCAGCCAGTATGCCTGTGTGTGTCAGTATGTCTGTCTGTCTGAGTCCCCCCCACACACACACTTTCAATCACATGGGAAAGGTGTTTTTACTCTCATCTTGGTGCAATGGGCCACTTGACTGGATTTGCCCCCCAGGCCTAAGGCTGCCAGCCCTCCCCTGACACTGCTGTATTTGCTTCACTCAGGAAGGGAGACGGAGTCCCTCCTTATTGACTACTTGTCAATTACTGCTTTAAAGGATCACTATAGTGTCAGGAATACAAACATGTATTTTTAGCACTAAAGTGTTTAACCAACTATTTAGGTTCCTGCCCCCCTTAGATCTTGTGGGAAGTCCCCTTTTCCCCCAGAACGCTCCAGTTTTGCTGTGGCAGGCCCCACTTGGCTCTGCCACCCTAGATGAGATCATCAATCCTTTGATCTAAGTCAATCCAAGAGAAAGCATTTTGAGGCTTTTTTGCATGCACAGCAAAATTTGTGCTGTGCCAATCAGCATCTCCCCATAGAGATGCATTGCACCAATACATGTGTTTGAGGGAACATTCAGCGCTTCCATGCAGAAATGGACCAGGAAGCACCGCTAGGGGCCATCTGAAAGACTGCCACTAGAGGTGTTTTTAGGCAGCAATTTAAGCACTTTCTTTTCTCTGAAAAGGCAGCGTTTAATGTGCATAGCCTGCATGGACATGCTAAAGACACCAGAAAAACTCTTTAAATCCTATCTGTTTCTGTCATTGAACATAGTATGTGGAGGTAGTGACATAGTAATACTTCTCTATCGTCTCTTTCAATGCTTTGTGCATCCTGGATGTGCCGGAACTGAAGTAGATTATGAAGTAATATGCAAAATCTTTAATATTCATTTAAAAAAAAGGAGCACCACATGAAAAAAAAGTTAAGTCATAGTTGATTTTCAATGTTTCATTCAAAGGTGTATTTTCCAGTGAACATGAAAGTTCCCCTTTAATAGTAAATTAAAGTTTATCTAATTTTCATCTAATTTAGGATCAACAGAAATGGATTGGAGAGGAAGTCATTATAAGGAGATTTTGTGGTATACGTTATACAGTACTGATTTATTTATGAGACATAAATAGTAAGCACAAAAATAAAAAAAAACTCAATGATCCCCATAGGAACAGATTTATAGCATATTAGACAAGACACATGAGTGAAATTACTGAGCTGAGCTGAAAAATTTAATAAGAAATTCAAGGTGCCGCTCATCAGGAAAATTATCTTATTATTAGTTGAAATTGCATTAAAGCTTGTGGATATAAATACAGGCTGGTCATAGGTAACCTGTGTTTGCTCTGAAAAAGATGTGATAATAAGAAAAAAATGTTATCTTGTGTGGCATTCCTATGATGTCACAGTTGGAGACATCTGCAAAAGATTTCATACTGTGCAGACTTGCACATGCACTGCCAACCATAATGCACTGCAGCTGGAGTAAATTGGGCATTGGTCAAGATATCGATCTAGATATTTATCTTGCTCTGGTGACTATTTACATACTAGTTATAAGAGAGGAAAAAAGCCAGGAAAAGGGTCTTGTAGTTATACATATTGGCTTAGTAGCCAAATTACTTAACCTCCCTGGCGGTCTGATTCTGTTAGTATTTTTTAATTTTTAAAGCGGTGCATTGTTTTTTGTATGTAAATTTGTTGTTTCCTATTGTAAGCTTGTAATTCTTAGGAATAACTCACTTAAATCTGTCCAAACAAGAGTCTAGTAGACATCCAGGGTATGATAAAGTTTGAAACACAAAATCATAAATTATAATATAATAAATAATTATAAAGAATAATAATATAATATTAAATGTAATTAATAATGTAATGGAGACAAAAACACTGAAATGTGTTCAAACAAGGGTGCAATATTGCTAGTCACTGTAATTGTAAACACTGCATATTGGTTTAGTAAACATCCCGGGTCTGCTCTGTTGACACCACCCATGGTGTTATTGTAGTCAATTACTACTTGTGGCTTCATGATTTCTTTCCCACCTTTCGTGCGTACCATAACAGTGGAGGTATTATGAACTGTACTCATTAGGCACACATCTTTCTTGTCACACCATTGCAGTGCCATCATTTTGCCTTTATGCCAGGCAACCATTTCTCCAGCATTCAGCTGCTTATTGACAAACATTGGCAGCATGTCGCGCCGGTTAGCCCTAATGGTTCCATAGACATCTGTTTTGTTTTGCAGAAGAAACTCATAAAGTTCATGAGACGTATAAAAGTTGGCAATAGCCCTGATTTAGCAATGGCTCAATGAGTGAAAGAACGGAAGATGTTGCCATTCCATAGTTGCTGTATTTTGGATTGAATTTAGTTCCTTTTCCAGTGTAAATGACTGAATTTAAAATGTAGCCAGTTGACAATTCGCATAGCATGTAATGTAGGATTTTACGCCAAATCGTGCTCTCTTTGATGCAGTGTATTGTACCCAGCTAAGCCTTCCCTTGTAGGCCATTAGACTTTCATCTATGCTGATATCTCTTTCTGGCAAATAGCTTTAGAATCATTTGAGTTACTTCCCAAATTTTCTTTAGTTTTGGTGCAGGATAAGTAGTTTCATCAAATTCTTCGTTGTTTTCGAAGTGTAAAAATTTCATGATCAGGAAAAATCTGTACTCTGACATGACCGTACCAAAGAAAGGAGTGGCAAGTCATTTATTAGTTGTCCGATACCACCTCTGCAGGGGTTTCCCCACCACTCTTTGAAGTATTAGTCCCAGAAATTTCCAAATGCCATCTTTGGTCACTGGTTCCCACTTTCTGCTTCTTGAAAACTTCCAATGCAGAGTAGCGAATTGTTGCTCTTTGTACCGGTTTGTCTCAGTAACTATTTTTTCAATAACCTCATCGGTCAGAAATAATTGTAAGTATGCCAAGGAGTTGTTGTGTTAAACGTCTACTTTCATACCAGATGCTCCAGCAAAAAGGAATCTTTGGGGCGCTGCCTCATCCGTAACACAGTTAATAGAGCACCAAGTTCGCACATCACTGAGCTCAGACGCAGAATCGTCGCTGTCATCACTTTCGGTGTCTGACGAATTTTCCCATGAATCACTGTCGCTCAATTCTACAAGTGATTCTAATTCCTTATCGCTGTTTTCTAGCTGGTCTAAAAAAACTTTTGACCTAAAGGGATTCTTTTTGGATGCCGTGGACGTTCTCAAGTTTACAAGCAGAAAGAATGGTAAAAGCCCAAGCAGGACACTGAACAAAGCACTGGGACAAAACTGAGGTGAAAAGGTTTGATAGACTAGTGTAATTCTAACAGATTACACTGTATCACTATGTATTATGTGTATTTGTACTTTTTAAAAAATGTTATTTCCCGCCTGGTTCTGCCAGGCGGCCCTCGCAGGGAAAGGGAACCCGGAAGACCGATGCTGGCATCGGGTGGAGGACACTGTGGGAGGACAGCAGAGGCTCATAGGGACAAGGTAAGGTATAGTACAGTGTAATCCTGAGAGTGTTGCTCGGGGTAACCGTTTTTGGTACTGAAAATTAACCCCGAGCCTCACTCGGGATTGCCGCCAGGGAGGTTAATATAACACAATGACTATGAAAACAGACAGGATATGTCAAAACATAGAAAAAATAAGAAAAATAGTTCCACTTGTATTAAATGAAATCTTCTGTGGTACTATGTGTTTCATTATCACAGAGTTTCATTATCTTGAAAAATAAAATATGTCACCTTGGAGTTTAAATAAAACAGTGAACTGATTTTTGAACTATTGACCTGAACATTTGATATTACAATAATGAACATATTATGCAGCCTCACTACCTTTTATGAGCAAAAAAAAGATTAAGAATAACTATTTCTAAAAGGTAGCTGAAATTAAATGTGCCAATTTATTTTTTTCAGTCTTGAGAAGCCATGCATATATAAAAAAAAAAATGATGGGGAAAAAAATATTATTTCATTAGAAAGCAACCAAAATAATAATCATAGGGTTATAAAATAATGCATGCTGAACATCAAAAATGTCAAGTCACACAAAGGGTAAATTATAAAATAACTATAACTATGCATATATGCATATTTCATGCTGTAAATTTAAAATATTTCCACACAAAAAAACAAAACAAAAAACAAACAAACTAGGAACTGCATTATTCAAGGAAAGCCACACAAGGTACTAACCAAGGTCAGCCCTACCCCTATATGCAATAGAAAAACCAAGGAAGGTGCATGCACACAAGAGTTCAATATCAGACAGCTTTATTGGAACATCATGTACACAGCAACATTTCAGAGGCCGAAACGTTGCTGTATACTTGATGCTCTAATAAAGCTGCCTGACATTGAGCCCTTGTGTGCCCAAACCTTTGTAAATTTAAAAAAATCATTTTAATCTCATATCATCTTCCGTTGCCTTGGATTTCCCCCAAATTCCAGTGCACTATAGGGTGAAGTTGGAAGTAGTTTTTCTTTAGAAGATACTTTAATGAACCAGGTAGAAATAATAATTTCTAAATCAAAACTCCAACAATATTATATGCTCATAACTCCCCCTGTGTACATTTGAAATGTTACTTTTGAAAGCCATGCTTAAAATGTCCAATATAAATATGACAGCAGAATAATGATGCTTCAGTTGAATGAAAGCAGCATAATTAAAGGGTAATGTAACTTTACAAGATTTTTAACATTGTGTTTACCTATTCCCAATGTTTGCTAAATATGTAACGTTACATGTGGAAATCAGCACCTCTTTATCTGCAACTGGGCGCCTCCATTTTAACTCCCGGTCCTAATTTGCAATGTTTGCCCTGGCTGTGCCTGGACAGAACTGGATTGTGATGTCATTTGTTAAATCTTGAATATAAATTTAAAAGAAAAGGGAGCACCAAAACACATCATACATTTCAGTATGTGTGAGAAAAACATCACTGCTAAATTCAACAGAAACTGCTAAATAGTCAAATTAAAAGGCTCCAAGGGTAGCAGGCTGTCTTGTTTTGGAAATTATGTGATACATTAATGATAATTTAAAATCAACGGCTGTTATTGTTTCCCATAGGTGACATGTGTTCATTTAATCAATCTGTGAAATTTGCAATTCTGAATTTGTAATTGGTAGTCCTCATGGACTTTACATGTGATATAGGGTTCATTTTCTTGAGCAGTGTATTTAACAAGCACGGTTTATGAGTCTTCAATGGGGAGGGGCCTGTCTGTGATATTTGCAACAAAAATGCATTTGTTGTTGCTATTCATTGTGAGATGTGATTGCTAATGCCCCCATGCTGGGCATACTGGGTTAATAGCACACTTTCTCTGTGAATTAGTGAATAGTGAATTATCTATCGAATGAAACAGTAAGGAACACAGCTGAAAAGTGTGGGACAGTTGGTTATGTTATTTGAGCCATGGCACACTTGCTGGGCACAGTGGTATAAGAAATGGGTACACTGGGGATGGAGCCAAGCAGTCAAACAAGACGGACGCACATTGCATGGGCTCCGTATTAAACAGCAATATTAGAGATTTTCAAAGCCATACACTGACCCCTGAAAACGGAGGCACGGGCACACTCACAATGGGTCACAAGACCAAAAAACAAAAGCCCAACAAGTCCAGTATGGGTATGAATATAAAAGAGACAAGCGCATACCCTACGAATTGCCAGCGGCAGAGCTCCCACAAATGGTGCGGTGTGGAGGAAGGTTAAGCCCTGTGGTGCCCATAAGAACCTCATCAGCTTTCCCATAGGTACATGAAGTCCCAAGTATATTCTCCTAGGGCTAAAGCTCAAGAGTGTCTGGATGTGGTCCTGTCAGTTAGGGAGCATGGGGGTTTCCATCGTTTATGTCTGACCTTTGCAGGCACCTTCTTCCCCATCACTCTGGGCGGCAACAATTGGGGCGATCTTTCTGTTGGTTCTTGATGTTTGGGTGAATTCCCTCGCTCATACAAAAGACACAAAAAAGTGTGCAGCACATACAAATAGAAAGAGACACCTTTAGGTGTATATTACTAAATACATACATATATATATACACACACACACACATATATATATATATATATATATATATGTATATGTGTGTACATACATACATAAATATATGTATATGTGTGTATATATGTATGTAACAATGGAGATATGAGCACAGGTTTTCCTAAACAATATGAGACAAAAAAGAAAAATCTCATTGGACAACAATGTAATAGTGGTCAATAATTTTTTTTTTTTTTTTTTTTTAAATCTCTGTATGGTCCAACTCACATTTTATTGAGCATGTTATATAAAAACTGGCTCAGGTAATACAGCTTTAAATACAATCTGTTGTGGATCCAGACGGATTAAAGCTTGATCCTCAGATATAGGAGGTACAAGAAAAGCAGCATCAGTTCGTGTAAAAACATTTATTCCAAAATAATATAAAATCTTATGTTCAAATTACTGGAGTGCCATTCAACAGTTAGCAGAGCACAATGCGTTTCAACGAAAAAAACAAAAACGCCTTCCTCAAGTGCATAGCTTATACTAAAAACATAAAATCAATTTAAACACATATTGGCGCAGAAATTGGGTACATAGGACCGCCTCCTTAGCTTATCATTTGATAGGCTATCTTCACACGAGCAGATCTCAGTGTTCGTGAGGTCACGGTACATCACTTCCGGGTTTATGCGTTCCAGCCGCCATGTTCTTCATTTTCATGGGTTCCACGCTCCCCTTCATATCGATATGGACCTGCGGTCTTTGAAATCTTCATTCTTGCAGGTTGATCGTCTAGTTCCCTCGCTCATACAGCCTGCTCCAGAACCTCTCAAATTCACCTTGGTAAGGGTATTGGCAGTTTGGCTACTGGAAGCTGAAGCGCACGTGGTGTCTGCCATTGTAGGAACACTTGGCTCTATGGAGCCTGATGTCACCACCGTCGAAACTTGCAAAATGTACAATGAGACCTCCAAGGTGTAGACCGGGATCATCCCCACCGGTTCACAGGGGGGGGAGGGGGACAGGGCAGCAGCAAGATTTAGCATCGGACCAACAGCCTTCGGCAAGTTAGGAGAGCAGCCGTCTCTCCTGTACAGCACCCACACTAGGCCCCGCCGCATCCTTTGTGGATTGTAAGATTAATCACGATTTCAGCTGTTGCAGGGATGACTCAACACGGCAGTATAACGGTAAGTTACCAACTGCTGCAGAATTAGAGCCCTAAATGGCTAGGTACACGAGTATAGCAATGTGAAAGCTTGGAGCTCTTTCATTTATTTTTTTGTAAATCTGATTTTATTTAGATTTTTGGCAAGATAATATTCACATATCAAAGCGGTGAGACTCGCAGGTCTGTATTGTTGCAATAACATTATGTAACTTTTTACAGTGTTCAGAACATCATTTGGCTAACAAGAATAAGGCACTTCTGTACATCCTATGCGTATATGGAGAGTGGCCCTCAGGTACTCCCCCACGCTCTACGGGAGAGAGGAAGTTCCCAGCAAATCGCTTGTTCATTCGCTTACTCGTATGTGGCATGTCATGTCACATCGGCGGGGTCTGTGCTATGTAGGGTCCCTTCGCTATTGATGTCTGTGCTGTCTTTTCTTAGGTTACAGGCTATGTGTATTAGGTCCATTTAAGCTATTGGGAGTGTATATGGCTTTTGTTTGTGGTTTGGAAGCATAATGATTTGATGTGGATTATCAACTTGTACGTTAGTCGGTGGTCTGAATTTTTGTGATCTGCGTTTTGATACAGTATATGGGTCACCTTGTAGGGGAGCCGAGGGCCTCCCCGAGCATGTCGCTACAGTGGAGCTCTTTCATAACACGTTTAGCCGCCATCCAGGTCAGGGCCTGCCTCCTTTTTAATCTTTTTTAATGGCCTCCATATGCATGCCCTACAGCCCTAGAATACGTAGAGTCAAAGCTCATAATATTGAATGGTAAATTTGAGGTGACCTACAATTAACCCGTACAGAGGTCACTCCACATTTTGCCCATTGCACGTATGCAAAGGCTATCCTATAATGCTAAAAACACTCACCTTGCTGTATATGATACTAATTGTACAAACTCTGTGTTATTTTATTCCTGAATCCTGTATTGTTACCCTATCTTTGTATTTGTCTGGCATGATACTGCTTGATATTTGAAATGGAAACACTAGAAAACAATCCTCAACTTCTCCTTTTCTGTAGGAGATTGCACTGAGCATTAATCAACGTTTCTGTTCTTTTTGCTACCACATCATTTCTATGAGAAATCCACGGAAAGGGTACAGAAGAATTCCAATATTTCATTGTACATTTGTGGCTAGGAAAACCAAACCAGCTCTAAAGAACATTTCTCATGTAAATAGAAGAGGCCACTAGTCACTTTGAAGGAGCTAGAAAAGTCAGTGACTGGAGTAAATGTGGATCAGTCAACAATTTTAAGAGTTCTACATCAGACTTGCTTATATGAGAAGATGGTAAGAAAGAAGCTGTTACTCAAAACCAGCCATATGGAAACATGCGGTCTGTCAAAAAGCATCAGACTAACTGCTAAAACATGGGATAAGGCTTTGTGATCAGATGGGATAAGGACTAAGAATTTTGACCACATTTCAAAAAGTGGGAACAATTCCTTACCTCATCAATTACTAGCCCTACAGTGAAGTGCAGATTTGACTGCATTATGATGCAGACTTGGTTTTCATCAACAGCATCGTGGGATCTTGTGAATATTAATGGAAGAATGGATAAGGCAAGATGCAGGGCATTACTAGAGGAAATCCTTTTTCAGTCTGCCCAAAATACTAAAGCTTGGAAAAAAGTTCACATTTTAGCAGGACAAAGATCTTCAATACAAGACAAAAGCAACTTGGAATGGCTCGAAAAGACATGAATATTCTCCAGGGACCCAGTTCTCATTTCAATGTAACTAAAAATGTGTGGGACTTGAACCGTTTAGTCTGCAAATGCCACCAATCCAACCTGATCCTCCTGGAGCAAATCTGCCAAGCAGAAGGGGCAAACATATTCACAGTCTGTGTGTGATGTTTGTGGATATTTACCCCAGAAGACTTAAGGCTGTCATGAGGCAGCTAAATACTAGATAGAAATGTAGAAACATAGAAACATTGAATGTGACGGCAGATAAGAACCGTTTGGCCCATGCAGTCGGCCCAATTTTCTAAACACTTTCATTAGTCCCTGGCCTGTTTTTAAGTCTGGGATAGCCTTATGCCTATCCCACGCATGCTTAAACTCCCTCATTGTGTTAACATCTACCACTTCAGCTGGAAGGCTATTCCATGCATCCACTACCCTCTCAGTAAAGAAATACTTCCTGATATTTTTAAACCTTTGCCCCTCTAATTTAAGACTATGTCCTCTTGTTGTGGTAGTTTTTCTTCTTTTAAATATAGTCTCGTCCTTTACTGTGTTGATTCCCTTTATGTATTTAAATGTTTCTATCATATCCCCCCTGTCTCGTCTTTCCTCCAAGCTATACATGCTAAGATCCTTTAACCTTTCCTTGTAAGTTCTATCCTGCAATCCATGAACCAGTTTAGTAGCCCTTCTCTGAACTCTCTCTAAAGTATCAATACTAGATAAGAACTCCAGCACTGCGTACAATACTCCAAGTGAGGTCTCACCAGTGTTCTGTACAATGGCATGAGCACTTCCCTCTTTCTACTGCTAACTTCCCTCTTTCTACTAATAACAATAAATGCAATTTGTTTAGTTCTGAATCAAATTTCGTTGGAATTAAGCCTTACTGGCAATTAGGACGTGAGTTATAATTAAGGGTACCCAATAAGTGACTTATCTACTAAGCAACTGAAAGAGCAAAATTAGAAAAAAGGGTTTTTCCCTAATTTTGTATCTTTACATGGGATTGTCATAATAAAGGGTAACAAATTAGGGTGCTGTTTAGAAGATAGCTGCCTTATTTGGTAATTTGTAAGTATCCTTATGGCAATCTCACATAAGGATATCAAATTAGGGAGTTATCTACTAAACAGTTGAAAGGTCAAAATTTTTGCTCCATAATTTGGTACCCTTATGGGGGATTATCATTTTAAAGGGCATCTCTGACTACCATAACCACTTGAAGTGGTAATGGTGGTAGGAGTAAATATGTGCAGGGTTTCCGCTTGAAATACTGCATGCTGAAATATTTTACATTTTTCACCTGTGCACATGCCTATTAAATACATATGCAAGCATATTTCAGTTTTTCTTTTGTCTTAAATATTTACTCAGACCTTCATAATTATGGATTTAACGTCATAACGGTTTTGGGCTACTTACCTGATCGCCGTCGGTCCCACGGCGGCGATCAGCTCTCCTCCCGGTCCAGGGGGGTTGCCTGTCTGCCCGGGCAGTCCCCCCTCGGCAGATCAGGACCCCACGGCCATGTGATCACTCGATCACATGACCGCAATAGGGGTCTGTGTATCTGCCTGCAGGGGGACTGTCTGTGCTGACAGGCAGTCTCCCTGCAAGTGAAAAATCCAAAATAAAGTGTAAAAAAAAAATCTGTGTAAAAAAAATAATAATATGTGTATATATATGCTATATATACATGTATTATATCTATATATACCTATATATAATATATGTATATATATCATATATATAATGTCACACTAAGTGTATTTTTATATTTATATATACGTATATAATTATAAAAATACACTTATATTTAAATTACACACGAATATATACAATATATATAATAACTATATATATGGTATATATATATTATTATAAAATACAAATAATATGTTAATAAAAATAAATAACAAAAAATAAAAATAATTTTTAATAATTAAAAAAAATTATATATATATATTCAGTTTTATTCTAACAGTATTTTGATATTGATATATATATATATTTATATCAAAATACACTTAGAATGTAATGAAATATATATCTATGTATAAATAAATAAATAAAAATAATACGAAATATACATATGTCCACATACATAATTACATAAATAATTTCATAAATATACACGTAGACGTCAAATATATAAATATGTATATATATTAAAATTCTACGTGCATATTTATGTAATATTTTTACCTAATTAAGTAATTTTAATGATTGCAATTTGAGGGACCTGCCTGCCAACCCAGGCCAAAAGTCCAGATAATTTAATTTGCTAGCACTGTGTTTAACCCTGTAACTTTCTATGACACCCTAAATCCTGTACATGGGGGTACTGTTTTACTCGGGAGACTTCGCTGAACACAAATATTAGTGTTTCAAAACAGTAAAACATATCACAGCGATGATATTGTCAGTGAAAGTGAAGTTTTTTGCATTTTTCACACACAAACAGCTCTTTCACTGAGGATATTATTGCTGTGATATATTTTACTGTTCTGATACACTAATATTTGTGTTCAGCGAAGTCTCCTGAGTATAACAGTACCCCACATGTAGAGGTTTTATAGTGTTTGTGAAAGTTACAGGGTCAAATATAAGGCTTGATTTTACTTTTTTTTTTTTATTGAAATTTGTCAGATTGGTTAGGTTGCCTTTGAGAGCGTATGGTAGCCAAGGAATGAGAATTAGCCCCATGATGGCATACCATTTGCAAAAGAAGACAACCCAAGGTATTGCAAATGGGGTATGTTCAGCTTTTTTTAGTAGCCACTTAGTCACAAACACCGGCCAAAGTTAGCGTTTTTTGCATTTTTAACACACAAACAAATATAAATGCTAACTTTGGCCAGTGTTTGTGACTAGGTGGCTACTAAAAAAAACTGGACATACCCCATTTTGAATACCCTGGGTTGTCTACTTTAAAAAATATGTACATGTTAGGTGTGTTTCGGGGATTTATGACAGATAACGGTGTAACAATGTCACTATTGATACATTTAAAATATATATATATTGAAACAGCAATTTCCTACTTGTATTTATAGGCCTATAACTTGCAAAAAAAAGCAATAAAGCATGTAAACACTGGGTGTTTTTAAACTCGGGACAAAATTTTGAATCTATTTAGCAGTTTTTTTCATTAGCTTTTGTAGATAAGTAAAAGATTTTTCAAGTAAAAGTCCAAAAACATGTTTTTTTTTATTTTTCACCATATTTTATTATTTTTTTTAAATACAATATATGACATAATATATATACTGGTATGTAAAGAAAGCCCTTCTTGTCGTGAAAAAAACAGTATATAACTTGTATGGGAACCGTAAATGAGAGAGCGGAAAATTACAGCTAAACACAAACACCACAAAAGTGTTAAAACTGCTCTGGTCCTTAACGTACAAACATCGCAAAAACAGGCCGGTCCTGAAGGGGTTAAAATGTATTCTTAGAGCAGAGTTTGCAACTAAAATATTGATTGGGCCTATGTGAGTAGGTATCTGTCACGGTAATATACCCCAACACGCAGGAATAGTTCACAGTCAAGAGACAAGAAACAGTGTTCGTCTTACCGGACCTTAGAATGGCCGGACTAGGACGAGAGAAAGACAGAGTCAGAACAAGCCGAGGTCAAGGGAACTAAGAGACAGCGTAACGTAGAACAAGCCGAGGACTGGTACACAGAGGACAAAACAGCGGATAAGCAAGCAAGGATAAGGAGAGAGCGGAGTCAGGAACAAAGCCAAGGTCAAGCACCAAAAAACCAACTGAACGATACAAGCACTAAAGGGAACTGGACAGAAACCACGATAGGGCAAAGAGCAAGGGAAACAGGTGAGTATAAATACCCTAAAGGTTCACTTTGATTGGCCCCTGTCATATCCACGCCCCCAAAACGTGAGTGTATGGGGAATGTGGCCTGACAGGGGCCAATGGGAGACTGATTTTAATTTAGTCTCCCACTGTCCCTTTAAGAGCGCGCCCGAGACGCGCGGCGCGCTCTTAGTGTCGGGCGGGACATGTGACCGCTTCTCGCGGTCACTGCCCGCCTGACTGATCCCATCGTTGGCTGAGCCGCGCGCGGCTCGTGCAGGAGCAGGACCGCGCGCGGCGAGAAGGGAGGACCCCGGCCGGCCCCTGGAGAGGGTAAGTACCGCTACAGTACCCCCCCTGAAGACACGCCCACCGGGCGGGGAGGAGCAGGCCTGGCAGGAAAACGAGCGTGGAAAGAACGCACAAGGCGAGTAGCGTGAACAGCGTCAGCGGAAATCCAACTGCGTTCCTCAGGCCCATAGCCCTTCCAATGTACCAGATATTGGAGGCGACCCCGAAGCAAGCGAGAGTCAATTACAGCCGCCACTTCAAACTCCTCATGGCCCTCCACCGAAACCGGAGGAGGAGGGGGGACATGCCGAGTAAAACGGTTGCACAGGAGGGGTTTTAACAAGGAGGTATGAAAGACGTTAGGAATGCGTAAATTTTTTGGAAGATCCAATGCATACGAGACAGGATTAACCACATGCAAGATACGAAAAGGACCAATAAAACGAGGGGCCAACTTCATAGAAGGCACACGAAGACGAATATTGCGAGTAGAAAGCCAAACCCGGTCTCCCACAGCATAGGATGGAGCCGCCCTGCGATGCTTGTCAGCGTGAACCTTCTGGCGAGCAGCTGAGGCCACCAAAGAACACTGAACCTGCTCCCAAGTATTACGTAGACTAGCCAAATGTTCGTCCAGAGCTGGCATGCCCTGTAAGGAGAATGCAGCTGGAAGAACCACGGGATGCCGGCCATAAACAACGTAAAAAGGGCTGTTACCGGAGGATTCATGAGCAGCATTATTACGAGCAAACTCAGCCCAAGGAAGCAGGTCAGCCCAATTGTTCTGATGGTGGGACACGAAACAGCGAAGATACTGCTCCAGAGATTGGTTGGCACGTTCAGCAGCTCCATTAGACTGGGGGTGGTAGGCTGAAGAAAACGAGAGGGAGATACCCATCTCTGCACAAAACGCTCTCCAGAATCTGGAAATAAACTGGCTACCCCTATCGGACACGATCGAAGTGGGAATACCATGCAACCGAAACACCTCCCCGGCAAAGATAGAGGCAAGTTCCTTGGATGATGGCAATTTGAGAAGAGACACAAAATGAGCCATCTTAGAAAAACGATCCACAATCATCAGGATGACAGTTTTACCATTAGAGGGAGGTAACTCAACAATAAAATCCATGGATATATTGGACCATGGCCTCTCGGGTATGGGCAACGGATGCAACAACCCACAAGGAACTCTGTGGGAGGACTTCATACTGGCACAAGTGCTACAGGCATTAACGTAATCGGTGACGTCCTTGCGCAAGGACGCCCACCAGAAATATCTAGAAACTGCTGAGACTGTCTTAGAAATACCAGGGTGTCCAGCAGTTCTAGTGTCATGATATAATGACAAGATGTCTCGTCTCTCTGGTATATCAACGAATAGCTTATCAGCAGGCCTCTCCTCAGGGGCCAAGTTTTGTTTAGCCTGAATAGTTTGTAAGAGAGAAGACGAAATAGAAAGAACAGTAGTCGCTATTATTCTGTCAGGCGGAATGACAGGGGTAACATCGACCTCGAGTTTGTCAGTAGTTTCGAATTGTCTGGACAGAGCGTCAGCTTTAGTATTACGATCACCCGGTCTGTAAGTGATTATGTAATTAAAACGAGACAAAAAGAGAGACCACCTGGCCTGCCTAGAAGACAATCTTTTTGCTTCACTAAGGTATGAGAGGTTTTTGTGATCCGTTAAAATGAGGATAGGATCCCTGGTACCCTCTAGCAGATGTCTCCATTCCTTGAGCGCCAAAATGATAGCAAGGAGTTCACGATTGCCTACATCATAATTCCTCTCTGCTTTGGACATCTGTCTGGAAAAGAAGCCACAAGGGTGTAACGGCTTTTCAGGTGAATCTCTTTGAGACAAGATAGCACCTACCCCTATCTCAGAAGCATCAACCTCAAGAACAAAGGGCAGTGAAGGGACAGGATGCTGTAGAACAGGAGCAGAGGCAAATGTAGCTTTCAGGAATTCAAAGGCCTCGAGTGCTTCTGGTTTCCAGACATGAGTATTACCATCCTTCTTGGTCATTCTGGTTATAGGCGCTACAATGGCAGAAAATCCTTTAATAAAACGCCTATAATAATTAGAGAACCCCAGAAAACGCTGAATGGCTTTCAAACCCTGGGGCAGAGGCCATTCCATAATGGCAGACAGTTTCTTGGGATCCATACGAAAACCCTTGGCAGAGATTATATAACCCAAGAATTGGACTTCAGATTGATCAAATGAACATTTTTCGAGTTTGCAATAGAGACCGTTAACCAGAAGAGTTCTCAACACTAATTTAACATGCATGTGATGAGTCTGTAAATCATTAGAATAAATTAATATGTCGTCCAAGTATACTATAACGAATGTATGTATAAATTGACGTAGGACATCATTAATAAATTCTTGAAAAACTGCTGGGGCGTTACAAAGACCAAAGGGCATCACAGTGTACTCGTAGTGGCCACTCCTGGTATTGAAAGCAGTCTTCCACTCGTGATCCTTTTTGATACGTATGAGGTTGTAAGCACCCCTAAGGTCCAATTTAGTAAAAACTGTGGCCTGTTTAAGCCTATCAAAAAGTTCTGTGATCAAAGGTATGGGGTACGCATTTTTGACGGTGATTTTATTAAGGCCCCTATAGTCAATACAAGGCCTTAATTCGCCATCTTTCTTAGACACAAAGAAGAACCCAGCCCCTGCCGGGGAAGAGGATCTTCTTATAAATCCCTTCTCTAGAGATTCCTTGATATATTCCTCCATAACCAGATTCTCCTGAGGAGATAAAGGATATATTCTCCCTTTGGGAGGCATCGTACCAGGTAATAAATTAATTGCACAATCGTAAGGCCTGTGAGGTGGTAATCTTTCAGCCTCCCTTTTATCAAAAACAGATTTAAGAGACAGGTACTGAGAGGGTATGACCGTAGGCACGGGAGGAATATGAGTAGAATTCAAAGGGGTGACTTTAACAACACAAGACTATAGGCAAGAATCACTCCAAGAAACTATTTGTCCTGACTCCCAATCAATGGTGGGATTATGAGTACGTAACCAAGGATACCCTAACACGAGGTGAGAGGAAGGAGAAGTAATGATCTGAAACCGAATGGTCTCAGAGTGTAACACCCCTGTAGACATATGTAGGGGAACAGTCTCATGTGTGATAATTGGAGAGCATAATGGTCTACCATCTATGGCCTCAACGGCCAAGGGTGTCTCCTTCTCTCTGGTGGGTATGTTATTCTCCTTGACAAAACTGGAATCAATAAAGTTTTCGGCCGCTCCGGAATCAACCAGGGCTAGTATATTCCCTGCTATGCAGTCACTATCAAGGTGCAGGGAAACAGGAAGAAGTAACTTATTAAGAGGCAAATGTGAGGACTGTGATGTCACACCCAAGGCCAGTCCTCTATACGGTCTTAGGTGCGATAGTTTCCCGGACGCACGGGACATTCTTGTCTCATATGACCCCTCCTACCCCAATAAAGACAAAGTCCCTCCTTTCTCCTATAAAGCTTTTCAGCGTCGGTAAGTTTAGCAACCCCTAACTGCATAGGTTCCTCCTCAGAACCTTTAGATCCCTCGGGAGTCTCAGCTCTAGGGGAGTTAAAGGGAACAAAATGTCTATTTCTGGACCTGGTATATAACCTGTCACGGATCCTGTTATCTATATCGATAAGATAGTCAATCAGGTCCTCCAGGGGTACAGGGAGGTCCTTAGCTGCTACCTCATCTAAGATAGTATCAGACAGACCTTCCATAAAGGCAGTAGTAAGGCCATTATTAGTCCAATCTACCTGTGAGGCAAGGGTCCGGAACTGAATAGCATAATCGGCTACAGATTTAGATCCTTGCTTTATTCTCATTAATGCCCTGGCGGCATTTTTTGACCTTTTAGTCGTGTCAAATGTTCTACGGAACGCTGTGAGGAAGCTATTGAAGTCGTGTACCATAGGCCCATTAGCCTCCCAGATAGGATTTGCCCATTCTAGTGCCTTATCCGTAAGCTGGTGCATAAGAAAACCCACCTTAGATCTGTCAGTGGGAAATGAACGTGGGTACATTTCGAAGTGGAATTCCACTTGATTAAGGAATCCCCTACATGTCTTAGCGTCCCCTCCATACCTAGGTGGCGGGGTTAGATGTGCAGAAGCATTAGACATATTAGCTGTGTCCGGTATAGGGTTTACAGGAGGCGTAGGTACAGGTACCGGAACAGATCTGGATAACAGTGTCTGGATGGCTTGAGCCATTTGATCCATACGGTGATCCTGTTCTGCGAATCTAGCCTCATGAGTGGCCATCTGTTGACCTAAACCTGCGGGGTCCATGGCCCTATCGTAATGTCACGGTAATATACCCCAACACGCAGGAATAGTTCACAGTCAAGAGACAAGAAACAGTGTTCGTCTTACCGGACCTTAGAATGGCCGGACTAGGACGAGAGAAAGACAGAGTCAGAACAAGCCGAGGTCAAGGGAACTAAGAGACAGCGTAACGTAGAACAAGCCGAGGACTGGTACACAGAGGACAAAACAGCGGATAAGCAAGCAAGGATAAGGAGAGAGCGGAGTCAGGAACAAAGCCAAGGTCAAGCACCAAAAAACCAACTGAACGATACAAGCACTAAAGGGAACTGGACAGAAACCACGATAGGGCAAAGAGCAAGGGAAACAGGTGAGTATAAATACCCTAAAGGTTCACTTTGATTGGCCCCTGTCATATCCACGCCCCCAAAACGTGAGTGTATGGGGAATGTGGCCTGACAGGGGCCAATGGGAGACTGATTTTAATTTAGTCTCCCACTGTCCCTTTAAGAGCGCGCCCGAGACGCGCGGCGCGCTCTTAGTGTCGGGCGGGACATGTGACCGCTTCTCGCGGTCACTGCCCGCCTGACTGATCCCATCGTTGGCTGAGCCGCGCGCGGCTCGTGCAGGAGCAGGACCGCGCGCGGCGAGAAGGGAGGACCCCGGCCGGCCCCTGGAGAGGGTAAGTACCGCTACAGTATCATTTGTAATCCAGAAAATATATTTACTCTTCATGGGTCTGTAAAGCGCCATGCCCCCTGCAAAAACAATATAAAACACAGATTCTACATTTAACAAGAAACTCAAAAGAGTGGAAAAAGCATAGTAAAAAAATCTACAATTCCTTCATTAACAGAAACTGAAAATTCTTAGTCATGAAAGAGTTAAATTTTGTCTTGTAACTGACTGTCACATTGTTGCTTGCAGGCTTTATATGCTTAACTGGTGTTAATTGTTCATAACCTGCAGCTGATCCATTGCCTCTCTTTGAGACGTGTCAGTCTTGTATAGTTCAAACACATTGTCATGCTCATAATTCCTCATAAACAATGTCTGATCTAGGCAGTTTCTTCTGGAATCTTTATCAGTTGTAATTTTACTTATCACTGTTATTCTCAAGGTTTACTGTACCAGGCTCCATCAGCGCTACTTACTACCCCACCTCCACGACGTCAAACAGGAATGTCCTGCTCCGCGATGGTCCAATCCAATGCTCCTCACAGAGCACGGCAAGCACCACATGGGTATTCAAACTTCTCTAAAGGAAAATATTGAATTAAAGGGACACTATAGTCACCCAGAACACTTCAGCTCAATGAAGTGGTCTGGGTGCCAGGTCCCCCAGGTTTTAACCCTTCACATGTAAATATAGCAGTTTCAGAGAAACTGCTATGTTTACATTGCAGAGTTAATCCAACCTCTCGTGGCTGTCTTCCTGACAGCCGCTAGAGGCGCTTCTGTTAATTTCACATCCAGTGTGCAGAACATCCACAGGAAATGCGAGATCCACGAGAAATGCTTTCCTATGGACTGTTTGAATGTGTGCGCGGCTCTTGCCGTGCATGCGCATTCCGCTCCACTCGGGAGCTGACGTCGGCAAGGGAGGAGAGGTCATCAGCGCCGAGGAAGCCCAGCGCTTGATAAAGGTAAGTGGCTGAAAGGGGTTTTAACCCCTTCAGCGCTAAGGGAGGGGACCCTGAGGGTGGGGGATAGCCTAAGGATGATATAGTTGTCAGGAAAACGAGTGTTTTCCTGACACTATAGTGATCCTTTAATGCTTTCCTATGAAGGCTTCTGTATCAGGTGACTAAGTTTTACTTATACTGACAGCCACTAAATGTGTACTTTTAACACTGCTCTATTAAAATTGCAGTTTCTAAAAAGACAGACCATTGCACTCAGACCACTTCATTGAGATGAATTGGTCTGGATGACTATATATAATAAAAGTGTTTTCTTATTACCTACAGATATTTTGTGCAGATTTTATAAAATTATTGCTTTTGTGTTGTAACTATATTTAAAAACTAAACACAACTGAATAGATGGTTATTTACAGAAACAATTCAATAAAAGTAAAAAAGCTGCACCTCTATAGTGTGCTCTATCACACACTCTCAGTAAAACATAATAACATAAAAATGCGCACCTTTTTTATGTTATTATTGTAACTATATTACCGTATATACTCGAGTATAAGCCGACCCGAATATAAGCCGAGGCCCCTAATTTTACCCCAAAAAACTGGGAAAACTTATTGAGTTGAGTATAAGACTAGGGTGGGAAATGCAGCAGCTACTGGTAAATTTCTAAATAAAATTAGATCCTAAAAAAATTATATTAATTGAATATTTATTTACAGTGTGTGTATATAATGAATGCAGTGTGTGCGTATGAGTGCAGTGCGTGTATGAATGCAGTGTGTGTGTATGAGTGCAGTGTGAGTGCAGTGTGTGTGTGTATGAGTGCAGTGTGTGTGTGTATGAGTGCAGTGTGTGCGCGTATGAGTGCAGTGTGTGTGCGTATATATTAATTGAATATTTATTTCCAGTGTGTGTATATAATGAATGCAGTGTGTATGTATGAGTGCAGTGCGTGTATGTATGAGTGCAGTGTGTGTGTATGTATGAGTGCAGTGTGTGTGTATGAGTGCAGTGTGTGTGTATGAGTGCAGTGTGTGTGTATGAGTGCAGTGTGTGTATGAGTGCAGTCTGTGTATGAGTGCAGTGTGTGTGTATGAGTGCAGTGTGTGTATGAGTGCAGTGTGTGTGTATGAGTGCAGTGTGTGGGTATGAATGCAGTGTGTGGGTATGAATGCAGTGTGTGTGTATGAATACAGTGTGTGTGAGTGCAGTGTGTGTGTGTGTATGAATGAAGTGTGAGTGTGTGTGATGTAGTGTGTGTTTGTGTATGTGTTGGTGGGGGTGGGCATTTTGATATATTATTAATTATTTTATTAATTATTATTTTACTTTTTATTTTTTAATATTATTATATTTTTTTTTATTATTATTTATTAACTGAATTAATTTTTATTTTTTTTATTATATTTTTTTTTCGTCCCCCCTCCCTGCTTGATACATAGCAGGGAGGGGGGCTCCTTCCCTGGTGGTCCAGTGTCATTGGTAGTTCAGTGGGGGGAGAGGGGGGCTGGCAGAGCTGTAACTTATCTGTCCTGCAGCTCCTGTCAGCTCTCTCCTCCTCCGCGCCGTCCGTTCAGCACCTCGGTCAGCTCCCAGTGTAAGTCTCGCGAGAGCCGCGGCTCTCGCGAGACTTACAGTGGGAGCTGACAGAGGGAGCTGCACAGACCGCGCGGAGGAGGAGAGAGCTGACAGGAGCTGCAGGACAGGTAAGTTACAGCTCTGCCAGCCCCCCTCTCCCCCCACTGAACTACCAATGACACTGGACCACCAGGGAAGGAGCCCCTCTCCCTGCTATGTATCAAGCATGTATGGCAATGCAAATTGCCATAATACAGACTCTGACTCGAGTATAAGCCGAGTTGGGTTTTTTCAGCACAAAAAATTTGCTGAAAAACTCGGCTTATACTCGAGTATATACGGGTATTTGTTTTCAGATGAATGATCCAAATTTGGAGTGAATCATTAATTTAGAAAAAAAGTTAAAAAAATGAATTAGTTAAATTGATAAACGTAAATAATTGAATCATTGATTGAATTTGTTCATGGAAACAATTTATTCATTATTTTATTACAAGCGGGGAGCCCTGAGCTTCTTCCTTGTACATGTACTACTAACCCCTTCACTGCCAAGCTCATTTTGATTGAAAATATTTGCATAACACCTGCATATGTGTTGCTATAAACATATGTTAACACAGCAATTTTGTGAGTACCGTAGATTGCATTGCAGACAAATATACAATTTTTAATTATGCAGATTTGTACAATTTTTGGTTTTCCCTTATTCATTCATAATTTAGAAATATTATTTGGGAAATGAAAAGCTTTAGACAGTTTACAGCATCCTTTGTCTTGCAGAATTTCACACAATGTCTGAAATGTTAGTATAAAAGCAAAAAAAAAAAATGTTTTCTCGCATACAGTAGGTGTGACAAAATATGTAAGTAGAATGGGTCAAATACCATGATTATAGGTATATTATGTAAATTATATGACTTTTCATTATTTAAAATTTGTGCTGTATACAGTATGTTTGCATATTGTATGCAAAATTAATAAACTGAGAATAAAAAGAAATGCTACACCAATCCTTATCAACCTTTGTACTGCTAAGGTGTAACTAGAAGTGAAATGGTAGAGTCCATTCACTATTTCCCCACTCCCTGATTATAGCAATATTATGCAGGAATAGTATGACCCATTGAAACTTCTTGTACTGTTTGAAAATAGAGGGGTGAGCTTATATATTTAGCAAATTTATAGGTATAGAAGTCACTAATGACTTCTAGCAGAAAAATCAGTTCCTCTAGAAACTGGAAATCCCAACTAGAGTATGACATTGGTTAAATTAGGCTCTATAGACTCGATTTTTTACTGCAAAATACATGAAATAAAAATGATTATAACAAATTTGGATATTGATGGGTTAAAGAAACATGTCAAGCATGATAAACACCTCAGCCTGCTGTATAATTTTTTATAACTGATGGAAGCCAGAAACCTCCTGAGGTTTTGGGCATACTCCAACTCACTGCTTTAACCCTGATGTGCTATCTCTCCACTCAAAGAAGAAATGTCTGATCTCACTAAAACAAATAAAGCTTTCAGTACCTGTATTGGTATCATTTGGAGTATACAGAGAAACTTCAGTAATAATCTATGGTGTTGATTCTGCTGAACTGGGAAATATAAATTACAGCAGATTTGACAATAATGGGAGGTAATTATGCAAAGTGTTTTACAAACTGCACTGAATATAGAAACTAATAAAAGAGTACATATAGAGGAGAGTGGCCGGATAGAGAGTGCCAAAGGACAGAACAGGGGGTAACCCTAAGTGATGAGGAGGAGAACAAGAAAAGAGCGGAGTCTGTCCTGTAGTGTATACGTATATACACCGTATATCGTTAAATAAACAGTTAAAAAATAGTACCTAGTACCTAGTTAGGTAGTGGTACTATATTTACTTAGGTGCTTTGCACCTCATATCTTTGTCTCCTCTCCCCCTTCCCCCCTTGTATATAGTTCAGTTTATGTTGTGTTTTTTCACTCAATAAAGTTATTATTTTTTAACTGTTTATTTAACGATATACGGTGTATATACGTATACACTACAGGACAGACTCCGCTCTTTTCTTGTTCTCCAACTAATAAAAGAGGAAACATTTAGGGACTTAAATACATATACAGGTAACTTGAATTTATCTGCTTTATACATGTTCTACCGTGATTATTTATCCAAATCTCTCATCTTCCTTTCACATCATACCACATACAACTAATAATCATCTACAGGATATGTTATGCCAAGTCTCTTGGATCCTCCTATGATAACAATGCAATCAAATTTGCAAATGACCTTGCTCAGTATAACTATGCAATAGGCAGAGATGGAAAAATCCAACACGTATAAAATCATAAATTACATTGTTTTTTTAAAAATATGCTTTCAATTTAGAAGTGACTAGCAATCATGTCTGTTATCGGTCTATCATTCAAGGATCCTAAAACATCAGCGCTTGCACATTCAGTCATCTGCATAGCCATAATTCCTGCTTGATTCTCATCTCCCAGGAACCTGACATGTTACTTATCATCCATGAGACTTTGACAGTGGTATACGAAGTTATTATCCTTCATACCTTTTATACATGACGGATAAAAGGGATAACGGAATTCTCACCAGATAAAATGTTTTTTTTCTAATAATGTCCTGTTCTATATTATTTAAGGGACACTATAGTCACCCAGACCCCTTGATCTCATTGTAGTGATCTGGGTTCAGTGTCCCTGTCCCCCTTAGTCCTCAATGCAAAGCATTCCAGTATTTGAGGGGTGCTCTCAGCCAATCAGCAGTGCCTCTGTCAGAGGCGGTTCAAGGCTACCTGATTCAAGTACCAAACAAAAATGGAATGAGAGTGGTAGAGCTAACCAGCGCTGGATTCAACAATTTAAATTAAGTTATGGACCTCTTGGCAACATAACACAATAATTTAAATTGAGTTGTTATAGTGCCTGGAGGTTTACTTTATGTCTCCTGGTTAGTTACTAAGTTGGTAAATTCACTTCATATCTTGCTTAGTTAATGTCTGTTTTTACTTTCTGATTTACATACATTTAAATATACAAAGATCATGGTGATTTCTTAGAGTATTATGACTCTGGGACATGTCTTTAAGGTATTCTTTAATTCGTACATTAAATCCAACCTGAGATAATTAAAAATATTCATTTTTATTATCTTTTAAGGAAAATATATACTAATTTCTTCCTTAGATTTTGGGCCCTTCTGAAATAAAATCTGGGTCATTTGCTTATTACTCTTTTTAGTGCATGAACCTTTTTAAAATGTTCCTGTCAGGGTGGCAGTCCGAAGACCGGGACCCCTGTGCCTGAAGTGGAGATGAGCGAAGTCTTCAGCGTGGTAGTGGAACACTAGGGCCTGGTGCAGGGCATGGGCATAGGAACCGGGGGGGATGCATCCCCCCCAGCAAATCATGCGGGGGGACAGGTTATAGGGAAATCCCCCCATCTCCGCCGGCCCCCCTTATGCTGCAGCCGCCCGAGCGCTCTGCAGAGAGCCTCAGGTGGCTGCAGCTTTGCCCAGGCTGGTGCGTCCATGAGGGCGCACCACCCGGGTGCAGCATGAGGAGAGGGGCTGACAGGAGGGACAAGGGAGGGAGAGGGGGATGAAGAGAGTGACAAGGGAGGATGGAGAGATTGACATCCATCACGCACACACAATGCACCCCTTACACACAAAGACAATGCACCCCTTGCACACAGAAAAACACACAATGCATTACACACAATGAATTAGACACACACACACAAGCAATGCAACCCTTACACACAATCACATCCCTTACACACACAGAAACACACAATGCATTCCTTACACACACTCAATGCACCCCTTACACACACACTCAATGCACCCCTTAACCCCTTAAGGACCAAACTTCTGGAATAAAAGGAAATCATGACATGTCACACATGTCATGTGTCCTTAAGGGGTTAAACGCACACACTACATCCCACAAATGCACACGCTGCATCCCTTACAAACGCACACACTGCATCCCGTACATACACACACACTGCATCCCGTACATACACACACACTGCATCCCGTACATACACAGAAACACACCTTGCAGCCCTTACACATACAAACACAGATTCACATAACGCATTCCTTACACGCATATCAGGACATCCCCTACACACTCCACCCCCTGTGAACAATTGGTGGAACATGAAGGTGGACCCTGGGACCCAGACCTTGAGCTGTGTAAAGGGCCCTCAAAAAATGGAGCTGCTTCCCGTTCTCCCAGAACATTGATTTTGACAGTTACAAACAGCCTACAGAGAGCCTGTTCTACACCAGACTAGTGGAGCCAGACTGCAGCTGGAGCCCATCATCATCCTCATCTGGTTGTAAGTAGGCAATCTAGCATATTATTCGTGGCACTAATCTCTTATTTACCTCACATTAAAGAAACACTATAGTCCCCAGAACCACTGCAGCTTAATGTAGTGGTTCTGGTGTCCATAGCCTGTCCCTGCATGCCTTTTAATGTAAACACGGCGGCACTCCAGCACTGGCATTAGTTAACATGGCAGATTATATGGGTAGGGCATTGTGATGTCACATGGGGGGGTGGCAAACTTTACTTTTGCCTAGGTCGGCAAAAATCCTTGCACTGGCCCTGGCCGGGTGTCACGTGACTACCCGGCGCTCAGTCTGACACTGCACCTGCCGGACGTCCAGAGGTCCCCCTGCTATGTCAGGTAAAAATAATATAATAATAAAAAATAGGGTTTAGGGGGGCTACTAATATGGATGGGGGGAGGGGTAGGTAGAAAAATAATTGGAAAGGGTTAGGGGGGCTACTAATAAGGATAGGGGTAGGTAGAAACATAATTGGAAGGGTTTAGGGGGGC
This sequence comes from Pelobates fuscus, assembly GCF_036172605.1. Lineage (NCBI taxonomy): Eukaryota > Metazoa > Chordata > Amphibia > Anura > Pelobatidae > Pelobates > Pelobates fuscus. Next base: position 295,158,183 of record NC_086317.1, on the reverse strand, counting down.
TACTAATATGGATGAGAGGAGGGGGGAGGTAGAAAAATTATTCGAAGGAGTTAGGGGAGTACTAATATGAATGGAAGGGGTAGGGTTCTAATATGCATGGAAGGGGTTAGAGGGTTACTAATATGCATGGAAGGGGTTAGGGGGGTACTAATATGCATGGAAGGGGTAGGTGGGGTTCTTTTGTGCGTGGAAGGGGTAGGTGGGGTTCTAATATTCATGGGAGGGGTAGGTGGGGTTCTAATATAAATGGAAGGGGTAGAGACGGGTAGTAAAATGTATTGAATGCATTTCTGACAGGGTCACTGAATGGCAGTTAGAAAATGTGGTCACCCTAAGTCAGGGGCAGTATTACACAACCTATATATGTATAAAAAATATATAAAAAGTAATCTGCAAAGTACAAAATGTTTGTGTCATATGTCGTGCTAAAAATTAAGCTAGGAATGTGCATACTTTTTTATAATTTTTAGAATAATGATACAGACATTTTATTTCTTACATTTGTGATGATTCTTTGTTCCTCTCTATATTCAAGGGACACTATAGTCACCAGAACCACAACAGCTAAACGTAGTAGTTCTGGTGTCTATAGCATGTCTTTGCAGGCTTTTTTAATGTAAGCACTGCCATTTCGTAAAAAGTCAGTATTTACATTACTGCTGAGGAATACCTCTAGTGGACACTCAGATGGCCACTAGAGGTGCTTCCTAGTCGAGTCATGAATGCCGCCTGTTACGGTACCGTCTTCCGAGCTCCAATCATACGTATCGCTCCTTTACAGCCGAACAGCAATAGGACCTAACCAGCATACCATCTCCATAAGCAGTCCTTAGTCACTTGTAATCCCGGTTCCCCCAATAACGAGACCAAGCTCCATTATGAGGGTAAAACATGAACTGAGGACTGGATCATCCAGCCTGCCTTTTATTTCCATTTCACACACACAGGCCACACCCAGGGGGAGGCATAAAATAACCAATGGCATCGATGTTACATCCCACACATCCCCTCCCCTTGGTGTGACACATAATCCCATTATACATACAGTTTGAAACATACTTTTATACAACTTTCATAACTTTAAAACCATCCATCATATTCACATAAAAAGCACATATTCAGATTCAGCATACTTTAAACATAAACACTCTCAAAAATCACACCAATCCCTTCAGTAAATAAAAAGTTACCCGGAAGTCCTTTTATGACCGACCGCAAGCACCTTTTCTTGCCCAAAATAGTTCCCTGGATTCGGGCTGTGCGGTCGGTCACTTTCTGGCATAAAAATGGCTAAGTCCCGTTCGAAGTGGGGTCGGTACTTCGACTTTAGTCGAAGTGTCGAAGTGCCGTCGATAGTACGGGTCGGCGTGTTCGAAGTTAAAATGGCCGCCGCCACGTGGTCCTTTGTCCGATGCCGGCCACCTCGACGACTTCGGTAACTTCGGTACTTCGACAGCTTCGACTGTGTCCGAAGTGTCATCTACAAAAAGTACCAACCCTTCACATTATCTCTCAGGGACCATAAGCACTGGGCAAATCAGACGAACCCAATAGGTTTAGTCCAGACGGATGGGTCTGTCACACCGCCCTATGAAGTATCTGCGCATGTGTGGCAAAGCTGCGCATGCGCACCAGAGAGCAATGATGCTTCTGAAGAGAAGCATTGTATTGCTCCCTGCTCGCACCCTCCTATTTCGTCATTTTGACGAAATAGGGGGCGCGGCATCAGGAGGATCCCGGCGCTGTATCCGGGTCAGTAAAACCCCTTCCCTGTAGTGACCCTTTAATGTTATTATTTAATCATTTATATAGCGACTGCAAATGCTGTACCGCTGTACAATGGGATAAACAACTTCTAGTTTACGGAATAAAAATATACCCGGCGAGTAAAAATGCTATCCCCACCCAGATTTTTTTGGGTTCCTACACCCATGGTGCAGGGTAAACGCTCGCCCCCTGGTGTTGAGCACCAGCGTTTGTGCGGCCACATACCAAGACCCTGGTGCAGCTTAGAGGAAGCCAGAGCAGACATATGCTGAGATGTATCCAGTACTAGAAACAAGGCAAGGCCAGGATAGACACCAAACAAGAACTAATCACTAATAAGAAAAGTCTGGGGATTTAGTTACATTATATGATCATACATTGCATAAGCCTGCCACAACACCAATGTACCCCATATACGGCAGGTCCTACACTGTCTAATATTCACTAAAAGAACCATACTAGACCAATAGTGTAACGGATCGCCTGGCACCCCGACTTGGTACCTCAGTTAATGGACACCACAATCACCGAATCTGAGAAGCATATAAATCCTCTCAAGCCTCTGAATGCTGTAGACAGTTGAATAGGAACCATAGGTTTTCAATCCTAGCAGTCAAACTGGAACAGCATACAATAAATCCTTCCCCCAATAATGAGACGACACTTCACTTTGAGGATTAAACAGGAACTCTGGACTGGCTCACCCAGCCTGGCTTTTATTTCCATCTCACACATACAGGCCACACCCAGGGGGAGGCATAAAATGACCAATAGTATCACGGGTGCAACCCACACATCCCCTCCCCTTAGTGTGACACATAATCCCATTATGTATACAGTTTAAAATATACTTTTTACACAACTTTCATAACTCTAAAACCATACATCACATTCACATAAAAATACATATCCACAATCAATCCATTCAGGGGAACAACATATTAAAAAAATGGCATGAATCCGACCAGGGGTTCAAAAGTTACTAAAAGTATCTTTTGTCCCTTACTAGCCACATGGCAAACCGGTTTAGACAGGTTTTACATAGGCCTCTATCCTGGAGACAAAGAGGGAAGTAATCCAATTATCCAGGGCTAGAAGCAGACTCCATTAACCACATGGTTACAGAAAGACATAAAACACTTTAAAATACAGAAAGTTACTTTTTATCCATAACACACAGACATTTCACATATCCCCACATATCCCCAGATTCAAAACTACCGAATAGCGCGCAGATCCTATTCACACAGTACAATTGCCATGGAGCTAAAGTCTTTCCCATAGTCTTTCATTATATGAATAGGCTCCATGGTATAGCTATCTGGGTTAACACATTCACATAAAGTCTGGTCCATAGTCCAAAGGCAAGAGGCGGGCAAGCAGCCCCCTCCAAGGACACGTGGCGAGGTCGGTTTCGCCACAAATAGTACTTACCTGCAAGAAAGGGCAGAAGTATTGCACAGCTGTCTGCAGGAACACTGAAACAAAAAGGAATGATGGAAAACAAACGGGTGTGGCAACATAAAACAAACATTTAAATGAAACCAAGAGACTGGGAAATCCAGGGACGGAATAAAAGAATGAACCCAGAAATCCCAGCAATAAAGAAAACCAGAAAACCAAAACAAGAATAGCAAAAGGAGTACTGGATACCAGAAGCCATGGTCAGACATCAGAACAGAACAGAGCAGATCCTGATAGTTCCAGTGTTTTATAAAAACATTTTTTATTTTTTGATATTCCTGTTATAACATAACATTGCTCTTTAAAGTTACTAAATGCATTCCTGGCTTGATCTTTGAAAGCCTGATCTTCTGACCAGTTCTTTTAAATTGTCCTATTTTCATTGCTGGGGATATTCTATTATACATTGTTAAGTCAACATCTTTAAGAATGTCTGGTAAAGAAGTAGTGACACCAACTGTCTTTATTCCTAAACTGTCTGTATTATTTTTATGTGCTCAACTTTTCATATGGTTGTTGAATTTTAGTGAGGTTTCATTTTTTTTTTTGTGGAAGAATTATACATGGGTGTATCAGCAAAACCCTTTGCTTTATTTTTATTTGTGAGCTGCTCTCTTTTGTATTAATCACTACCCCCTATCTAAACTACTTGTGCTTAATATTTCTCTGTTTTCTGGCAAGTTTTATATTTATAATTTTTTATAGAAGTCTTGCAAAAGATAAGGGATTGTAATCTGGAACTGTTTGTTAAAAAACATTATATCATATGAATAAAATATATCATAAATAATCTGCAATACAAAATACAAACACGACTACAATGGTGTAGTATGTATGAACACCAGATAGGGTGTAACCACAAATGTAGATGGTAAGTAGGCAGCACGTTATGAAATATGTAGAATCTCCTTATCCCCTTGTATGCATACCTGGATAAAGAGAAGATAGAGAGATTCTACATATTACATAATGTTCTGCCTACTTACCATCTACATTTGTGAGTGCATTTTATGGTTACACCTTATCTGGTGTTCATACATCCTACACCATTGTAGTCTTGTTTGTATTTTGTATTACATATTATTTATGATATATTTTATGTTAAGAAGACATCGAGGAATCTTCTTTATAACCTGTATAATATTGGGTAATTTATACCTACTGCCACTGGTGTATTAATACTGACTGCTTTTCTTTTTTTTTTTTAAGATATTTTAATCATATGAATAAGCAGTGACTTTGCGCTCACCAACATACAACCCAAATCCTAAGATGCCCCCATCTTGTCTTCCCGCCTCTAAAATAGGCACTAGGGAGATAACAAAAAGCAAGCAAGACAGTGGACATACTGAACCTTGTTCAGTTCTGAATGGATATTCCGATTAGAATGCCCCATATACCCAGATTATAGTGCTGGGGCACAGCTCAGATCCTTAGCTTCTATTGAAGGTATTAGGAATAGATTATTATATCCGGTATATCAGGTATTAAAATCTGCTGCTTTATGGACCTTCAGATTGCTTTACAACCCCATTCCAAAATGGATGGGATATAGAGGAAACGTTTACTATAAGCCCACTGTTCAGCTGCGAGAATAAAAAATATGCTCAGTTATACATGCTAACTGTTAACCTGTGTAATGGATGAAATATAATGTAATATTAACCGATATTGGTAAATTGGTGTACTGGTGGACATCATACCTTGTTATGCCTGGTCTCCACCCACCATGCATGCTTTGCATTAAGGGCTAAATATATGATTAACAAGGACCCTTGTTTTTTTAATACATTTTAATTCTATTCCATTGACAATTCATTACAGCAAGTACGTTGTTTTTCTATCACCATGATAATAATATTTTATGTAGTGCTTCTTCAAATAATCATGTGTTTTGATGTTGAGTGACTCTTATGAAGCACTGCTTTGACAAGCTATTAAGAAATACCTCTTCAACTACTACTACAATGCAGTACTATTACAGTCAGTAAATGTATTTCCCTACTTGGAAGTACTAACAGACAGGTTTTTCTCAAGAGATTTTTCTTTAAAAGGCGGTTGATGCATCCTTTTTTTTTTTTTTTTTTTTTTTTTTTAAACTGATGCCTTAAAAAATGTTTATAAAACATAATATGTTTTACCATGATTTGATATTTATTGGTTTGTGGTTTTCAACAGACTTAAGGAAAACAATGTACTTTGAGTTTATAAGCATTTCCTAAGTGATGTTTTCTGCTACATGGAATGCACTCAGAAAATATACGGTTTTAATAAGGAGAAGTATTTTACATGCATGCAACCATACAAATGCTCACCTTCATACAACCAAATCTACACATCAAATCTACACATGCTGACCCTTATACATACATGCTAACCCTCAAACATGCAGACTTACATACAGGGCCGGACTGGGAACTAAAAGCAGCCCTGGAAAAAAATTCTATACCAGCCCAATAATGCGTCGCGCCAGCATAGTGTGCTGATATAGAGGGTGAAAAAATAACTTGAAATTGAAAACTCTTACTCCAACGAAAGAACGCATATAGGACTTAAAAATAAACAAAAGAGTGCCTTTATTTTAAGTAGACGTACATTTGCATGTAATCAATGTTTCAGTACAACTACTTTGGCCTATTAAGGACATTTTAGTAATGATACTGAAATGCTGAATGTCTGCAATTGCACAACTAAACAAAAATTAAGTTAGCTTGTTTATTTTGAAGTTCTATGGGTGCGCTTTAAATATGTTATGGTGCATGAGTATGCAACTAGCAACAAGACTAGGCCAATACGTGCTCATTACATATATATATATATATATATATATATATATATATATATATATTAATGACATTTATGTGTGTATTATGCATATATAAATGTATATTACTATATGTGTAAATATTATAGGCATAATTATATGTTACTAATACACACATCAATATATATATATATATATATATATATGTATATATATATGTATATATGTATATATATATATATGTGTGTGTGTGTGTGTATTACTGTCAGGATCACATCAATTTACGTCTATTACCTTTACCTCGTTTAGTGTATCTTGTCTCCAATTGTCTCCTTTTTTTCTCTTACAGCGACCCTTGTGCATCTTTTACTTCATCCCAGTCCCTGTGTGTTTCTTTTTACCCTTCTCCAGCCTCTGTTTTTCTCTTTCCCTAGCCCCTTTTGTGTTGTTCTTAGACCCAGCCAACAAACCTTCTGTGTCTTTTTCTCCCCTCTCCTCCCTGTCTCTCTTCCCCCCCTCCTCCCTGAGTCTCTCTTCCCCATCTCCTCCCTGTGTCTCTCTCTTACCCCTCTGTCTCTTTGTACCCCCATCCCCTGTGTCTCTCTATTACCCCTCTGTCTCTTTGTCCCCCTTTGCTGGTGTCTCTCTATTACCCCACCTGTCTTTGTCCCCCTTCCCTGGTGTCTCTCTATTACCCCACCTGTCTCTGTGTCCCCCCCTTCTCCTGTGTCTCTCTATTACCCATCTCTTTGTCCCCCCAACCCCTATGTATCTCTATTACCCCTCTGTCTCTTTGCCCCCCCCTTCCCTGGTGTCTCTCTATTACCCCTCTCTTTATCCCCCATCCCCTGTCTCTCTATTACCCCTCTGTCTCTTTGTCCCCCCCTTCCCTGGTGTCTCTCTATTACCCCTCTCTTTATCCCCCATCCCCTGTCTCTCTATTACCCCTCTGTCTCTTTGTCCCCCCCTTCCCTGGTGTCTCTCTATTAACCCTCTCTTTGTCCCCCCCCCATTCCCTGTCTCTCTATTACCCCTCTGTCTCTTTGCCCCCCCTTCCCTGGTGTCTCTCTATTACCCCTCTCTTTATCCCCCACCCCCTGTCTCTCTATTACCCCTCTGTCTCTTTGTCCCCCCTTCCCTGGTGTCTCTCTATTACCCCTCTCTTTGTTCCCCCCCATTCCCTGTCTCTCTATTACCCCTCTGTCTCTTTGCCCCCCTTCCCTGGTGTCTCTTTATTACCCCATCTCTTTGCCCCCCCCCATCCCCTGTCTCTCTATTACCCCTCTGTCTCTTTGTCCCCCCCTTCCCTGGTGTCTCTCTATTACCCCTCTCTTTGTCCCCCCATCCCCTGTCTCTCTATTACCCCTCTGTCTCTTTATTACCCAATCTCTTTGTCCCCCCATCCCCTGTCTCTCTATTACCCTTCTGTCTCTTTGTCCCCCCCCCCTTCCCTGGTGTCTCTCTATTACCCTTCTCTTTGTCCCCCCCCATCCCCTGTCACTCTATTACCCCTCTGTCTCTTTGCCCCCTCCCTTCCCTGGTGTCTCTTTATTACCCCATCTCTTTGTCCCCCCATCCCCTGTCTCTCTATTACCCCTCTGTCTCTTTATTACCCCATCTCTTTGTCCCCCCATCCCCTGTCTCTCTATTACCCCTCTGTCTCTTTATTACCCCATCTCTTTGTCCCCCCATCCCCTGTCTCTCTATTACCCTTCTGTCTCCTTGCCCCCCCCCTTCCCTGGTGTCTCTCTATTACCCCTCAATCTCTGTGTCCCCCCTTCCCCTGTGTTTCTATTACCCCTCTATTTGTCCCCCCCTTCCCCTCTATTTGTCCCCTTCCCCTTCCCCTATTTTTTTCTGTACCTGCTGCTACAGGAGGACTGAGGGAGGGGGCGGAGCTAACTACCATGCTTCCTCCCGGTTCCCATAATTCCCAGCATCTACACATCATAGAGTAATCCCTACTCTATGATGTGTAGATGCTGGGAATTATGGGAACCGCGAGGGAGCTTGGTAGTTAGCTCCGCCCCCTCCCTCAGTCCTCCTGTGCTGACAGCTATGCTGCTGTCAGTATCAGTGAGTGTGCTGCTGGATCGCTTAGGCACACTCACTGATACTGACAGCAGCATAGCTGTCAGCACAGGAGATGGGGCCGCCGGCCGCAAGGTGAGTAATCACCTCAGACTGTGCCGCCGGACCGGCCACCCGGCGGCTCTGACATGCGGCCGGCGGCCGCGATAATATTACAATATAGGGAGCAGGGCTCCCTCTCACTCTCCAGCCCCCAAGGTATCGCGGCCCACCGGGAAATTTCCCGGTATCCCGGTGGGCCAGTCCGGCCCTGCTTACATACATGCATGTGCAGAGCTTATAGAAACTCTAAGAGTTATATAAAGGAAGTGTTTATTTAACCCCTTAAGGACACATGACATGTGTGACATGTCATGATTCCCTTTTATTCCAGAAGTTTGGTCCTTAAGGGGTTAAAGCTACAAACAGAGAAGTATTTAATATCTAATACCTAATAGTAAAACATCAAATTAATTGTTTAAAAAAACATATTTGGTGCATGTGAGCCCCTCTCTCTCTCTCTCTCTCTCTCTCTGCCCTGCACTCTCTACCCTTAGAGTGGGAATTTTTTTAAAATAACAAAATGGACAGCAAGATAGACAAGGGAACTCATTGAAAGACAAGGTATATATGCACACAGAACACAAAAGACACACCCTCACCAATCATTGGTTAGTGTGGTTTAAAAGACTTATCTTATACAAAGTATGAACAGCTTCCTCTTTCGTTCAGTGCATATAGCTTCATTTTATACGGTATTACACTATTGCATTTTCTGTCTTTGTAGATCTTCCACTGTATCCTCTGTATTTGTTTGGTTGTATTGGCTCTTGGAACTGTACCTTCTTCTCCTTCTTCTATCAGCCTGCTGGAAGGAAATAAAATAAGGGTAGGAATGGCATAGGTGTAGAGCCAGCAAACAATCCCTACTTCTTCTTTAATCCTGTGTGAAGTAGGATAAAGAGCAATGATAAACAGTAAGGGCCCCAGTGAATGACCCCTACTCTCTCATCCAATTGTTTACCAGAGGTATTGAAGATAACATACTGACACGTCTAACACAACTTCAAGTCCTTTAATTCAATAGTAAGAGGACCAGTGGATGCCCAGTCTGCTGTTCCTAGTAACTAAATTGAAAGAGTCTGCCAAACTTCTAATTTCTTAAAACACCAATAAATCGTCTCACCCTCACTTATTCAAGATAAGTGTAATTAATTCCCATTCTTCCAGTCCTAAATATTTAATCAGCCTCCGCAGTTGCTAGGTTTTACCTTGTCCCTAGACACCAACCCCTGTAAAATCACGTCCACTTCAAAATTAAATTACCATTCCTATCCCCCTCCCTTTAATATGTACAGTGTTTTAAAGAATGAAAATTTAAAAAAAAAAAACTTTAAGTAGAATACTTCACACTTACCTGTCTAACTTGCTTGAAGATCTATTGTTTTTTTCCCTTTGGTCAATAAAATATGGCCAGAAAATCTATTACAGCCTGATACAATTATATAAAATAAGAACTGATAACTATATATTCAAAAATATATTCAAGCTCTTCAACCCCTTACCCATAGGTCTTTTTATGAAGTATTTGAGGAGGGTTGGCTTACAGTAGCAAACTTTTTTGTAAACTGTAAATAATGAGTAAATAATTCGAACAAAAAATGGAGCTGCATGCAACATAACAACAACATGCATTCTGTTGCTGCGAAAAGCAAGAGGTTAGTCTGACAACTGTTGTTTTTGTAGACTATTCTAATAGTATATGCTATATACAGTAAGAGTAGACGGAAGGAGCAAATCCTTGGATCTCCACTGAGCATCCACACAGCATGTTCCCAGAGCCAGAGGACACTTGCTGAGGTAATTTAATGTAAATCACAGGATCGCATCACCTTTATAAATTACTGGAAATAATCCAAATAATTATTTGGAATTGAATTACAATGTATATATTTCTTATGCAAATTAGGTGCACTAACCACAAGTGAATACACATGAGCAGTTAAATATAGAAATTTCTATATTGATGAATTTATTACAGTGGATATAATTGATATCAAATCTTTGCCTGGTCTTTGCTTGCTCCATTTTTTGTTGACTTAACTGAGCTGTGAGGTTAAGGTAGGTATTGTTAGTTAAAGGGCCTTAGGCATTACTCAATTATCTTCAATATCATTACTGATACCTGCTGTGCTAGCCAGATGTTTTACTCATTAAAACCAGAATAAAATCTTACAGTGAATATATATTTTATAAACTGGGTTGTAAGCCATATATTAAGATTTATTTATAAATAATATGTTGAACTGTTATAGAGAGCTCAAAGCAGGGTTTCAAATTATTATTTACAAGAGTATTTTAACTACAGTTATCATAGGCAACCAGATTAATATAATATACTGTAAAATAACAGTTTTATTTGCGGATTAGCATAACACAAGATAAACAACTGCTGTTTTTGAATATTCGTTTTCTGTATTCATTGCTCTAAAGATGCCCATATTTAATTTTAATAGCATTATTATTTTTATTTAATGAATGGTCCTGGATATATTGATAAAAGCATCTGCTTCTAGACTTGAAACAAGTCAAGCTTTTTTCATAGTTTTTTTGTTTAACTTCTCCGCTTTCACGCAGGTACATAGACTTTACTTTGTCATTTTTGTCTATTCACCATTATTTGGTTTGTACCTTAGTGCCATGTTATATATCTTTTTTCTATATTAAACCTGTACCGGCAAGAACCTGTTTCTTGGAATAACTTTCTTGGATATCTTTTGTGTACGGTTTTCATTTTGGTATTCATCCACACATTTTGCTGTTTCGGGAACTACAGAACCAGCACCGAAAAATTGGATCTGCAGTGTCAAAAATAAGTAAGATATATTTATATTTCTTTTTTCATCCATCCGGGAAAATTCATATTTTTGTATGCTCCCCTTACTTGGGATAGAGGCAACTAAAGTTGGTTTGAACCAGATTAATATACAGTAAAATAACATTTTTGTTTGCAGGTTAGAATAGCACAGTATAAACAACTGCTGTTTTGGGAGATCTGTTTCTGTATTCATTGTTCTAAACATGGCCATATTTCATTTTAGTAGCATCATTGTTTATATTTAATAAACAGTCATGGATATGTACTTATTGTATGGTGGAATGTATGTACAGCAATGAGATAAAAGAGACACAAAGAGATACATTTCAAACACCTTCACTAGTGATGCACTAATAGAAATCTAAACTAGTTTTAATTTGTTGTTGTTTAGTGTTTTTACATTGTAATTCATGAGTGGTATAATATTTTGTTTTTTTTCCAAGTCTATAAAAACAATTATTTTCACCAAACCCATATATAATGTACGCAGATTTTAGAAAAAGCAACAATCATTAACCAAAAACTACATCAAGCTGCAAGTTCCTTGAACAAAATATATTAATGATCTCGATCTAGAATCCATGTCCCAGTGGATTAAGTTCCCCAGGAGTTTTGGTAATTGCTCACATATCAAACCCATCAAGATTGACATTCTCATTAGAAAATCTAGAGCGTAAAACAATTAATCAATAGGTAGTACCCTTGTACTGCTCAGAAGGAATTACCTGAAGAATACTTTATGTCCAGCACATAAGTTAACATCTGTTCAAACTAGATGCTTATTTTTTCTGAGCATTTCTGATGCTCATCATAATTTTAATGACCATGTAAGTAAATATCTAGAGTAGGAGGCAAATATAAAATGAGTCTGTTAGTATTAAACTCTGACATGATAAAATATAATTTTCCAAACTTTAGATTCAATAAATATAATTTGTGAGCACATTTTTCTGTTGGTTGTATATCACTGCCATTCCCGACAGGTTTATTTTGGTAGGTTCTGAGTTTAAATACTTCCTTCACAATTGCAAAGTAACTGCATTTCTTCCACTTTTAAAACTTCAAATTATATTACCTTAAAGCATTTGAAGGCTAATATGTAAGACATAATCTAACTGGATGAGGAATTACAATTGGAGTATTTATCCAGACAGCCACTAGAGTATTCTCCTCAATTTACACAGAGTTTAAAAGAGTTTGCATGAGGATGTGCAGCGATTTAATGCTTTCCTATGGGAAGGCCTACTGCATGCATGGCGCGCTGCGCACATACGCATTCGGTTCCCCCATTCCTGTGACGTTGCAAGACGAGGAGCCCAATCCAGCGCCGAGGGACCTCTGTCCTGGAATCAGGTAAGAGAAAAAATGTTTGTTATCCCATTCATGACCTCAGGGGGGCCACGGAGGCAGAGAGACACATACTGTTTTGTGTTCCTTTAATCTAGAATACAGAATTTGCAAATTCCTTCAAAGTAATTCATTGCTTGGTAATAAAAATATCATAATACCATTCTATTCAAGAATCTTATCCAAACTACACAGTTAGTTTGATCTGTCTACATAATTATATGAGCTCCCTAGTAAATAGATAATAATTTAGTTCTGTTATATAAACTACCAACAGGAATCAGAATTCTAAATTGGTTAAAGAAAATGCTGAGTAATTAGTACAATGCAAAGTAAAAACATGCTGTTAGTTGGGAAGGCAATAACTTACCTTCCAACCATTATCATTTTGGTGGGACAGTGCCAATTTTCTGGTCCTGTCCTGCCATCCTGTGTTCCCTTATGCAATCATGTTACTAGGAGCCTGTGGAGAGTTCTGAAACAGTGCTTCCTACATGTCCTGCATGCAGTGGGATGGTCAGCTTGATTGGCAGGCAGCCAGGCTATTTACAATCGAAACTCTGACCCTCCCCCTTTACCCCATCCCACCTGTGTCCTGCTTCTCAGGACACCAATGTTGGGGGGTAAGCAATAATAGAGTCATGTTTTGGTAGTATATTTAATATTATGTTTGCACTTATATCATAAAGTTCACTTGGTTAATGTACCTTCCTTAGAATATGTTGAAATGTCAATTTGAAAGGTTTTTATTTCTACAAGATATCAGTTTTCCAAAATAGATACTATGGAGGGGATATTTGCCAAAGAGATTGACTGTGGGCAAGGAATCAAGTCAGCAGCTCTGCTCACACTGGGCTTTCTTTGGCTGAGCTGAGTATGAGCTGGGTATGTACTCAGAATACATCTCGTAAGGAAGTTACCTTTGAAATACTTTTTTTGGAGTTTGGAGACCTGGTGTAACCAAAATGGTTAATGGATTGAGCGCTCTCTTACCAGAGAGTTGACTCCCCCATGATTCACTGGAATCTTAAATTTTGGTTATCCTAAAAGAAGAAAAGAATCCAGCTAACTGTTCCGCCCATGTCCCTGCTTAATATAGATTTAAAACTATTTACTGAGGCGCTGTCTCTACACATCAGTAGGGTACTGTCACAGGTAGTCCACTTGAATCAGGTTGGATTCTTCCCTGGTAGAGAGGCAAGGTACAATACAATCTGAGCACTTAACATCATGAATGCAGCCATCATGAATGCGATCATCGAGATCTCATTCTCCTCTACCAATACAGAAAAGGCATTTGACTGGGTAGTCTGGAGTTTTATGTCTGTGACCCTACAGCATATGGCCCTAACATAAATAGCTGGGTGGCTTCTCTGTACACTGTACCTAGTGTCAGTGTGTTAATAAACAGTGCACTCTCCCAACCATTGCAGATACAGAATGGGACAAGGCAGGGTTTCCTCTCTCTTGCACTCACTCTTGAAATATTTCTTGAAGCAGTCAGACAGAACACGACTATTACTGGGTTTGCTTATGGTGCCGAGAACATAAAGTCATGGCTTATGCTGATGATATGTTATTCTTTGTGAAAATGCAGCTGGCATCACTTTCCAATATGTTAGTCATATGTAAGGACTATGAGATACTATCTAATATGTAACTCAATGCTTCTTGATATTTCCCTAACACATCAAATATTTAGCCAGTCACAAATTTCATTATCCAGGTTCAAAAACTGCCTCATTTATCTGCAAATTTGACCCCCTACGGACTTAGGACAGCTATAACAAGATCATTTAAACAGACTGCTGCAATCCTTTGCATCAGATATGCCACTGTGATCCAATCATTACATTTCCTGGTTTGGTTGAATTTACACACTAAAAATTTGTATATTCCCTAGACTATACTATACTTATTTTAAACCATCCCCATTAAAATTCCCAAGCCATACTTTCAGTAACTCTGACCTCAAATTTGTATGTAAAGGCCGGGATGCCTGAGTGGAAATGTTGAAACTCATGATTTTACCAAAACATATTTGAGGGTTGGGACTTCCATCTGTGTCAAATCAGACTAACCATCAACTTTGGGTCTTGGATTAGCATGTGAATAATTATCCTAAATTGTGGATAGACCTCAGGCGCTTGGCTTCTGGGGACACTCTGACAGCTCAACTGTTTGGACAAGGCAGATAGTTCTGTCCAATTATTTCAACACCCATTTATTGGTTAACTATGATTACAACAGAAAACAACCCCTGATCTACAGATTCATGTACTATATAACTCTAAATCGGGGGAGAGATTGCACTTAGCTACATTTTAGAAAGATGATTGTATTTATTTGCAACAATTTTGCTCAGTTAATACATATAGTCTCACACACCAAGGTTGGGTCACTTAAAAATGTCAAGAGATTAATTATAAGCTGCTTATTTGGTGGTCATGCCTACTAATTGCATCCTGTTGGAAGAGGATCTATACTGCAATACTGGAGATTGTTGATACAAACCTCCACTTTCAGCCTTTGTCTATCTTTCCCTACCACACTATATTCCCTTTAAATATAAGAAATCCCTTACTAAGCATTTACTGACAGTAGCTAAATCCCTAATCCTACTATGTGAAATAGACAATCTGCCCTCACGTTGCAGCAATGAATGTCAAAGATATATTCATTATAGTCTATGACTATAACACTGAAGGGTACCTTTGACCGATGCTCGCAGACTTGGATGATGTGACTATATTATGTACCTGTATCCCTCTGGAATACAAATACTGGCTGTGGCACTTAGACCTCTGTTCACATATATTGGAGCTTGAGTGATTTCATAAAATTAGGTCTGACGGCAAGACGGGAGGGTGTGAATTTCTGTTTTCTAATTTCTACCTTTCCTCTTTCGCATTCTTTTTCTCTGACCGTTATATCGGTGGCTATGTGATTCTTCTAATCATGTTTATTGCATGATATAATGAGGACCTTTATTAATATCCTTTTGCACAATACAAGTATCTGCTGTTTAACGGAACTCTGTTTACGAGTTGCTTAATCTTGTTGGCAAATGTGATCTGACGCAAAGATACACAAATTACCTGTTTCCATTCTCCTTTGAAAAATTTGTATAATTGGATAAATATAAAGATTGCCAAAAACAAATGTATTTGAGGCATACATTTATTTAGTCAACTACCTGTTACCCCAATCACAGTCATTTACAATATTGTTCACTAGGTTTTCTCTATTAATTTTCAATCTGAGTTTGTCACAGCAATTGATTATTGTCTCTATATTTTTAACATTAAAAACAGTTTTGATATTAAGCAAAATCAAATGTGCAATGCATGTTTATATAACAGGATGATCAGTTTAGTACTCACAGTATATTACAAGAATTACATGTCTACATTCTGTTTAGACAGAGCTTTAAATCACAAGTTAATGGTTCATAATCATGTAATATGGCAAGGTTGTGTACTAAAACACATGCTATTTTATAGTCATAGCCCCTTTCAAGCACCAAGGGAACCTCTTGACAAAGCACTAAAGCAGATGTGCCGAGAAATATTTAAAACAAACTATTAACTGGCATGCAAATGTGTTCACAGATTCATTATCTAAAATCCTTGGTTTGATAACATTTTAGCTGCTCAATTATTCTTGTCCATCAATTATGGTAATTAGTTTTCCCTCTCAAATAGCTCACATATACATAGTTAAACACTGCAAGTACCAGCAAATATTTTAATATATTAAAAAAGAAAAGTTCATATTTTTTATAGTAACTCATCTGTCCATCAACATTGTATTTAATCTTAAATGTATATGAAAGGATACCTGTAGTATTTTATTTTATTCCTGAGAATAAAACATTAGACGTAATATATCACTGTGTATTATTTTGTAGTGAGTGCACATGCTTTTAGCATATGTCCTGCCTCATCATTGCATTTTGGGGGCCTCTATCTTTGTCCTTCTTTGGTCAAATTCACCACATGTCTAAAAAGAAAACATGCAAACATGTTTTTGATGATAAACTGTGTCTCCTACCCAAGTGGACTTAAAGATGGCTGTCCCCAAAGAGCATTGCTAACCTGGGAATGTGAAAGGGTATATATATAGGATGCATTACAAAATAATAGATGTCTTTTTTTGTAATAGTTATATATATTTTTTTGTTTTCATTTTGTGGAAGACAAGTAAGATGTATGCTGGTAGTATTTTTTTAACCCCTTAAGGATTCCCTTTTATTCCAGAAGTTTGGTCCTTAAGGGGTTAAAGACATTTTGCTGTGTTTACCAGTGTGTAGCACTTTGACCCAAAATTTTGCTAGTTTTACCTTGTTCAATATGGTCATGTGTTCCTTAAAGCGATAATATAGGCACCCACAAAACTTCTTATCAATTAAGTGGTCTAGGTGCCATGTCCCCCTGCTTTAATTGTGCAAGTGAATACATTGCATTCATTACAGGGTTTTAATGCCTCCAGTGGCTGTCACTAAGTCAGCCACTAGAAGTACTTCCTCCAAAACAGCAATGTAAAACTCCACTATTTCAATCAGACGGTCTCATAGAGACCAACTAATTGGCACAGAGAGCATATGCACTAGCTTCCCAATGCTTTCCTATCGGAAAGCATTTGATTGGCTGATATCATCAATCTCAGTGATCTCAGTCAAGGAGGCAGGACAGAAGTGCAGAGACCTACATGTGCAAGGAAAAAAAGGTAAGTGAACCTTTTTTATACCCTACAGGTTGGGGCCGGATACGTAAACAGCGCTATAGCGTTAGGAAAACAATTTTGAATTCCTAACGCTATAGTGTTTCTTTAAAACACTCTGTCCATCAAAGGTCCTATGTTTAACACAAATCCTGAACAATTGCAACATTTTACACCTTAGAAGTGTAAATTTACTAAGCTGGTAAACTGTAAAGATTCTGCCTTCACAGCTGAAAAAACCCAACTAGCAATGTGTCTTACGTATAGCACAACCATAGTTAAATTACACATAATAACAAATTAAAGTTTAATTTTGTTAATCCCACATTGATATAAAAGTAAAAGATGTATTCCGTTTATGAGCTAACTATTCATCCAGCAAGTTTTACAAATATATTTATCATATATTTGTAAAATAAATTATGATTAATAGGTAGCACTGCATTCTCATAAAATGATGGGCTTAGCTATGGCTAAACATGGAGCAATTTACGTGCTTTTACGGTCACATAAATTCACTTTTTACTGATTTATATGGAGATCTTTCTATTTCCATGGAAGTACAGAACCTTGTGATTTTAGCATGACTGTTGGGAAGACTAATTGCAAAATTCATTTATAGCTATGTTTATATTTCTCCTCCTTTTCAGTGAAATGTGTGCCCTTACTATGTCAGGACTGAACTGGATTTTGATGTAATTTACTTTTTTAATACACATACCTTATATAGAAAAAAGGCATCACATAATGAAGGTTAACACAAGTTATTGGCAATTTTAAATGTTTTATTTAATTGTAAAAAAAAAAAGAAATCTGTTACAGCCCTTAAACTCAGCATGGTCCAGAGGATTAAATAATATGCAGATTTCTAATGCAGATTCGGTATTGTTTTAAAATACAAATTATTTGTATTTCCTGAAACGTTGCAGGATTTACCGGTATGTATTAAAAATGTATATTCTGTATCTTCATACATTTTTTTAAATTATTGCAGATCTTAGTTTTTTCTTGATCACAATCTATACTGAAATAGTTCACTATTTATTTTTATTGAACATATTAATTATATCAAAGTAAAGCATAGTTAGTACAAACAACATGTGCAAAAATAGAGAAAAAATAATAAAATGTTGAGCATTAAGTGTATAAAATGGTTTGACCAGAAACTACACATTACGCAAAAGCCTGGATGTTTCCTTTTCCCACTCAGTTGATCACCATACTATTAAATCATATACTAAAGCCATATACTAAGCAGTTTAACCATGACTTTTTTGATGGGATTTCTTTTTTTTTCTCTGCAGTCACTTGACACAAACAGCAACTTTTGAAGACTCACGAATTGAAAGCTGCCAAGTCAACCCTCCAGCGCCTCGGAACGTGGAAATGAGGAGAGATCCAGTTCTTGGTTTTGGTTTTGTTGCTGGAAGTGAAAAGCCTGTCGTTGTGCGTTCAGTAACACCTGGTGAGTTTTATATCCTAAAAACAAAATTGTACTTTTTCCATCTAACATGATATATATTTACGTTTCAATCCCCGTGCTGTACAGTGGGTGACTTCACCCATGCATCAATCTCCATAATGCAGAGTTTATCTAAAATTGTGCAGTGCACGGTTCTCCAGTCTCAGAGCTGTCTGTCAGTATTGTGTCTCCAAACTCCCAAATGACTTATAATTATTGGGCAAAGGGACTGACTTAAAGGAACGCTCAGGCCAAACTAAGTGCATTTCTTGCTGCATTATAACTCTTCATCACAACTCATCCTTCAAAAGTCTTGTTCAGCCTATGAGAGATCAGTGTACGCTGAGCTTGTGACTTGATTCTATCCCACAGCCATTCATGATCCTTTTATCAATGTTGTAATTCAAAATCTTGCTAAGCTGCAATAAGCAGATAATGAGAAGACAGTTATTGGTAGACTTGGAGGTTTGGCTAATCATGAACTTCAATATATCTGAATTTGGGCCAGTTGGATTTTTAGCCAAATTTCTGAATTTCAAATCAATATACCCTGAAATAGGAATATTTTAAGGTATGAAAGATATTTTAAAGCAACATATTGGAAGTTTACTTGTTGTATATTTATTCAAAACCGAGACATTACAAGGGTCCAGTTATCTGATATGGCATCATTTTAAATTTAGTATTTTGGACTTTGCATAATCTAACATAGACATATTGTAAAAGAGGGTTTTGTGCTCCATGTAACTGATTCTGTACAAGGGTTTAGACCATGGATCCTCCTCAAGCTGCGGACCCCAGATGTTGCTGACCTACAACTCCCATGATTCTCAGTCTATCTATGTAATTCAAAGAATCATGGGAGTTGTAGTTCAGCAACATCTGGAGGGCCGCAGTTTGAGGACCCCTGGTTTAGACAAATCACTATATATCATAACTGCCTTGACAGGTCATCTAGTACAGAAATAGACACTGCATTAAATATCCAAGAAGCTATTATTTTATACCCTTGGGTAAAATGAGGCATTCCATTATAAATTAAAGAACATGTTTGCTTCAAAATACCTTAATGTATATATTATAAAGTATATATTGTTATTTGAATTATTAATAGAAGTTTGTGTATCTGTGCTTGGACGTGTCGAGTATGTGAATGCTACGTTTTGACACCTTTTTATTTTTATATAGTACATTTTTTGGTGTATTTTAGGTTGTAAAACTGCAACTATCTAAAATAAATTGTTTTATTTTTATATAGTACATTTTTGGTGTATTTTAGGTTGTAAAACTGCAACTATCTAAAATAAATTGTGATTCCCAAGTGTAACTCACGGTAAAATGCTTTGAGATTTCTCTTTGTGTCTCAGCCTACAAACCTTTCAATGTATTTATCTATTCTGTCTGCAGAAACCTTAAACTTTCAAAAAAGTAGGAGAACAAATATGCTGAAAGAGTTTACTGTGAACTATAGTTGAGTTTTTCCATAGCAGTGATATATAAATATAAGTTGAATCCTCTATTTGGAATGTTTAAATGGCTGAAGCTGAGTTGGCCAAAGGGGGTACCTTTGCCAATAATATTGTTAATATTGATATAGTGTAACATATTCATCCTCACCTCGCTGTATCTGCGCTCAGCGGATCCACACCAAATTATAACCTCACGTCCGACCATGTTAATGACGATGTCTGCGGGAGTGTGCTGTCACGCGTGATATGCGTGCGCACTTTCTGGGGTCAAGGGCCAATTTCAGCCAATCAGAGTAAAGGGAAACATATTTAAACTCTTTTCTTACCTTTCCTCATTGCCATGTCATGATTTCCCTAGTGGTTGTCCGAGAGTGTGTTTCTGAGCGTTCATATTCTGGTTATTGACTTTGGCTTCGTTTGACTTCCTGGTATTCTGGAATCCCTGACTTTTGACTTTCCCCCATTGTTGTGTCTCATTCTGTTGTCCCCGACCTCGACAAGTATTCTGACTATCCTTTGGTTCGTTAAGTCCGGCCATTCTAAGGCCCGGTAAGACGTTACCTATTGGTCCTAGGTGTGATACAGTTCTACGTGCTGGATCAACTAGTAATCCTGACATATATATGTTAAAAGAACAATCAATGCAACCCATAAAAGACTGATCATCTTTATTACACCACTGATATATTTGTTCAAGCTTTATAGTTAGTAACAGTTGACCTTTATCCCAGAATAAGCTCTTCAGTCTTCTAGAATATCAAAAATATTCATTGATTGGCAGGCTTCTTTAATAGCACATTGGCAGCAAAACTATTAAGATTGATTTACATTAATACGTGTGGTGATGAAGGTGCCAGCCATATCTTTCTATTTCATATAATTTCTATTTATTTTGTATGTAAAGTTGAGTTGATATACCCTTCTGCATTAAGTCATGCCAAGCCATTACACGTGAGTGTTGAGCATTTACATAAAGTTTACAGTATTAATCCAAAGTGAATATCTATCTATCCATCCGTCCGTCCGTCTGTCTGTCTTTCTCTATGTCTCTCTGTCTGTTATCTTATTGTCTCATTGGTTGATTTTCAATAGCACAATGTCAATTGTTCAAATATTTTATTTTCCCCAAAACTAAATACAATATTGCAAATAGGATACTTCTGAAAGATAGAAATGCTAAAATATTTATTTTCAAGCAATGTCACCATTGATTAAATTACATGTTATTATAAATGGTCCTTAAGTGTCTTTTTGTTGTAAATGCAGAGTTCAAAATGTGTGCAAGGAATTTCAACAAGCCTATAATTTAGCTTCAAATCAAATACTTGGTAAAGTGAGCTGGGATGCAGAGTAATTAGTTCTATTTAGATGCATATTTTCAATGAGTTCAAAATAGCCTCCCTACTGCTGTTGATCAGCAATGCATTTTACAGATTGATTATAAAACAGGAGAAGGAAATCTGTCAATCGTGATTTAAGTACATATTTCTCTGCATATTTTCTTCTCCAATATATAAACATTATATTTTGTTTATATTTTATTAAGTACCAAAATAATTTGTAACCAAGTAGGAAATTATATGTAAGTAGCACTGTTGTTATTATAAATTATATATTTGAGCAAAATGTACCTTGTTTTCCTGAGCAGAGCAGAAGTTACAAATCTAATTTGTATGCTGCATACAGCTTGCTACTGACTGTTCCAAGAACCCAGGCATCACATCTTGTGGGACTGCTGGTATAAAAGGTTGTGATGGGGGAATACAAATGAGCAGGCAAATCCAGAAACCTGCTGTATGTACATGCTTGTATTTTATAGCTATTACAAAGCAAGGATGAAAAACAAAATTAGTGAGAGGTGTGTTTGCAAAGCAAAGTGCCTAGAGAATTGAAAGGAAAATATCAGAATTAATTAAATAATGTATGTTTTCAAGAGGACCTTGTATCGTTATAGGACACCCAAAAAATCAGGAGGGGTAGACTTTCATAACATACTAAGTAAACCTGGAACCCTATAGACAGCATGTATCAAAGCATGGAGTTTTCTATAGACAACGATCGCACATTATCAATAGAGCGGCTGGAAATAGAATGGAACATAATAAAATAAAAAATATATAGAAATATAGATTTCTCATAGCATATTGAAGCTAACTGACCTCATCATTGAAGACATGTATACATAAGGAATTTCTCAATAAAAAAAATTATCAATTGTTCAAATATTTACTCAGTTAGGCCTGAAAATATTTGGACACTGACACAAGTTTTGTTATTTCAGATGTTTACCAAAATAAATTCAAGTTACAGTTTAATAATTAATATGGGCTTAAAGTGCAGCTACTGAGCTTTCTTTCGAGGGCACTGACATCCAAATTGGAGGAAGGGTTTACGAATTACAGCTCAATAATATGTGCTCTCCCCCTTTTTAAGGGACAAAAAGTTATTGGACAATTGAGTCAAAAACTGTTTTGTGGACAGATGTGGGATATGTCTTCATTATTTCTTCATCAATTAAGCAAGATATTGCTGTGAACCCACAACATTCGGTCAAAGGAGTTATCAATGCAAGTAAAACAATCCTTAGACTGCAAAAATAAATCCATCAGAGAGATAGCAGGAACACTAGGAGTGGCCAAATCAACAGCTTGGTGCACTCTGAGAAAAAAATTATGCACTGATTAGCTCTGCAACACCAAAAGGCCTGGACATCCCTGAAAAACAACAGTGGTGGATCGTAGGATCATTTCCATAGTAAAGAATACCCGTTCACAACATCCAGCCAAGTGAAGAACACTGTTCAGGAGATAGGCATATCATTATCCAAGTCGACCATAAA
This sequence comes from Pelobates fuscus, assembly GCF_036172605.1. Taxonomy (NCBI): domain Eukaryota; kingdom Metazoa; phylum Chordata; class Amphibia; order Anura; family Pelobatidae; genus Pelobates; species Pelobates fuscus. The sequence goes on along the minus strand of NC_086317.1, from coordinate 295,135,401 downwards.
GAGAAAACTTCACGAGAGCCAATACAGACGGTTCACCACAAGATGGAAACCATTCATAAGCCTCAAGAATAGATAGGCCAGATTAAACTTTGCCAAAAAAACATCTAAAAAAGCCAGCCCGGTTCTGGAACAGCATTCTGTGGACAGATGAAACTAAGATCAACCTGTACCAGAATGATGGAGAAGGCTTGGAACGGCTCATAGCATACCACATCATCTGTAAAACACGGTGGAGGCAATGTGATGGCATGGATGTAATCTGAAGTGTATAGGGATATATTGTCTGTTCAGATTCAGCCAAATTCAGTTAAGTTGATTGGATGGTGCTTCACTTTACAAATGACCCAAAACATACTGAGAAAGCAACCCAGGAGATTTTTAAGGTAAGAATTGGAATATTCTGCAATGGCCAAGTGAATTACCTGATCTCAACCCGATCAAGTATGCATTCTACTTACTAAAGGATACAAATTAAGGCTGAAAGACCCGCGAACAAACAACAACTGAAGACAGCTGTAGTAAAGGCCTGGCAAAGCATTACTAAGGAGGAAACCCAGCGTTTGGTGATGTCCATACATTCCAGACTTCAAGCAGTCATTGCCTGCACAGGATTCTCAATAAAGTATTACAAATTTACATTTTATTTATGCTTGTGTTAATTTGTCCAATTACATTTGAACCTCAGAAATAAGGGGACTGTGTATGAAAATGGTTGCAATTCCTAAACGTTTCATACAATATGTTTGTTCAATCCCATGAGTTAAAGCTGAAAGTCTGCACTTCAATTACATCTTGGTTGTTTCATTTAAAATCCATTGTGGTGACGTACAGAGCCAAAATCTGTAAATGTTAAATTATTTTGTATCTCTCCCAAAATGTAATTTAACTCATTTTAACCAATATGTATTCAAGTTCTGAGAGTATTCCTAACAGTGGGGGAGGTATTTTGTATAATAAATAAAAAATAAAATCTTAATATCTACCAAAGAAACAGAAAAGAAAACAATGCAATGTTCTGACAAATATTGTACATTTGTCTCAATATAAAAACCGTATGTGCAGTATATCAAGACAAGTATGATGTACCTTCTATCGTTTTTTCCCCAGGCTTTGACTTTCTTGCTCTATGAACTATTTTGGGGCTAAATATGGTTATTCTCAAATGGCTGTCTGCAATGGATTATTCATTATGATATTAGTCATGGATCAAGGCTCGCACTAAATATACACAAGTAAAAAAGGCAAAGGAGGTCATTTGCAAAAAAAAAAGTAAAAGAGTAAATTTATATAAATTGCTAACAAAATTTCAAAATTGCATTCAAACTAGGTAAAGTGGACAATTATCCAAATAAGTTATTTTAACTTTATTGGAAAAAAAAAACGGTCACTATTTTGGCCTTCATTATGCAATTTCTATATAATTTGTTCTTCTGGCTCATATTTTACACATTTGTAACCACTATACAACTGAAATGCGATCTGCATTATAAAAACAGCATTACCTGTATATAGTAACATTTGATAAAGGTGCCCTAAAGAGACAAGAATAATGCCATTTTTATTTTTACTTTTGATTATATTCCCATAAGCATGTATAACTTAAGGTGGCACTTAAAATTATCTAAGCCTCAGTCCTTTTACATACATACAACTACTACTATTTTTCATGAACATACCCCTCAACCCACACACACACAAATATCCCCTCTCTGTATAGATTTTATTATAGTTTAATGTAGTTATATACCGTATATACTCGAGTATAAGCCGAGTTTTTCAGCACATTTTTTGTGCTGAAAAACCCCAACTCGGCTTATACTCGAGTCAATGTCTGTATTATGGCAATTTACATTGCCATAATACAGACTGGGGGCTGTGGGGGCTGCAGAGAGTTTATTTACTTCTCCTGCAGCTCCTGTCAGCTCCCTCCTCCTCCGCGCTGGTCCGTTCAGCACCTCTGTCAGCTCCCAGTGTAAGTCTCGTGAGAGCCGCGGGTCATAGTGCGGCTCTTGCGAGACTTACACTGGGAGCTGACAGAGGAGCTGCACGGACCGGCGCGGAGGAAGAGGGGGCTGACAGGAGCTGCAGGAGAGGTAAGTGCTCTCTGCCAGCCCTCCTCCCCCCACTGAACTGCCAATGCCACTGGACCACCAGGGAAGGAGAGCCCCCCTCCCTGCCATGTATCAAGCAGGGAGGGGGGACGAAAAAAAATAATAATAATAAAATTAAATAATAAATAAAATAATATTAAATAATAATAATAATAAAAACTAATAATATTATAACAAAATTTTTTAAAATAATAATTACAAAAAAATAATAAAAATGCCCACCCCCCCACCAAGGCTCTGCAACACAAACACACACTGCAACACACACACACACACACACACACACTGCATCACACACACACACACTGCATCACACACACACACACACACACACTGCATCACACACACACACACCACACACACACACACTGCATCACACACACACACTGCATCACACACACACACACTGCATCACACACACCACACACACACACACACACACTGCACTCATACACACTCACACTGCATTCATACACACACTCACACTGCACTCATACACACTCACACTGCATTCATACACACACACTGCATTCATACACACACACTGCATCACACACACACACTGCATCACACACACACACTGCATCACACACACACACACTGCATCACACACACACACACTGCACTCATACACACACTCACACTGCACTCATACACACACACTGCACTCATACACACACTGCACTCTTACACACACACTGCACTCTTACACACACACTGCACTCTTACACACACACTGCACTCTTACACACACACTGCACTCTTACACACACACTGCACTCATACACACACACTGAATTCATTATATACACACACTGTATATAAATATTAAATTAATATAAATTTTTTAGGATCTAATTTTATTTAGAAATTTACCAGTAGCTGCTGCATTTCCCACTCTAGTCTTATACTCGAGTCAATACGTTTTCCCAGTTTTTTGGGGTAAAATTAGGGGCCTCGGCTTATATTCGGGTCGGTTTATACTCGAGTATATACAGGTAGTCTGTTGGTATAATGTAGTATGTTTTACTTAAACGATTCATATTGGGTTGTTTTTTAATTGTTTGTTTATTAAAAATACACTATTTTATTTATTTTTGCTAGCCATGCTAACACACTAACTACTTCTCAGCATTTTGTAAAAAGTATATCTAATTATATCTAACTTTTGGCAGCACTTGATAGAAAATTTACCTGAACAAAAAGACCTTATGAGCTCCCACATGAACGGTTTAGACCTAGTTAGGCCTCTGTTTATTTTTTTCGAATAAGTTTTTCCCATGATTTTATATTTTTGAATAAACTTTAAAAATATATTTTTTCAAAATACTAAAATATAAAAAAAATGAATCAGATATAAAAAAAATATAAATAGACAAAATATATCAATGCATTAAAATATTGAAATATTTTCAAACTTTTAAATTGTTTTAGAGGTTTAGCCAAAACTTTAAATAGAGGCTTTGGTCAAGCTGAAAAGAGATATCCAATGATAATCTTCTAGGATGCACTAATACTACATTTTGATTATATTTTGTAAATAAGCTTGGAGTATATTGTTGAGAGAGTGGCTGTGTAACTATATTTATTAATGATGTAAGATACTTGTCTATATTTTAAGCCTATCTTCCAACAACAGAATATTCATTGTTGAAGTCAGGACTGGATCTTGGGTTTCCTGGGTCTGAAATGGAAAATTCCATTAACCTAGTGAGAAGCAGAATTTACATTTCAATTGTTATGTCAGCTATTATGAATTACATAAGTGACATGTAGTAAATCCAAAAGTGGACTCTAAATTCCTTCTAATGCATGATTACATTGTTATATATCTGGCAATGAGGATGCACACAGAACAGAAAACCCAGCTATGATGGATTATTTATTTTATTTATTTATAAAATATTTTATCAGGAAAGATACATTGAGATTTCTCTCGTTTTCAAGTATGTCCTGGGTCCTCAAAACATTGCATTGATGCAATAGGGTACAAAAAAATACAAAAACAATATTAATACACAATACAGTATATATCAAATTTAACATAGAACAGGTAGGAAATATATAATCAACCATGACACATGCATTCTGTTTTGAGGTATGTAGAGAGGGACCTCTTAAAGGACTTTAGGCTTGGGGAAGATTTGAGTGTGTGGGAGGTCGTTCCATAATTGCGGTACTCTGTAGGAAAAGGAGGATCGGGCCGCTTTCTTTTTGTATTGAGGTAGACTAAATAAAGTGCTGTTACTGGATCAGAGGTTATAGGAGTTGGGAACAGCCGAGGAGAGCATTCTGTTCAGGTAGGGTGGGAGCTTCCCAGAAAAGATCTTAAACACAAGGCTGGAAAGATGAAGGGTGCATCTGGATTCCAGCTACGACCAGTTTAGTTCTTTTAGCATGTCACAATGGTGGGTCCTGTAATTACATTGTAGCACAAATCGTCAGAACGAGTTATACAATGTATTGAGTTTATTAATGTTGGATTGCGGTGCAGGTGCATATACTACATCCCCATAATCAATGATTGGCATCAGCATTTGTTGTACAATCTTTTCCTTTACTGTAGGGCTTAGGCAGAATTTGTTTCTGTACAGGGCACCTAGTTTTGGAGACAGCGTCTAGAAAACAAATGAATGCAAAGATACATACCCTTGAGCTACGCAATTCACCTGGTACTCCTATATCTCCAAATGAGCACCACACAAGTTACACACCCTCAGATACCGTTGCCAGCATTTCTGAAGGCAGACCCTGTAGCTCTGCCACTTTTATGTAGGGTTATTATACTTACCTTGACATTCCAACCTTGACAATTAATAAAATGTTTTTAGATATACCTCAAAATGCATAATTAAATGAATACATGTTTTCATTTGGGGTATACATACTATATAGTATTTTTTTATTTTATTTTTTATTTCCTTATTTTGTATTTGTGAAATGGAGTGTTCCTTTAACAAACACAATCATACATTTATACGGTGCATTCACACACTCTCAGAACTATGCTTTCCATACTCCCACTTCTCTACCGTTCAACAAAGTCCTTCAAAAAGAGTCTATTAAACTATAAAAAAAATAATAATAATAATTTAAGATGATCAAGCTGAGGTAGACAAAAAAACTGCATGTTTTATCATAGACAGCCATTTAGGACACCTCCACACCATTAAGTCTAAACTAAAGATACAATAATTATACTGCAATAATGTGCATACGTTTAAAACATCAAAGTGGAGAAAGTGTCATTTAATATTTAAATATGTTTTAATATAAAAATGATGCAATAGAAAAGATCATTTCTTAAGTAAAGTAAGGGTTCATTAAGGGCTGTGGGAGACTTCTTGGGTTAGGGCAGGGTAGGCGTGGGGTAGCATTAGAGGAACTTAGGGTTAGTAGGTTTAACGCATGACAACAATTCTACTTCAACTTAATAAAGTTGAGATTTTAAAAGTGAATTAAAATATATTTAAACTAGAATTATTTTATTGTCTCAAAGATCTATGAATGTATTTATCATTTAATTAGCATTATAAATGCTGCAGCATTGGTAGTACAAGATTGTTGTGACATTGAGACAAAGAGAAGGCAGAGTTGCTGATAAAAGATTCATTAACAGGCACATCATCACTTTAATTATTCAGAAGTCTGAAGTCTTGTTTGCATTTCTTAACAATTCTTATGAAATGATGACTGCCCATTAAATGGCTATTAAATGGATTGTTACTTCACTGTAGAATATGCTATAACTTATTGTCAGACTGTGCATCTTGCTTTCTTCTATGTTTCATAGTTTAATAAAAGCAAAACCAAATACAAAATAAAAAGGCTATAAAAATTACAAATTGATGCCATTTACTTTGTATTTATCTGTTGGAGCTATGTTAATCCTCCTGTGATATAATAACTCCACATGGGCCCTCAAAAGAGTGATATAAAAACAAAGGCATATCATGATAGAAATTTTATTTTTCATACGTAGGTGATATATAGATAGACAGATGGATAGATAGATAGATACATAGATAGACAGAGATAGATAGACAGACAGACAGACAGATAGATCGACCAATAGATAGACAGATAGATAGACAGATAGAAAGACAGATAGGTAGATAGATAGATAGATAGATAGATAGATAGAGATAAATGAATGGACGGATAGACAGACAGACACAACAAATCAACAGCCTTATAGTGAATATAAACACTTTCACTGTCATAAAGAAAAACACTCCCTTTTCTGAAGTTTAATACCGTATTACTAGAAAAACGTAATCACAGTAGTATTCCCTCTGCTCCATGATCCCCATTTCCTCTCTGATAAATATAAATCAGAAAGCATACCTTAATATGAACATAACTTAATATGGCTGCTCCTTTTATGATGTGGCATGTCTCTGGAGCTCTGTTGGCAGTAAGTGCTGATGTCTGCTGCAGCTCTCATACATATAGGGACCTATTCCTCCTTGCCATAGCATTCAGAAGTGGATCGGTGGGAGGGAGGCCAGCTAGGTGTGTGGGCCTGGGCACACTGAAATGCGGCAGGTGCCATCTTGACTTAGGCCCCGCACACAAGTGTTTTTTTGTTAACCTCTTCAGTAACATTCCGTGTATAAGACGACCCCCAATTTAAGACTAAAAAAATTTAGAAAAAAAAAATAGCCTTATCCATGGAAAAATACAGTATTTGTGTCCACAAACAGGATTAGTGCATGAATGAAGCATACCTTCAATGATTCAGTCGCTTGTTGATATATGTATCAAAACCTATGAGTCTGCTGCTCATCCAAGAGAAGGTAAAAATCCAACAGAGTGATTTCTAATCCCTGAAAAGTATTTATTTCCCAACTGGTTGAGATAAACCACTATAAATGTAAGGTCAATGCTAACTCACATACAGGTAATATGAAGACAGTTCTAAAGAGTTCCTTTTTCAAACTGGGCACGATCTCTCTTTGTATAAAACTGGGAATGGGAATTGTGTTCCACCAACATCTTTAGTGCCATGATTAATCACCAATACTAGTGAGTACAGTTCTCTGGATTTTTGAGGTCTATGTTTCTTGTGATTCCCTTTACTGTGAAAAGAGTGGGGTATATTGAAGGAGCTGGTGTAAAAAAAGGAAGGGAATGGGATGTGGAAAGGGTAAATTAATTTAGCTACATTTTTGTACTGAATATCACAAATCCCCAAGATTGTAGTGATTGACAATTAATCTTTGCTAATTTTGCTTTGATTGTGACTAAGGCTATTTTTATTGCTTCAATATGCATTCTGAACTTAACTTTACAACCTTCAATATAGCTTTATCAAATACAAATGATCAGTGTAGTGAAATAAACACAGGGACACACTTATCAACTAGGAAGATTCCGCTGATCAACTACAGGTACAAGCTAATCATACATCTGATGCATGTCAGACAGGGGGAGAAAACTGCTTGTAACCTAAATAGTATAAAGTATTTTTTTCTCCCAAATTTGTCAGAAATGGGTTTTGTTAAGAAATTCTTTACTTTTTGTTATTTTTTTTAATTGTACTGAATAATTTACATTTATATTAATACTCAAAATATCTCAACTAAAACATAGCTTCATGAAATTACAAAGCAAAAAACAAAAGACCTTCCTCTAAAAAGAGATGATATATCTCTAATTACTTCGTAGTCACCAATTTGCTTGATTATATCGCATGTGCTCTGTAAAGTGCCTGTGAAAGATACTTCATTGAATGTAAATTGACAAGCACTTCAATTACAGTGAAAAAGAAACAAAGATATAATTCCTGGTAAACCAGGAAAAATAAATGGGTGGATTGGCGCTTGTTCCAAGAGGATGCAGCTACTCCCAAGTGCTACAGAATCACCAAAAAAGCACAATAGATGTACATAGAAAATAGCAAATTGGATTTTTGGGAGGTGCAACAGAAAATAGATAATAAACAGATTATACTTATATTCAATGAATCCTGATTTGAACCTAGAATTCAAGAAAAAAACATAGTATAATACTGTTACACTTTTTAAGCAGAGTGAAAACAAAGGTAATGGGTCACTCACGATCTGCAGAGCCTTTTTTTTTGGTTTGAGGGAGATTTCTTTTTACAATGTAGGGGGACAGCTATGGGGACCAGGTTCGCGCCCAGCTATGCTAATTTGTTTATGGCATATTGGGAAAGAGAATTTGTTTATTCCCAGCATGGCTGGAGCGCGAACCTGGCCCTATACAAACGCTACATTGATGATATTTTTATTATTTGGAGAGGAGATTCCAGTTCCTTTCTTGATTTTTTTGGTTTCCTAAATTCCAATCAGTGGAATGTTCTGTTGACACAAGAGTCTAGCCAACAGAGCATTCACTTCCTTGATTTGGAAATCTCGATTAAAAATTCTAATATCATCACCCAGACATATTTTAAGCCGGTGGATGTGAATGGTTACATCCATAAAGAGAGTTGCCATTTCCACCCCTGGCTTAGTAATATACCTAGAGGGCAGTTTCTCCGTATGAGACGGAACTGCACTGAACTGGAGACTTTTGACTCCCAAGCGGAGTTTCTTAAGGGTCAATTCATTGATCGGGGCTACTGTATTGAGGAGTTGGATCGTGAGATCCAGAAAATTAGGTTAATGGATAGAGACCCCTTACTGGAATATCAACAAAAGAATACAGCGGAGAATAAAGACAAAATACCCTTTATTTTTAATTACAACCAAGAACATAAAGCACTAAAGAAAGTCCTAACAAAAAACTGCCACATCCTCCAGCAAGATGGAGAGATTCTACCCTATTTGGAAGAAAGACCAAAATTAATTTTCAGGGGAGCACAAAACTTAAAACAAAAATTAACATCCAGTTATTTAGACGTGCCAAAACAGAAAGACAATTTTCTGAGTAATTATAAAATATCAAATAAGGGATTCCACTATTGTGGAACATGTGTGGGCTGTAAAACCCTTAAAAATAAACCCAAACAGCTTGGAGAATTCAAATCAAAAATGGGATCTAAGATTTTTAAAATAAAGTCATTTATTACTTGTCATAGTAAAAATGTTGTGTACTTGCTCACGTGTCCTTGTGGACTCCAGTATGTAGGGCGGACCTCTAGGAGCCTCAAAACAAGGATACGTGAGCATATATATAATATAAAGAGAGGTTTTCTTAAACACAATGTGTCTTCCCATTTTTTTAATGTTCATGGAGGAGACCCTACAGGGCTTATTTTTTATGCCATCCAAAAAATTAACTGCCATTGGAGAGGAGGCCAAGTTGAGTCCACCTTGAATCGTAGTGAAATGAGATGGATTTTCAATTTGGAGACTCTATCTCCAAGTGGGCTCAACTTGGACTTCGAAATGGCAGCCCTTATTTAATTTAATTTGATCAAACCAAAATTATTTAATTATGTCTAATTGTTTGAAGAAGGTTGTGTATTTAACCTCTCTTTGTAAAGGTTTCTTCTCGAATATATTTGTAAGCTGAATATCTAGTTTCTGACATTTGTCTTTATTACTAGTTTTCTCCTTTAAAAAGCTTATCAAAAGGACTTTATGCCAGATTCCAAAATGGCTTTTTGCTGCCAAAAGGACTTTTTCTACTATTTGATTAAGGGAAGAATCCTCCGACCACATGACATGTCTGGACGAATCACGTCGACGCGATGACGTCAGAAAAACCGGAAGACACCCGATCGCCATCTTGGAATCCCGGATGAAGAAAAAAGTGCCGAAAAATTCGAAGAGAACTGGGGGCTCTCAAAGTATTTTTATACTATTAATATAAATGTGTATATAATTTATGATGCCCAGTTAGGGTTATAATGTTGGATAATAATGTTTTTAGTAGATTGTATGAATTTGTATTAATTTGACCTTCCCAATATGGCGGAGGCAAGTCGGAAAGACCATATATGGTCCTCCAACCAATCATGTGTTTAGGATTGTTTAATTATTTTATGTGTATAAAACAGAATGAAGTGTAACTTGTGAATTATGCACCTGAGGAAGACCTGTCACGGTCGAAACGCGTTGTGCCTTTGCTCTTATTAATTTTAAACCAGTAAAACCTTTTTTACTTCACTTTACTCTGCTGTTGTCCTTTGTGGGGGAGAAAAAGTGCCTTATCACCAGGAACCAGTGGAGATAGCTTGAATAAGCTTATTATTCACATGCCTTTACAGCCAGAGCCTGCTTCCTAAGGCTCTGCAGATCGTGAGTGACCCATTACCTTTGTTTTCACTCTGCTTAAAAAGTGTAACAGTATTATACTATGTTTTTTTCTTGAATTCTAGGTTCAAATCAGGATTCATTGAATATAAGTATAATCTGTTTATTATCTATTTTCTGTTGCACCTCCCAAAAATCCAATTTGCTATTTTCTATGTACTTCAATTACAGTGAACACATTTAATGCTTCCACTCAATTTACATATTTTTCAGTCAATAGAATGAAAGAGCTGTAAACTACCTATTTAAATTAAAAGTACAGTATGCTCCTTTTATGGAATCAGTGAATCACATAATTTAAGGGTAAACTCTTCCAAAATGACCTCACTGGTATGCCAAGATTAAAATTAGAAACCTGGGTGACTGAGTAGGAAAATAAATGTCTACATATGACAAGAAACATTGCAAAACCAGTGATACTAAACCTAAAATACATCATACATACAGAAGCCTATCAAGCCATTTGGTAACATTGTTAGACAGAGCATGTAACAACCATACATCGCCCCTTCGTCCAAGTAATCCAGACACTATAGAGCATTCCTGCAGCACCTGTTTGTACCTATAGAGCATTGATTCTACAGGCTCGAAGTAAAAAAAAAAATAACAAGACAGGGATGTCCACTCTTGCCTTTATTTATAGATAATGTGGCACTGACTCTGAGTTTGAATATATAACATTCTAATGCCCTACTGATACTAAATATTAGCCATAGAGCATGCCCATCCTGCCATTATTGAAAAATAAATTTATATTTTTTTCTGCATTATTTATGAATTTATACTGTTGTGGATCAAAATAATGATCTTTGTTATATTCAGAGGAAGCCCAAATTATTATTACAAGTGCACTTGGAGAAGCGATAATTAGACACCAGACACCTGTTGGTATTCAAAATAAGCCTATGCCATTTTATTCATCAGCTGGGTTTTTTACATTAAAAAGTAAGTGCTAATGTGCAAATACACATAGAACAGTAATAGGAAGGGAGTACAGATAAGACATAGTGATGAACGTCATGTACAGATAACAAATACGTTCCAAGGTAAGAAAGAACTAAAAGATTAGAGAAGAGACACCTCAGGTGGGGGCTCTCTGCTCCCGGAACTAGACATATATGGTCTTAAGTGTTGTGTTAAGCATCAAGCATTTCCTTTCCTGAGTCCAAGTTAGCCAATTTTAATATAGGATATCATTATATGACACCTATAAGCTTGAGCCTTGGAATCAAGATAAATTCTATCACAATACAAATAAAAAAAAAAAAATCTTTATAAAACATGTTTAATATCAATAGATACATGTGATGTACAGGGTTATGTACTAAAGTGAGAATTCAAAGTAGTATTTCCAAATATAAGGTCACAGTAGCTGAACTGAAATCATAGCTGATATAATCATTTTTCCAGTTTCGGTAATTTTGATCTTACATTTGAAATTCACCTTGAATTCTCACTTTAGTGAATACCCCTGTCAAAGTTAGTATTAGATATTTATTAAATCACACGATGGACTATAGAGACAAAATTAATTGTAAAGGAAATTAAAATTTTGTTTGGATATTAGAAATCATTGCTTCTAATGTGACCTCTTTCATGTCTCTTGTCAAATTCTCAGGGCCTGTTATTGAATGAGGATATTAAATTATTTTTAAAAAGCACTAAGATTGCTATTGTGCATTTATGAGGCTTATGTAATAACAATACCTAGGTATAATGTTTGGCTGGTAAAATTAATAAGTTATGCAGCTTAGGAACACAATATTGCGCTTGTGATTATTGAAATGACTATTAAAAAGATTTTCCAGGATACAAAACTCTACTTGCCATGAGTGGAAATGCAAATTAGTAAAGAAATACTCTAACATCTGGAATAAAAGCATGAAATCCTAATATTAGAGCGTTATCTTAAGTTAGATTAGTGCCCCAATCCCCTCGATAGTGAAATGAAGAGATTTATTTACCTTTAGTCTCTTTGCGCACATAGTCTTGCTGTGGCCAAAGCCCCTCCCCTGACCGAGATCATCATTACAGATGATCTTAGCTAATCCAATGCTTTCCCAGGCTTCTTTTCACAGAGATGCATTGGCTCATGTAGAACATGAAGGTTTAGAACTTTGGTCCTGCACATATTGCCAGACCACACCAGGAAACATTAGATATGTGAAAATGTATTTCACTATTTTTAAAAAACATAATCAGCCATGCAGTAACACTAAACAGATTGGGCAACAAAGGCTTAAGTACGCTAGCAAAAAATCTGAAAGCCAGGTTAGCTTGGTGACTACTCCACTGGTTATCTGCAATCTTGTTTATATAATTCTAATACTGCTGAATTGTGCATGCCTTCTAGTAAATGCTATATATCCTATTAGTAAAACGAATTAGAGAAAATATTAAATTTCATCAACTTTAATGTCCTTTGAGATAATTAGACAGCAGAGGAAATTTCCTTTTAAGTATTACTACTCAATAATAATTGGTTTGGGAGGGCAAGACATCCACAAGACCTTAAAATGATACCGGGCCATCTTTCCTTTAAAGTTGTATTAATTATTAATCCAAGTATCTTATTTTAATGAATGCTGAGCAGGTGAGTAATTCTAAGTGGATTATTTTTCCTGACTACTTCATTCTATTTGTCACATTTTCAAAGAGCATGTTAACAATAAAAAAAAAAAAGAATCCATCCATTGAAATAGCTAACTCCTTACATGCAATCGTTAAAGTACTGTACCATTAAGCATTGCTTACTATAAACGCTGCATACCCCATCAATTATTATTGCACAATCTTATGACCAGTTGTGCATTGATTTCAAATCATGCATAGTAGAATTCTAATGATCACAAGGCTTCAGTCTTCTTCAGAAAGTAGTTTATGGAAGATCTTGCTAAAAGTCATTTAAGAAAAGCAAGGTGCATTTTTCCATAGATCTATTATCTTAATTGCCTTGTCAAAACTGTCAGCATTGTTGTTTGCCTTGAATTTCCAGGACTAAATTCATACTATTCTATATCAATGTTATCTTCCATCTGCATTAATCTTACCCGTTTGCTTAGCCTCTTTCTTTTTGCATTTTGCTAAATATTTTTTATCAATTGCTATATTTTTCCATTTTTGAGATGTAAATGAACTTACATGTATTTGTTTTCTCAATTACCTTACACCAGATCTGTGTCTCTTATTTTTACATTTGGAACTTAGAGTGTGTGTGTGTGAACATGAGTGAGTGTGTGTGTGTGTGTGTGTGTGTTAGTGTATGGCTTTTCTTTTCTTGAGTACATGTAATGCTATGGAGTACATGTTATGCTCCGTTTTTTCTTAGCATTGGAGAGTACTGGGACACTTTCTACATAACAAAATGTAATGTAACAATGTACAAGTGTGTGGGTAGGTAGACAAAACTACAGCTGCATAGACATTGGGTGCACAGACAGTCAGACATATGTATTGCACATAGCTCATTTATTATTCTATCTTCACCTGTCATCCATCAGTTACATATAGACCACTGTTTCTTTTCCTTTTTTAGGCATGGTCTCTAAATTTTGTTCGTCAAAAGAGTTACCTGGAGAATAACGACTCAGGGGCACCCTACTAGCTTTGGTGTGGCTAGAGAGGCGACATGTATTACCAATAATTTATATGTATACCTTGGTGGTTTGGTACTTCTGCAAAGGTCAACATGAATTTATATCCTACACAAGCCAATTTCTCCCTGTGCCCATACATCCACTCAGGATCACAACCCACTGCATTGTGATTTATGATCTCTATAGTCCATCTATACTCTATTAGTTCACCTGAAGGATGATAGCCCTGGAATCTCTCCTAGAAGGCAAAAAATATACTTGGACCAAAAACTCATTCACTACCAAATTTCACTCTATTGTAACTTGTTCCCAGAGAAACATGAGTTTCACAGAGAACAGAAAACACTATATACAAGCAATAAAGTGCTTACAGAGAGGTTTATCCATTATATATTTTATATTATATCATCTTTTGATTTCACCTACTCGGCTCCCTCTTCACAAATTCTAGAAAGAATAGGAAGATTGTCTTCTCTATTGAAAGGTGGTCAAAAAGTTCTACCGCAAACTTAATCTCTTGCATCTGATTTTTCCAGATATTTCTAACAAATGCTGGAAGTGTAAAAAATGAAGTTGAGACCATGATTCACATCAGGTGGGAATGTCCATGTATAGCCCATGAACAGTGAGATAGAGCATTTCTTTTCAGCCAGCTGCCATGTTGCTCAATCATATGTCCTATATCCAAATTCATAATGCAGCAAGGGTAATCATCCCTGTCATCTGGGGTCAGACTACTGTACCCACACTAAGACAGTGGATGATCAAAATAGAAAGAATGATAAAGAAATTAGGAATATTTACCCTCAATATAGATTAGTTTCTTTATATTTTAATTTTTTTTAAATATAGAGATATGACTCATGTAGATAATTTAGTGGTCATTAAAAGGTTACTACCAGCAACATAAGCAATACAGACCACTGTAGCAGTTCTGATGCTAGGAGTACCCTGACACTGTTCCACGATAATAGGGGTAAACCATTTTGCAATTGCTCACCTCTCACCTAGGTCCTTCTGGGCACTGAGTCTCCAGAAGGGCAGGCGAACCGCATCTGACTTCTGCAGAGCTGCAGAAGCCAGACCCCACTCCTGCCATCCATTTATTGGATGACAGTGTCTGACTGAACGCTCTCAGCCAATGAATGATAGATAAGGACGTTTGTTCCAGTCTGGCTAATGACTCTGCTTAAAGTGGAATTACATCTCCACCAGTGAGTCCAAATATATTTGTATTTTTAGCAGTTTATACTGAAACGCTGCTCCTACAGTTTCCTTGCACCATAAACACTTTAAAGCACTGAAGTAGTTATAATGCTTAGATTGACCCTTTTATCTGTATTTATCATACTTAAACCTCATTTTAGATTTTGTTTTCATCAATAACATCTGAGTTTAGTCTTGAATTAGCAAATAATAAATCTAAGGTTATTTTAGAATATAACACAATATGATTTGCTATGCGTGGTATTATACTGGCCTAAAAAATAAGAGTAGTTAAATTAAGCTATTTTGTCTACCTTTTGCCATTCACTTTTTTATTCAGTAAAATTCAGTGTTTAGTTAATAACCTTGTGAGTTAAAAAAAGTGATATATGTGTTTGTTATTTTTCTTATATTTGTAATCCATATTTTTCATAGGAAGTGCCTTAACCCTTTTGGAAGTCAAATAAACATCCTAAAAAATTGAAAATAAAAAAAATAAAATAAAAAAAATGGAACACTCCAAACATCATAACCAAAGTAATTAAAACATTTTGACTACTTACAATTTTTTTTAGGGGGAAGCACAAGAACACTCATGGCACCATAACCACTACAGCACACTGTAGTAGTTATGATGCATGGAGTATTCCTTCAATACAAACTATTGTGTATATACTGTGATTCGTAGCTCTATGCCAATAGTGTCTGCATTTTAATAACAGAATCTAGAATGATTTTAGTATATTCTTTATTTGCTTAGTGAAAACTGTTTTTTTCACCACTTTTTCTGTGGTCAAGGTTTAGTCTTTTCAAAATGGATCAAGGGTAAGAAGACCCCATCTTTAATAATTAGGATATAGAAGGGTTCCTTTGACTTGTTGTTTGAATTAGTTCTTTGCTGAGTAGTGTCGGCCTAGTACTTCTTGACATCTGTTTCCATTATTATTTTGAAACAGATGTTTTCTCATGCATTTGTCCTTCTTTTCTCTATCTGATTTTATTTTTCTATTCCCTTGTCATCCAGCATGACTGAATGACTGGATGTTTTATCTCACAGTAAAAAGCAGCAATCATCTCCTGATTTTTATATTCCATATCCACAAAAGATGTATGAGTAGCAGAATAGGTCATTTATAGTCATTCTTAGCACCTGTTTTGTCAATTATTGTATTTCAATTCCAAGGGAGAGAACGTGGCATTATAAAATGAAGCAGTTGATCTACGTGTAATATCTTTAAGAGGCTTTTCATAACTAAAGCTGATGTAGCGAAAAGTAAAGAAAATAAGTATAACTGGGAAAAGCTGCAGCATTAGTCCCGACTGAGAAAAGATCTGGTTTGTTGTCATGCAATAAAAATGATTGCAAGCAATATAAATATGAAAGTAAAAGTTGATTTTTTTTTTATTCTTTGTAAATTCAAGAGAAAATAAATAAAATCATCCAAAAAATTATATTTTTATTTTTAAAACATATGCCATAATGGCATATGGAGTCACATATTGGGAAGGGGCTGATAGGATATCTAAAGTGTAGAAGATGTGGAATTTGTTATTAATATTATTATTATTTATAAAGTGCCAACAAATTCCGCAGTGATGTACAATGGGTAGACTAAAAGACAAGCATGTTTAACAAGATGAGTTGGATGCACAGAAACAAGGGGGTTGAGGGCACTGCTCAAATGAGATTACATTCTAGAGGGAGTGGAGTAAAGTGACACAAAAGGTAAGGATAGTGTAGAAAAGTAGGGCTTAGAGCTTTTGTTTTGGATGACAGTTAAAAGAGAGGAAGCAAGGTGTGGAGCGGAAAGCTAATAATAGAGTAATTTATATGCTTTCCTCAAAAAGTGAGTTTTCAATGCTTTTTTTAAGGAATGGAGACAAAAGGAGTTGATGAGCTTGCCAAGAATGGCAATATAAATTAAGAACAGTAGGTTACCAAGAAACAACAACAGAGAGGAGTTAAGGGGAAGAGGCAGAGCCAGAGCCAATGAAAGAAACATTAAAAAAGCATGAAGAAAGGTAGGAGGAGCACCAGGAGAGAGCAGTATCTTGTAGACTGAGATTGTGGAGGATAAGAATAAGTTGTTCATGGTCAACAGTATCAAAAGCAGCAGAAAGGTCAAGGAGAATTAGGATAGAGTAATGACCACTAGATTTTGTTTTGTCTCGGAAGGCCGCCTCCCAGAGCTGTGTTGTGTGTCAGTGGGATCAACGGGCTCGGTTGTGGGGATATATAGGATTCTTTTCTCACTGTAGCCCATGTTTTTAGTGTTTGTGTTATGGGTGAGAGCCTACTCATATTCGGTAATTCTCCTCAAGCGTGGTGCCATACAAGCGAGTGGAGGGTACCGTTCATGCTTTCCCTGTCCAGGTCTGCCCATCTTTTGTGGTACAGGGCTGTGTGCCAGTCCCTAATCCGCTGTAGAACAGTCGCATGGTAGTATTTCCGTACGTCGGGTAGTGCTAGTCCGCCCCATGATTTGGGTAGGCAGAGTTTATCGTGGCTGAGTCTCGCCTTGCTCCCTTTCCAGACGTAACTGCCGATCACTGATTTTATAGTCGCAAAGAAGTCTGGTGGAATATGCCAGGGTATGGTGTTGAAATAATACAGGAGTCTTGGTAATAGGTTCATCTTCACCACCGCTATTCGTCCGTGCCAGGAGATGTAATCATGATTCCACGATTTAAAATCTCTTAGAATTTGTTGAAGGAGCGGGGTGTAATTCCTTATGTATATCTCCGTTGGTCTACGTGGGATCCATATTCCAAGGTATTTCATCGTATCTTCGCAGCATGTGAAGGGGAAGTTCCGTTTGATCTGGTCCCATTCCGGTGTCGGGGTCGAAACTTGTAGTATTTCGCATTTCAAAAGGTTCAATTTGAGCCCTGATGCTCGGCCATAGGTTTCGAATCCCTCCATTAATGCGGGTAGCGTATGCGTTGGGTTGTTTATGTAGAAGAGCATATCGTCTGCATAGGCTGCCACCTTATGTTCTTGTTCTTTGTGTCGGAATCCTTGGATGTTGGGCATGTGTCGAATCTTATCTAGGAGAGGCTCTAGTGTGAGAGCGAATAGAAGGGGGGATAAGGGGCATCCTTGCCTGGTGCCGTTGTGAATGGCGAAGCTAGTTGTGAGTGCTCCGTTGACACGTATCCTCGCATTTGGATTGCGATACAGCATTTCAATCCACGTGAGCATCCCTCTCCCCAACCCTATCTTGGCTAGCGTTGCCATCATGAAGTGCCACTTGACCCGATCAAACGCCTTTTCTGCGTCTGTGGAGAGCAATAGCATGTTCTTGTTTTCCTTTTGTGCCAGGTGTTGGATAGTAAACGTCCTCAGAGTGCAGTCTCTGGCCTCTCTCCCCGTTATGAAGCCTGTTTGATCTGGATGGATCAGCCTTGGGAGGTAGGGCTGTAATCTATTTGCTATAATCTTAGAGAATAGTTTGACATCCGTGTTGAGGAGTGAGATGGGGCGGTAATTGCTGCAGCATTCTGGGTTCTTATTTTCACAGTTTTTTTTATTTTATTCATAATAAATTATGTTTCATATATACATATTTTATATGAAATGAAAGCCCTGTTTCACCTGAACAAAATGATATATAATAAGTGTGGGTGCATTTAATATGAAAGAGGTGAATTACGGTTGAACAGACATATAGCGCAAATTCCAGTTTTTGTTTACGTTTTGTTTTGATCAGAACGTGTACTATTGACTCCGTCCTGAAGGGGTTAAACATTAGAACATTCAATTATTCAATTATTAATTTGTCTAGACGGAATGGCACTATAAATATTCAAATTTCATTAGTTTGAAATTACATTATTGGTAATTTGTTTATTTCAGTATCAAGAACAACATTTACAATTCTCTTAAAAAAATAGATATTTGGTCTCCACCATGTTGGGAGTAAAACATGGTGTATATGTTAGGAATGAATATAACTGATTAATGTTCAGCATCTTTAATCAAGTTTTCTGTTTTTGTAACTACTAGTTGAACTATAGGATCCATAAGTAGCACTTTAAATTACATGCAATACAAATATTTCATGCATAGATTGCTGTTCAGGAATACCTAAAATATTTGCCTTATTTACATTCAAACAAATTTACTAGCATTCAGTAAACTGCTGGGTGAAAAACGTGCTTCTTTGGCAGAAAAAAAAAGTTCAGGACAACAGAATTTAGTTTTTGCTGATATTTGGCTCAGTTGAATTTTGGTACTGAAAATATTTTAGAAGTCAACTTGGACAGCCAAAAAAGCAGGAAAAAGAATTTAGTTCATGATGATTTTTGGCTCAGTTGAATTTTAGTACCAAAATATTTTAGAAGTCAACTTGGACAGCCCAAAAAAGCAGGAAAATTGTGCCTATGACTGTGCTGACCTGCAAAAAATGACTACAATATTGTCTGGCATAATGGCTATGCAATATTAGGCATTTTTTGCAATGCCAATTCTGAGTTGTCAAAATTAGATATTATATGCCTGGGAAAAATAACAAAAATAAGAAGAGAGAGAACTTTAAGACTTCGGTATAATATAGATAAGCTTTTCAAATTATTTTAAATGATTTTTTCAAAACATTGAAATATCAAAAAATAAATAAAAATATCAATATATCAAAAATATATATCAAAATAGGGGGCGGGGACTAGCGCCGAGCACACTGGTTGCACTGAGCAATAGGTCCGAGAGAAAACCTGCTATTAGGCTACCATATCGATGAGTACCACAACAAAATTTCATTTACAGTAGGAGAGTATTGGTGGTACCTTAAGTCTCAACCTGTGGGGTTTTTGCAATCTACAGAGCAACCTGAACCTGGTGACGAATTGCTGCCTATTAGCAGATGCAGGCGCGGGATAAACGGACGATCTCTCTGTTTGCTGTCCTGCTGGAAAAGGCTGAGGCGACCGGGGGTTATCCCTGCACAACCATATAGGCTCTACGTACATGCAGTGAGGGGAATAACCCACTCCTGTTGCTCACACACGGCCAAGAGACAAAAGCCAAGATGGCGGCTGAGATGCCTAATACAGCGGCACAAGGCCTTTTAGAAGCGTTTGAAGAGCGACTGGATGCCTACTTTCAGGATTTCTGGAGAAAACTATGGAGCACAGGAGCGCAAGATATGAGACAGTGTCAGGGATCTGACCAATGGTTGAACTCACCTCCAGACCCTCCACACCTTACAAATGACAAGCCTCGGAGACCACTAACAACTTCTAAATCGGTGAAGCCGGAGTGGCAGCAGTCTCGCCAGAATGCTACTTCCCATACCGAGTTTTCCAAAGACCGCTATTTCCTTCTTAGGCAGAGGGCCCGAAGCAGGAAGACCCTGGTGCCTAACCCACTAACTCGGAAGGAGAAAGTCCAAGCTCAAGCAGTGACAACACCTTCCCGAGATGTTGCTTGTGGTGTTGGGAGAGGCTGGAGCAGTGGAACTTGCACATGGGCTCTTATGGTAGCCTGGGGCTGCCGAAGTGGCCAGTCTTGGATTGCCAGGACACTATTTCCACACATGGCTCTCATAGACGGCATGGGTATTGGGTGAAGAACAGCAACGGGGGTGGGGGGTGACAGATGAGGAACCGACAATAAATAACTACATATGTATCTTAGACTAGCATGCTCCTTAAGACACTCCACCTTGGTTCCTCACAGCTATAGATTTTTATTTTATTTTATTATGTAGATGTCTGTCTTTTGTTCACTGTTAACCTAGCATGTCCCTGTCATATTGTCAACCAAGACAACCCTGAAACAATAATACATATGTATGCTACATTGCTGACATATTTGTCCTCAAATATGTACTTGCCCATGCTTGAACAACACTAGAACATGCTATTTCACCTAACCTTAATACATAAAATTAAGCAGTCGCTCATGAGAGAATGTATAGCTGTCATTGCATAATACTTATATATCTCTTTCTCTTTCTGTAATGTACTCACTTTGCTTCAATAAAACAAAGATTGACAAATATATATATATATATATCAAAATATTACAAAATGTAAATATTTTTCAGAATCTTAATTTTTTTTTGCTTTGTTTATCAAAAATAGAAAATATTTTTTTAAAGCATATTCAACAATATTAAATCAAAGCCTTGGTTTTGCAATGATTAATTGTAATTATTTCCCTTTTGCTATATTGTATTAATGAACAACGGGGAGCATGAGTCATTTTAAGTTGAAAATAGGGTATTCATCCAAAAAAGTTAAAGCTCTTACCTGCTGTACACAGGTGGGGCTCGGTAAGGCTCTATATGTTATGTCTTATATATGTGTATGTTACTAGCACCTCAGCAGCAACAGATGCCAGATCCCTACTGTATATTACAGCAAGAAGCCGCTAGCTGCTCGCCGTTTAGCTGACATAAGCACATTCTCGGCATAGCCCACCCCAATAAAAAACAGCCTCTTCTCCATTCTACCCCCCTTTATACTGCTTCCATTAATGGCACTCTGAGTCAAGAATGATAATGAGCAATTTTCTGGCGGATGGCAACTAGGAAATCAGAATTTCGTACAAAGACCCAATAGGCTTGTACTTGCCTGAATTGTAGTTTGGCCAAGCCTATTCAACTTTGTAGATAAGTAGATCAGCAGTCCTTTATCTTCCATAATAATTTGTTTCTCAAATATGTTGAGATGTTTTGGGACAAAATGACTTGCAATAGGCAGAACATAATTTTTTTTTAGTTGATCATGATTTGCTTTATCATCCAGTATGTTTACACTCTCAAAATCTCAAAAACAATGTTACTAGATTGCTTTACTCTTCATGGTGTTACTGGTGGTTCAATTAATGAATTCAGTCCATGAGGAAAAGGGAATAATTGCAAATTTATTGTTGTATACCAGTGGGAAGAACCATGCAATTTATGTTGGTTTTGCTCTTTGCAAAAATAATTACTTTTTCCCTTTTAATATCTTTGAGGCTGGCTATTTCTTTAATACTTTTTCACATTTAACGCTTGAATTTATGGATGTGACATTTCTAGTGTAATTTGGTCCTTAGGCCAATGTCTAAAATGTGGCATTAACTAGCTATCAAACTGTTTTGTGTTAGATTTAGATCCTCAAAAGAATTATGCATGTTCGTTTCCTTAATATATGTTGTGAATGTCATTGTTTGAAGTACACACAATAAAATGCTACTAATGGCGCAAAACATTCAAGAAAAATAGCATGCAACAGCAGCCTTCTAACTTCTATATCCCTTTCCACTAATTTCAGGAGGACCTTCAGAAGGAAAATTAGTCCCTGGAGATCAAATCATTATGATAAACGATGAACCAGTAAGCAGTGCTCCGAGGGAGCGAGTGATCGACCTTGTCAGGTACTTGATATGTATTCACCCTTATTTCATTAAGTCAGTAAAAAGCCCCAAGACCCTGTCAACCCATGATGAAATATAAATAGCTGAGTGCATATGTTTTTATATAATTTTATATTCATTCTGTTCAGTGAAGATCTTACGATGGGAATGTTAATGAAAAAAAAAAAAAAACCACTTTGGCCAAATAACCATTACTTTATAGATTCATTAAGTTGAATTATTACTTTAAGTTCAACTTGTTCAACCAAGTGAATGAAAGACTAATGAGAAGTGAAGATTTGTATCTTTTTAATTAGTGATTTGACTAGTATAATTCTAAATTGCTCTAAATCGTTAGCGCCCCCTGATTTCAAATAGTATCCTGTTCACAATGTGACAAAAAAAAAAAGGTTGAAAGCAGCGAGGCAGATAATACAAATTTAGTTTCATAGTAATTTTCTTGTCAGTATTACACACCTAAAGTAAGCAATTTTATTTTGAATGTTTAACCCTTTGAGCACCAGAGGTGTACCTCTAGCATTCAAAAGATTAATTATTGGATAGGTGAGGATTGTTCCTGCAGTGGGGTACCTATTATGTATCAGCTCATTCAAGAAACTTATGTGTCAGTAGTGGACTTTCATTCATATTAAAATTACCTTTGCTCTACCAAAATCACAAAAGTAGTACAACATTTCTGTTGTATTTGAAACATAGTTTTTTTAAGTTGATGACTGGTATTGATTTAATTTATTGTTGTAGAAGTCAACTCCATGAAGCATATCCACAAAGCAGTAAAATGTAAATTGCTGTTGAAAATAAAATTGTAAAATGTAGGCCAAAATATGTAAGAAGAAAAAAATTGCTGTTGAAAATAAAATTGTAAAATGTAGGCCAAAATATGTAAGAAGAAAAAAAAGTCCACAGAAGTGTATTATTTACTAAAATAAGCAATCAACTCCTACTTACTCTGAAATATAATCTTTCTAGGCTGAAGTTGGCAAGATGTTCTCTCCTAGGTGTTA
Source organism: Pelobates fuscus (assembly GCF_036172605.1). Taxonomy (NCBI): domain Eukaryota; kingdom Metazoa; phylum Chordata; class Amphibia; order Anura; family Pelobatidae; genus Pelobates; species Pelobates fuscus. Next base: position 295,111,893 of record NC_086317.1, on the reverse strand, counting down.
AGGTAAATAATAGTGAAATGATGTTATTGAGGCACTATGAGCTCTCTTAAAGGAAAACTATTGTGCTAGGAATACAAAACTGTAGTCCTAACACTACAGTGTCCCTCTGCCTTTGCAGAAACCCTTTCTTACATTTACTTAATTCCAGCGTAGCGGTCCCTCAGCACTCACATCCATCTACTCCACCTGCAGTGTCATAGTGATGGGCATGTGCATGAGCGGTGAGCAACGGGCGAACATTAGGCCTTCCCCATAGGAAAGCATTGAATCTTTCCTATGGGGATTATCAATCTATGGGGATTTTTAAGATGCTGGGAGTCCTCATGCAAAGCGTGAGGACGTATAGAATTGTTTCATAGAGTTAAACTTCGTGTGATTCTGGAAGACAGTCACTAGAGGCAATCTTAACACTGCAATGCAAACAATTCAGTTTCTCAGAAACTGCAATGTTTTACAAAACAGGGTTAAGAGGACAAAAACACTGCATCCAGACCACTTCAATGAGATGAAGTGGTCTAGGTGCCTATAGTGTCAATTTAAGCATGAGGCAGCATTTACAGGAAGTCCCTTAAAGTCCACTAGGTATCTATATGATGTTCCTCCAAGATGGAGAATATGTATTAACTCCCGGTAGATCACTGCCCTATTTGGTGATGATTATAATTGCCTACGATTGCCTAGTAGTGCATACTATTAAATTATTTTAATGCTTTAGTAATATTCACTAGACATGTGCATTTGGATTTGGCCAAATTGTAATTCAGATAACTTTGGGATGATTGTCTTTTCAGCTGAATTCCATATCTCTCAAGCACCATACCGACTTATAACTGAGCAAATGACTAGCACGATGGCCAAACATGTTTAATTATTTTATTCAATATTCAGAATTACAGCCATTGCATCAAAAAGAGATGATGGGGGAAAAAAGATGATTGATGGTAGGGGACAGACACTAATTGTTGATTTTATTCACAGATCATTTGAAAATTAATCATTATAAAGAAAAAAGGAGGTGCACTAAAGAAAACTATATTTATAATTCATATATTTAATAAATAGATAATACATATAGATTTATTACTGCTACTCCTCTTTTTCTCTGTATTGGTTACTTCTCTCTTGATCTGTGAACCAAAAGTTGGGAAACTGGCAAATAAATACATATTTATATTTATATTATCTATGTTATGCAATATGGACATATTTTGCAAGACTCTGATTGGTCCATTTTCGTGACCCTATTGTTTCCCTGAAATGATTACAAGGATGAAAGTCATCCGAACCGAAACACAATATGGATGAATTTATGTATGACTGATGAATTTTTTGTTTTCTTTTTTTCACAGCAGAAGTTTACTAATTAACAGTATAGCAAACTGTTGGACTGACCTTTAATGATAATTATTTTATTAAAAGATAATATAATGCACTGTATTTATCACAATATGCTAGTAAATGTGTAAAATTAGGAAAAAAAATATTTTATTTTTTTGCACCCCTTTACCTACTGAATCCCACCTTGACAAAGGATGGCTAGATGGTGCAAACAGTTATAGATTTGATAGTATTTGACATGAAATTTTGTGCAAAGAAATGTCAGAAATGTTATCAAGTCTTCAAAAGGGTATGTTTAATTTACATGAAGCATCACAAATAGATGAGTGTTCTATGTGTTGTTATCTATCTTCTTTGGTTATGTAGTTATATAGTTGGATGGATCCCAGAAAACAATGCACATTTAGAAACCAGTAAGCACTATTACACACATGCATTGGTTCTACATTGAGCTATAAATTGTTACACATATGTAGAAACAATTGCTATACTGTATAGGGCTTATACTAATTGTCAAATTCTCCTTTTGAGAATCATGATATATAGAATAATAACACAAACAATTTTAAACCACATTTCATTCATTTAATTGGCAGGTGCTTATTTTTTAAATTTGTAGTTCACTCTGTGTTTCATTAACACATTGTGCTAAGGGCTGACAAATAGCAATGTTTCTAAATGTATTTTGTCTTCATGTTCATATGACAATGAAAGCCACAAATGTATGTTAATAATGAGTACATGTCTAATTCTGTAGTGCTTTGTAATATCCAGATTTATTTTGTAAACCAAGCACATGCCTGCTTTTTAAGCTCTTTAAATCTATGTATTTCCATTGATGCTATAGCTCTGCTTCAATCCTTCCATTCCCTAGCTGTGAAATCTCCCTAAGCTGTCTATGTGAAATACCTATGTACAGGGATATTGACAATTTACATGTACCTGTTAGAGTTCTTTTGACTTATATCTCGAAGAGGATCAATCTTGAACAAGTGAATTGTTGCTTCTGTCACGCACATAGTTCCACTTCTTTACAACTGTCACGGGTGGCGGTCCGAAGACCGGAACCCCTGTATGCCTGATGATGATAGGAGTCACAGCATGGAAATGGACTATCAGGGTCTGGTGCTGGGTAACCACACGCCCCCGGTGTTAAGCACCAGCGTTTGTGCAGCCACATACCAGGGCCCTGATGTAGCTTCTGCAGATCCCAGGTGCTAGATAATAATATGCAGACTTCCCAGGATCTGGATAGGGAGGATCTGCAGCACTGTACTGGATATCAGAAGCGATTGCCAGAAATGATTTGCACCCGGGAACAGGATGTGAGAACAACTAGAACACAACAAAGAAGCTAGCATCATTCACCAAGTGGGTCCTTAACTCTTATCATAGATCTTTATAGGTACAATGTACATCCCCATGAACATGTCCTAGTGACAGTCAATTCTTCTTCAGTTTCATCTTCAGTTTCATCTACACCACAAACACACACATACATGCAGAAGGTATGCATTTTATTAGACCTTCTCGTATTGGTGTTTCACAGTAGTCCAAAATATTGATAATATCTCTATTTTAACCATCTTTATGAATCTGCTTATGGGTTATTATAGCTGGTCTTTATGCTCTCCTCTGAAAAACCAGATGTGTCAGATTACTTCATCGATTAGTTCATCCACCAGTGATTAGAGGAACCCATCTTACTCAACACTGAGATTATTTCTTGTTATTTATGATCAAATAATATTTATGGCCAAGTATGGCTCTCTATGGAGCTCTCAGAAAATTGTCTGAGCTTGAACTTTCTTTATAGCTTCCGATAGTATTTCTCCGGTACATTTATTGATGTTAGGCACGTGATGCACTAAGCAATATAATGAAAACCTTGAAATGTGAGCTGTCTCATTGCTGTTGTGTTTTCTTGCTCAGTACTGAAACAGAAACTGCTGGTTTATACTCAGAATAACCCTTGCTAGAATTCAAGGGCTTTATCACAGTCATTACATCTATTGTACTGTCAAAACTAGACCGATATAGCATACCAGAGTGCCCATAAAATCATCTACGTACAAGCCATTTAGAACGCAGCAATAGTTGAGAATGAGCAGAAAGGAATTCACTTAAGTTAATCCAGGAACTATGATTATCACTTTTAAACTATGTAAATCCATGAATAAAAAAGATTGTGTCATGGTTCACATCAAAGTGTATTTATTCAGCTATTACAACTGTGACACACTCATGGTGGCTAAATAAATACAATGAAATGGTGATCTGAGTTGTTGAACAATTTCTTTATTCATATAAACCACTGTAACAAAACAGTGCTTAATTTGTAGCAAGAAGTAGAAATGTTGCAGTAATTGTAATCGTAATTCCTCAAAATATAACAATGTCATCTCCATTATTTATGTATACTTACCTACAGCTAGTTCTCCAGATATATGTACTATTAGCATTTCTACATGTTCCCACTGTTTTTAATATCAGTAGGAGATCATGTATTACAGGGTCACTTAGACATATTATCGTTAGGAGCAAGACTTGCTAAAGATTATTTGTGGAAGGGGACTTACATGTAGGCATCTATTTACATCTGGTGACACTTTCGGTTCATCCCGATATCGGCATATTCTTTAACCCCGCCCGGTTGTCATCGGGGGCCCGCCCACGTGAGGATGATGGGCGGAGCCGAGTGATGATGACGAGTGGGTCCCGCCTAGATGGGGAAGTGCCGGTTACGTCACGTGACGCGTGACGTGGCGGGTCACGTGACCGGCCCCGGACTCCTCCTCTACACTCACCACGTGATTCGTGGTTGGATGCGATCGCAGTTTGTTAGGCTGGATATCACGGACAGCTGGTGATATACACACCCCCACATCCTATTGGTCACAAGGTATTCATGTCTCCTGGCAGCTTGGGTATTTAAGAGGCTTTCCATCAGTTTTATGTTGGCCCCTGACGAAGGTGCATCTCTTTAGCACTGAAACGTACGTTGGGCGTTTTCTCTGCACTGGGCACTGGTGTTTGTAGCACCATGATCACTATTTAATTGGATTTAATTTCTTTCTTTTCTGTCCTATGCCTGTCTAGTTAGTTTTACAGGGAGAGAGGCTTTCTTAATTTAAACCATCAGTCTGATTTTGACTGATTTGCTATTTCTATTTCAATTTTCATCTCTCTCTCTGCTTTGGAGATAGCTCAATTTCGAGCTACTAAGATAAATATATATATTTTTTCTAACACTGACATCCCATGGGGTGTATAGATTAGGGAGATTCAGATACTCAGATGTTTGTCACTCATATCCCTATAGCAGATCAAAATAAAGCTTATCATTAGGGTGTAGTGAGGATATCTACCTTATTATCTCTGTTTCTATACTACTCTGGGGTGGCATAGGACTGTAGGATCACTTGTAAATACTTTATTTGTTTGGGGTCTCTGACCATATTATTTTAATAGCCAGGTTTTGTATGTAGACCTAAGCGCGCTATATATATTATTCCAGACTATGCAGAGAGTCTCACTCACATATTGAGACTATTTGCACACCTCATTGTTTTTGTCATCTCCATTTCCTCCAATTTTCCCTTGATAAATATGACTCCTCATCTATTGTTTTCTATCTTTTTATTGCAAAGACATTTTCCCAGATGAAGTACTGTGGAAATACTGTGCAGTTGTTTCATAACTTATACATAAAAACATTATTAAATATAACTACAAACGCGTTGTGTAATATTGATGTGGAGCATAAAAAAGAAAGAGGGTTTTATTTTCATGGTGCACTTAGTCAAGATCACAACAATTATTATAATTGTTTGACATAACTGGCTTCAGTTATTCCTTAACCTCAGTAATAATTTTCCTTACAATAACTTTTGGTCCATTCATCCAGTTTCTGCTTATAAAGCTTTTCCCATTTATTTTTTTCCTTTGTCTCTCTGAGACCAATTTGCACAAATCACTGAGAGATTTAGTTTTACACAGCAAAATATTGTAAACCAATAGCATAATTGCCAGAAGGGGTTGTTAAAGCTTCACTGTTATATATCATTTTTCCTTCATTTGGAATAACAAAAAATTTTGTATAGCCGCAAATTGCTGTACCAACTCAAATTACAGGGTTGCCTTGAAATGCCCACCTTCATAATATACTTTTACACTGAACAGTTTGCTCAAATTGTGATCGGCACACATATCTGTGGGAGTGAAGCTGGGTTGCTCTAGAGTACATGATTATGGGTTCTGACCTCTATTAATTCTTTATGTGGCTAAACAAATCCAAGAAGGCCTTATTGCAGGCAAACTGTCCTGACATTCTTAACTCCCTTAGCCTTTAGGAAAGAGTGCATTCTTAATTTTCACTATCTGATATGCCATGTTCGATGTCTTGTGTCTTTTTTTTTATATTCTTTTTTTTTCTCTGAGGTAGTAGGCAAAACAGTACATATGCAAGTAGACAATAAACATAATAGTGCATAACACACCAATAAACTGTATTTTTGGTTCACTGTGCGATTATTTGGTTAATGCTCAGAATTATTGTAGCACATTGGTAAATTTCATTTCTAAACAGTACAATAATACAGATATCAGGTAGCTGTTTCCTTGGGATTACCTTTTGGTAGTTCAGCCAACATAGCTGTCATTTTGTGCGCGAAGATGGTTATCTTATTTTTAGTTACTATCAAATGGCGAGATATCTGTCATTGTGTGGCATTGCATATGAGCTATTGTTGGGCCTGCGACCTAAGAGTGTTTTCTGAATAGTGTAAGAAAGTGTAGAGAAGTGGGAAATGGAGGGAGGGAAGGAAGGAGAAGAGAAGAATAAAAGATTGGTCCAGAGAGGGAAAAGGGAAATGCCTGGTCAGCTTCAAGATTGGCAGGTGAGTATTACCAAAATCTCCAATCCACTGCGCTCTATACCGTCTTAATCAGGATCGGAATAGGTTTCCAGGGTTTCCAAATTTTTGTGAATGTTTTCATGGTTACCGTTACTAGCGCAGTGAGTAATAGTTATCTTTAAGTTTCAGAATTACTGTTTCAATGGATGGTGTCTTTGGCTGAAGCCAGACTTAAGGGCTCTCCTGGCCGCAAGAGTGATTTTGTTTAGAAGGGAATTAGTTGTTTAGATAATAGAAAGGTCCATGGGTTTGGATCTATTTGCTTATGCCGTACCTGGGAGGCAAGTTCTCCTAATTTCCTTCAGAAAGACGCCACCTGTGGGAAGCTCCACCACATATACTGTTTTTGCACAGTCTCCCACACAAATTTGTCTTTACGCATAGATTTTTGGGTGGTGTACCATCTGAGCATTGTTTTGTAAGATTGCTCCTGCATAGTCACGCATATGGAAGTCTTGCCATTTGCCTTCCAGATATCCTGCCAATCTATACCCTCCAGGACCTCACCCTGCTATGCATCCCATTGGTCTGTATAGTGTAGTCATCCCCATTCAGTTGTGCTGGAGCATAGATGTGTGTATATTAGTGTAATCAGGCCTATGGGCTGTGTTTCAGATTCACACAAATGTTCGAAGAATGTGAATTGTGTAAGAGTGACCTTTTATTGTGAGGTTTGCTGGCAAAGTCTCGGATTTGCATACATCAAAAGAAGTCAGAGGATGTAAGATGTGTCCTGCTTTGTAGTTCTGCAAATGTGACCATTGTGTTACCGCTGTATAGATAATGAATCCTTTGTATTCCTGCATATTCAATGCCTTTAAAATCTCTGGGTCTCATTTCAGGGAGGAATACTCTTTTCCACAATACTGGCATCATTGGGGATGGGTTGGACATTCATGTGTATTGGTTCACTGTTTTATCCCAGACCCGCAAAGAGTTGGTGACCGCTGTGCAGTCGGTACGTAACAGAGCTCTATGCTCCCTAGGGGTCCATATATGGAATTGAGGGAGGTCTACTCCCATCATGGGAGATTCCAGGTCCACCCACCTGCGCTTGTCTGGAGGAATGTGTCACATTACGACCTGTGCTAGCTGTGCTGCAGTGTAATAAAAATGTAGGTGGGACAGGCCTAGATCTCCAGCTGATTTGGTATACTATAGAATATTTTGTGCTACTCAATGCCTCTTATTTTGCCAAATAAACCTATCTATTGCTTTCTGTAGTGGAGCTAAATCTCGCTTAGTGATGGGTAGTGGGAGTGGGTGTGCTTGAAACAGGAACAAAATGCAAGAGAGGATATTTATTTCTATGGAATTAATTCTACCGAGCCATGAGATCGGTTTATCTATCCATCTGTCCATATCTTCTATTATTGTTTGTATCATGGGGGTATAATTGAGCTGATGGAGTTTAGTTGGATCTGCTGGGAGTTTAATCCCCAGATACTCAATACGATTATGTGATATCTGCATATAGTATGCACGCCGTGTCCACTGCCGAGAGGTTAACGGGGAGAGCACTGGATTTCTCCATGTTTACTTTATATCCTGAGAATTCTCCATATGTAGTAAGGAGTGGGATTAGAGCATGCATATATTCATCAGGTCGTGTCAAGGTTAAAAGAACATCAGCAGCATATCCAGAATCCACAAAGTCATAACCTCCAACCTTGTTGCCAAATATGGAGGAGTGGTTGCAGGTTGCTTGTAGCAATGGTTCCAGCGACAGGACGAAAAGTAAGGGGAATAGGGGACAACTTTGCCGTGTGCCGTTGGTTAATGGAAATGGTCCGGCATGAGCTCCAGTGATCTTGACCTATGCCTTTACATTTGTATACAGTAGGCATGTGCATTGGTAAAATTTTCGGTTCAGTTCGGCATTCCAAAAATTGGGACTTTCGCAATTCGGGACTTCGTCAATTCGGCACTACAACACTTTGTGTCGCGGGTGAGGGCGCCTTTTTTTTTTTTTTTTTTTTTAACAGTGAGCAGCCAAATTGGTTGGTGGGTTTGAAATCTAACCAATCAGAGTGGAGGGGTGGTTAGTAGTTTTTTTTTTTACAGTGAGCAGCCAGAGGCTGCTCACTGTTTAATAGACATGCCCCTACTCGCGGTATAGCGAGTAGGGGCATAATTTACTAATACTAAGTAATCTTTACTTAGTATTAGTAAATTTGGTAGATAGCTCCCTAATAACGTGAGAATTAGGGAGTTATCTACTTATTCATTCCTGTCATTACATTGACTGGCTAAGTAACTTACATTTTATATGAATGTATGTTACTTGATTGTTGTAAGTGTTGCAAATGGTTACAGCTGAATCCTGGCAATGTTTGTATACTTTTTATTTAAAATTGTATACAATGTAACATTCTTCTTCTTTCACTGGGTAAGTATATTAGTACTTAGGCAATACTGTGCTTCGGAACTTCGGCACTTCGGCACTTTGACACTTCAGAACTTCGGAACATCGGCACTTCGACACTTCGGAAATTCGGTAATTTCGGAACTTCGAGACCTCGTCAATTTGGCACTTCGGCAATTCAGACATTCGAAAGTACCCGAATGTCCAAATTGCCCGAAATTCGTCCAAATTCATATTCGGACCAAAACGAATTGCACATGTCTAGTTTACAGTGCCTTTACAATGATTACAAAGGTCTCAGGGAGGCCCAGGTGGGTGAGGAGTTCAAACTTATAAGGCCACTCTACCCTATCAAACTTCCTTGTAGAGGCGTGTCTCCAGATGAGGTCTATATTTCTCCTAGTGTTCTCGAAAACTTTTTTGTCCTGGGAGCGAACCCTACCTGATCAGTGTTTATCAGGCACCCCAGGTGAGGGTTTAATCTTTCTGCTAGAAGTTTAGCTAGGATCTTGGCATCATGATTGATTAAGGAAATTGGTCAGTAAGCTTCTGCATAAGTGGTATCTTTGCCTGGTTTTTATATTAAGATATTTGCGAGAGTCATATCTGGATTTAAAATGCCTCCCATCATCAGGTCATTGAATAGCCATGTTACATGTGGGGTCAGTTTGTCACGAAAAGTTTTGTAGTATACTCCATTGAACCCATCTGGGCCTGGCTCTTTCCCACCTTTCAATTTTGAGATCACCATGTCTATTTAATCATTCGTAATCAGGGCACTCAAGGCATTGATTTCCTCTGTGTGCAATTTTGCCATATTCAGGTTAGAGAGGAATGTACGAACGCGTGAGAGGTCATTGGTAGACTCTGTCTCTTGACTAGAATAATTGTATAGAGCTTTAAAGAATTTTTTGAATATTCGGGCAATGATGTCTCCTGTCTTGAGGAATAGGGACATTCCCCTGAGATTTTATATTAAAATATTAAAGAAGCCAGAATTCTAAGGTTTAAGCATATCTTGAGGGGACACTCCCAAATGAGCTTTAAATATCTACTTACTATAGTTCCCATGACTACCCATGATTTTTTTCAGCGGCCTCCAGATACAGGATTGTGTATTAAAAACTAATATTCTTCCAGTGGCTGCAAGAGATCTTTCATTTTCTGAGGGACTACGGGAATGGGATTTGGCACAGAAATTACAAATTTCCCCTATTTGAGATTACATTTGTTGCACTCTAAAGCTTGGGGGGAATTCAACTATGTCCTACAGTGGGGAAGCACATGAGATGCAGGAATGAGGAACTTGGAACCTGTCAAGCTTTCAGAATGGACAATCTTCCCACTGATCTTTGTTGGAGGGGATGTGGACAAGGATATTCTCCTTCACATGTGGTGGACCAGTTCAATGATCTGGTGAGATGGTTTTCAAAAGATTCTATGCTTACATGCTCTATAATTTACCAAACAGTTAAGCAAACAGCTTGCCAAGTTCATGGAGATTCTCAGCCTGCAGGCCACAGGAAGGGAGTGATACACATGACCAAATCAGATGAAACTTAAGTCAGAGTAAATAAAGCAGAGATGTAAAAGTAGAAGCCCAAGCTATAGAAAGAAGATGAAAAGAACACATTAGTGTTAGAAAAACGTAGCTCTGCCCCCATCCCCCTTTAAAACATTCATTGTATTCCAGAGCTGAGCTCCCTCAGCACTGGTTCTGTCTCCACCTCCTCCGACATCACCACCGAGGGGGAATCTAATGCGCATGAGTGTCAAGTACTGCGTGTGCATTAGGCTTCCCCCCCATAGGAAAGCATTTAATCAATGCTTTTCCATAAGGGATTTGAAGATGCTGGATCTGGATGTTCTCATACACAGCATGAGGACGTCCAGAGTTGTTTCACGGAGTGGACATCCACTAGAGGCAGTCTTAACCCTACAATGTAAACATTGCAGTTTCTCTAAAGTTGTAATGTTTTAGATTGTGGGGTTAAAGTGGCATTGTCACTGTACGTGAACTTTGCAGAATTTGCAAAGACTCCCACCAGTGACATCATTGCAGGGGGTTTCATGGCTGGGGGAGGGGGAGGCAAAGGTGAGTTTAACTTACCTGAATATGTCACTTGTGGGCACTGCCATCTTCTGTTAGAAGCCAACTTCACTGCTAAAACTCAGGTGTATGAGTACAGCGTTGAGTTCTATGGAAAATCCAGCGAAACTGCGAGATCCTCCATAGGTAAAGCCAATTTGCATGTGATGGCTGGGAGGATTGACTCTTCTAGACGGCAGTAGCTCCGCCCATTGCCTAGAAGCGTCAGGCATAGGAAATATTCAGAGACAAAGTGGTCCCTATTTTGTATCAGTATATCTCTTGACTGTCGGAATTTAAGTGAAATTCGAACACAGTCAATATGAGTATTTCATAAAGATTCTATCTTTATGAAATGGGGGGTGGGTGACAGTACTGATTTAAGGGGACAGTGCACCAATATACTTCAATGAGATGAAGTGACCTGGGTGTCTATAGTGTCGCTTTAAGAAGAATAAGAATAAAGGGTCCCCTCTATGCACACCGGATGAATTGTATAGATTAACTCATTCATTAATTAATAAACTAATGGATTAATTAATTGTTTTTTAAAACAACTGATGATTTAAATTGTTAAATGTAATTTTTTTAATAAACCATTGGCACAAGCAAAAAATTACTTAACCCTGCAATGTATTGCCAACATCCTCAGCTAAATTAGAATCAATAGTCTGAATTAAAAATGTTGGTGTTTACCCTTCCCGCCATAGGTAAATCAAAAACGAAAGCTATTAAAATGTATTTAAAAGGGAAATAAAGTTTAATAAAGTTTATTTAATACTATAGGGCATCAACTGTTTAACAATGACTAAAAAGAACAGTTAAACTTCTATAATTCACCAATTAAAACACGCCTCAAAACTATGTGAGCCATTGCTACTAACAAAAAGCATTCATTCTGCTCTGTTCTAAGTGTACAGAATGCCTCAACCAGCATGATGAGTGAGTGAAAATGCATTCTCTTCTCAAACAATTTGACATCACGCAAGAGCTGATAGAAGTAAAAATTGCATTGATTATAGCAATTGGTTCTCATGTGATCATATAAAGTAGAATCTAGATTTTACCAACAGTACAGCTACAAAAAAGACTCCTAAGCACAATGCACAAAATGCAAGTATCAAATGTATTACAGCCTTCTCTCACAAGATGGCAACCAAGAGGACCTGAAAGGCTAAATAACATTTGAAGCAATGTAAAACCTGTCAGATATTGTAAACTTACACAAAATATAACAATGCATACAAAATAAAACAGATACAATATTTGGAAACAAAAGTGAAAGTTTAACCCCCAAGACTTTTTTGAGATTCAATGTGTTTGTGATTAAGGCCTTTTTGGCATCTTTGTCTTGCGTTCATTCTACCACAATTTCACCCTTTCTGTTTAAATGCAGCCATGCATATTATATATCAGTTTTAAAGGAAAAACATGGCTTACTTTTAATACTCTATACGTATACATAACACATAGCAAAATAAAAAATAAAAAAAATGATTGAACAAAAATAAAACAAGTTTTACATTTAATAATTTCCACACACCAAGTGCAAATAAAGAAAACTAATTAAAATAGATTCACTAATTAGACCTTATTGTTAAAATGGTCAATATGCCTAGGATTTCAATATTTTTTTAGAAATTATAAAAGGAATACTGCAAGGAGTGAATTACGGTTTTAAAGCTAAAACTTTATCAAAATGTGCCATTCTGACAACATTTTTAATAGCAGTCGCAAAATCCCAAACCACAAAAGTATGTATTTGTATAAAGTACATCCCCAGACTATTTAACTAAGAACATTTTGACACTTTTCATGTAGCCATTTTATCACAAATGTAGGCCAAATTAGTTAGATTTTTGTGTGTGTGTGTTTTCATTTATATTTTATTTGGTGAAAAATTCAGAGACGACATTATATTCTGTTGCTGTTCTCAAGTACAATGGTACCTACATGTATACATTTCTCTCTAATCCTGACACTATTCTTACCCCTGACACTGGGGAGACCATTACTGTGACTGACACTAAGGGGGACCAATTACTGTGGCGGAATGCGATAGATCATCTGCGGTATTTAAATGAATTTAAAGGGCTATGAGGAGTGCTCAATTGCAGGGCAATGCTATGGAGATGGTAAAAAAAAATTGGGCATACTCCTACAAGATCTTAAGGAACTGGGATAATATCAAAGTCTGCAAACGTTAACATGTTTTGCTTGGTAAGGGTAAGTAATAATATATTACATAACTCAGATCCTATATGTTATAAAAAGACAACAAACTCTATTAGAAATTACTTTTCTTAAACAGTAAATCATTAATATAAAACAAACACAGTTATAATAAAATATAAACAGAAAATAATAATAATAATAATAAAATATGATACTAATGATGGGAGTGCAGCAAAGAAAACGGGAGACTAAAGATTAATTTAATTTTTTACAGTCTCACAGGGATGGTGATTGGTTAGGAAAGATTTTGGAATTCTATGCTGTTGCTATAGTAACAAGTTCATTTCTAATGTATATTTTTCAGTGCTGCTGACGAAAGGTAAACATTGAAAAAAAAAACTATAGCCACAGTGTCATAAATAAGACTTGTAGTTTTTTGTTCTCAGTTTACCTCAATTCCTTTTAAGTGAATAATCCCATTCTTTACTCAATTTGTGTGCTTTAAGAAAATACATATTTTAAATGGAAAACATATATTAAATATTTTGCATTTTTGAGTTAAACATTCTTGCCTTGCCGTGAGATTTTTTTTCTTAAAATAAATATCCTGATTCTTTTATGAGTGTCACATAGCATCTGCACATTAAGTTCTATTTACAAATGTTCTTATTTATCGTATTTAAATATCAGTTTTTCACTATTAGTTTTTAATAAATTCCATTATCTCTTGGAATGAATACATAACCCATAAGATTTACTTGTATTTTTTTTTTAAAGAGCATATGCATTTGTTTACATATATAACTGGTAAATTACTGCAAATGCATTTGCATAAAGAGCTATGTAACAATTTTAGGTGAAATCGAACTTGCGTGAAGTAGTGAGTTATCAATAATGTCAAAGCAAACTAAACTTCCAAAAAACAGAAGTTTCTTTTTTATGATTTTAGATGTTGAAAATGCTATTTGGTGATATATTTCTCAGTAAAGCTTCCAGCCCAAGGGTTTAGCAGAATCGGATGTCTGAAGTGAATTCATTCAGAATATAACAGATTTCGGCTTTAGCAAAGGAGGCATTACTTAAAAGCTGTCAAGTAGAATTCACAAAAAGGCAAGGTTATATGGACATACAGTATATGAGAAGAATTGGGAAGTTTTTTTAAAGAATACGATTATTCAGGATACGACTTACTTGGCAAGGCTAAATGCAAGGCTATAATTTGGTGTATATTTGGTGTATATTACTACATATCTTTAGTTGGATCTATGAAAAAACAATTATTATATGCAAGTTACTTATGTGGTAAAACAGGCAGAAATATGCAAACTGACATACATTTAATGCATTGTGGGGCTTTTATTGCCCTTATTAAAAACAAAACCCATGTATCTTGAAAAGTGTATGATAATTTGTAAACATAACGTACTATAGTCATTATTACTTTATTATAATTGCATGTTTACATGCTCGTAGAGAGTACAAAAGGATATAACACACAATTAAAAAGTGAAATTGCTAAAAACAAATGTATTAATGATATTTATTTTCATCCAAAAAATATATAATAGTAGAAAAACATAGAGCAGTATCACTTGTCCAAGCTCTATAATAAAGGTATATTCCGTCTAAAATTACCCTCACATTTGCAGACTCCTATAGGAGTCTTGGTAAAACAAGTAATTTGTTTAAAACAAATAATTACAATAATTTAGTACTCATATACTGTCCACAGCTCTCCAGCTGCATCTTAACAAATTATAGCCTCTCTGGCTGGTTGGTCCTTAGTTGTGCCAATATAGCAAGTGCCTAGAGCTATCGTTATTGGGAAATATTGGGATAGTTTCTGCCCAATAGAACTATTAGGACTTACTTTTCAAAGCCCAACTTAAGTTATGCAGGTGATGAAAATAGTAATATAATACTGTATATACAGTATCTCACAAAAGTGAGTACACCACTCACATTTTTGTAAATATTTTATTATATCTTTTCATGTGACAACACTGAAGAAAGGACACTCTGCTACAATGTAAACTAGTACGTGTACAGCCTGTATAATATATTTTGAGGGGACAGTGTAAATTTGCTGTCCTCTCAAAATAACTCAACACGCAGTCATTAATGTCTAAAACATGCAACAATAGTGAGTACACCCCTAAGTGAAAATGTCCAAAGTGGGCCCAATAAGCCATTTTCCTTCCCTGGTGTCATGTGGCTCATTAGTGTTACAAGGTCTCTGGTGTGAATGGGGAGCAGTTGTGTTAAATTTGGTGTTATCGCTCTCACACTCTCTCATACTGGTCACTAGAAGCTCAACATGGCACCTCATGGCAAAGAACTCTCTGAGGATGTGAAGATGACCTAGGCTATAGGAAGATTGCCAAAGCTCTGAAACTGAGCTGCAACACGGTGAGCAAGACCATACAGCGGTTTCACAGGACAGGTTCCACTCAGAACAGGCCTCACCATGGTTAACCAAAGTAGTTGAGTGCACATGCTCAGAGGTTGTCTCTGGGAAATAGATGTATGAGTGCCATCAGCACTGCTGCAGAGGTTGAAGGGGTGGCGGGTCAGCCTGTCAGTACTCAGACACCACACACTGCATCAAATTGGTCTGCATGGCTGCCATCCCTGAAGGAAGCCTCTTCTAAAGTATATCCCTGAAGGAAGCCTCTTCAAATATATTGTTCCTGTAGATTTTGATTTACTAATTTAATGTTATTTTCATAAGTATTGCTTTTTTGATCATTTGATTCAATAAATACATTTTTATTCAGGTAAATATCGCCAGAGACAAGAGGGAAGGAGTCCCCCACAAGAGGATCCAACAAGCTGTCACTTCCTACCTAACTACATGGGCCACCCGATAGGCACCCTCAGCTTGGGACCTCTGGTGCAGATACACCGGCTGCAATGGCAGTAGTTCCTCCACTGGGTCTTAGGAACACATGTTTGTAAAGTAGTGGCTAAATTGGTAGAATTATGATTGCTTTCTGAAAGGTTTCTGAAAGGTTATACCACAATTTAACTCATGAGAAGGTTTCTATACCTGCTTCAATTTTTAAAGTCTAATAGAACATAAAGTGTTTGAAATTAATTGGACACGTTATATGGGGTTATATGAGCCTATAGGGAGGAAGACTAAAGAGTTGTTTTTCTGGTAGTATGGGTGGCATGGGAGGGCTGACTAGGGGTCAGGGGTGCAACTGACCACCGGGCTACTAGCATGCAGCATATCTCCTAATACTTCAACTGACAAAAAGTGGGACACTTTAATTTTAGGGGTGTGACTGGGGTATGGCCAGGGCCAGAGCTGTTCTGAGAAATTCTAGGTGACTTACTAATAATCATGTATGGAGCCAAGATATAGTTTAGAGCAAAAACTGGGAATTTTATTGTTGTAAAGCTCTGTTATATACTTAGACACAATAACAATATGGAGCTCCTTGAAAAGAGGGACACCAGGATAGAAAAAGAAGAGGTCCAAAATAAAAACTTTCCTTTTTATTATGGACACTTGGGAGGTATGATGTGAAGGAAGTGGCCTGCAGCTTTATGTCATTCTTCTGCAGACTAAAATAGAGATGCATTGGAATGTCTATTCACACAGAACTGCAAGAGTAAGAAGACAAGCTGTAAATGTGCAGAGGCATTGCTAACCCAACACTGTGTGGGTCTCTGCTTGGGCTGAGGGCTCATTCCTTTGTGTCCTCAAGGCTTTGGCTGGCCCACTGGGATATTTTCTGGTGGACTTTAGTATTTTGGGTTCACCAGGCAGCCAGTCTATGATATATATCAACCATGCTTCTGGAGGTGTTTACAAGTGATCACAAGGTGAGATGAGACACTGCTCATGACATTAATTATATATACCGGATGTTATTTGTGATAATAACAGAATCTGTGTGTCTTGGGTATAAACAGATGTCTGTGAATGATCCATCATTCAGTGCAGGTCATACTGATGAAGGTTGCAGTAGGACCACTCATACAGTGATCTGTGAGTCTTCTATACAAAAAAAGTCATTCATTTTTACTCCAGATCAAGCTGTGCCAATTCTCACATGGTGGGTGTTCTCCAGAGATGTGGTTCTTTACCAGGATAGAAAGGTAATGGGCATATGTTTATCCAAGTATTAGCCAGTTTGAGATATAAACCGTAAGTCAAAATTTTGCTCAAAACAACTATATTGTTTGGCTAATAGTGTAGCTGTTTCAGTGATGTCCCACTCATTAAAAGTGCTTAGAGGGAGTGCTATATATCATTTGCCTGATGTTTTAGTATTAACATTACAGATAATGAATACAAAAAAATAATGAACAAAATATTATAATAATCTACCTAAAGCCTAGAAATCAATTTTCTATAATGTACTTAGTAATCCTTAGTATAATCAAATCATAGATTAAGTTGTTGAAAGTGGACTATTAATATAATATTAATAAAGTGCTCTAAAAAACAAAACAAAAAAGGAAATATATATATCATATTAGTCCTCTAGTTAATTTACCTGAATTTTATTACTTTTAATGGTCAAGACAGTATATAACTTATCTGTGTAGTATCTTTGAATGCTAATGTCAGCTAAGATTTCTATTATTCATGGATTTTTTGACATTATTCATAAAAAGGTTGCTTTAATTATATGGGTGCACCTCTCAAATAACTTAACTTACAATATATTCACAACATTAATATATTCATTTCAATGTCATTGTTTGACTTGAATGTCTTTATATAACTTAGAAAGTGAATTTTATATTGCAATTACTATCAGTGTGGAGAAGGTATATTTCATCTTTTTTTTTATTTAACTGAATACTTTCTCCATGGTTTCAGTAATATTATTTATTTATAAAATATTTTACCAGGAAAGATACATTGAGATTTCTCTTGTTTTCAAGTATGTCCTGGGTCCACAAAACATTGCATTGATACAATAGGGTACTATAAAATACAAAAACAATATTAATACACAATAAATACAAAATTTAACATAGAACATGCAGGAAATATGTAATCAACCATGACAGGTGCATTCTGTTTTGAGGTATGTAGAGAGGGATCTCTTAAAGGACTTTAGGCTTGGGAAAGATTTGAAAGTGTGCGGGAGGTCGTTCCATAATTGCGGTGCTCTGTAGGAAAAGTATTGAGGTAGACTAAATAAAGTGCTGGTACTGGATCGGAGGTTATAGGAGGTGGGAACAGCCGGGGAGCGCATTCTGCTCAGGTAGGGCAGGAGCTTCCCAGAAAAGCTCTTAAACTCAAGGCTGGAAAGATGAAGGGTGCGTCCAGCGACAACCAGTTTAGTTCTTTTAGCATGTCACAGTGGTGGATCCTGTAATTACATTGTAGCACAAATCGGCAGAATGAGTTAAACAATTTATTGAGTTTATAAGGTGGGTTTACGGTGCAGGTGCATATACCACATCCCCTTAATCAATGATTGGCATCAGCATTTGCTGTACAATCTTTTCCCTTACTGTAGGGTTTAGGCAGAATTTGTTTCTGTACAGGGCACCTAGTTTTGGATAAAGTTTAGATGCAAGTTTTTCTATTTGGAGTCCAAAAGATAGATTGGGGTCTAACATACCCAAGTATTTGAAAGAGTGGACTGCGGTCAATGTGCTATTTGATTTTGTTTTGATGCATAGATGGGAATTGTGTAATTTGTGTAATTTAGGTACTGTTCCAAAGATCATTGTGACAGTTTTGTCAGTGTTTAGGAAGAGTTTGTTTTTTGCAATCCACTTTTCTACCTGTGTAAACTGGTCTTGGAGCACAGCCTCAAGCTGCCGTAGATTCTATTAATAAAAAAAAAATAATAAATCACACTAAATTGTATCAAATCTTTTTGCTCTTGCAATTATTCTTTGTTTTCAAATTAATCGATATTATATGTTTTATGTTTTTTAATTTTATTTTCGTGTCTAAAACTATAAAGTTAATGTTTCATTTATTAATCATAAGTTGAACAGTATACACTCCTTCGTTGGCAACAGCTTAGTTCTCTAAAGTGATCTGAAATCCAAACTTGGAATTTGAGGTGTGAAAGGCCCTCAGCAGCTGGAGGTAGTGAAATAAAATTTTGTGAAAAAGTAATGAGCACAGATGAACTTGGCAGTAATGGGACATTAAAGATAAGGAAATCAAAATCTTCAAGTTCAGGCACTTGTGAATGAGGTTTACTTTTTTTGATATAAAGTTTTGATGAGCAGGTTGAAAAGCTAAAGTAAACCAAAATGTTGTTTTCTAAGATGGGTAAAAACCATTCTTGTACTAGCCAGCAAACAAGGGAATTAAAAGAGAGAACATTATTCTGCTAAAATATTTTTATTTTATTGTTTAATTTTTTCCTGTTTGTTATTGTTCTATGGCTCAGTAAGGCATAGAATCGAATAGTGCACATTCTCAACTCGTACTGTGCATGGCAGGAGAGCAGTCCTCTTTTGACCAGTAGCCCAATATTTTTGCTGTTTTTTGTTTTGTTTTTTGTGCATATCTGTTTCTTCCTATGATACCACTTAGTTGCCTCTCCATACTCTGTCTTTAATGTGTACCTGTCAAGGTACACACAATTGTAAAAAAGAATGATAGTGCAAATATATTAGACTGCACATTGTTTTAGTAGAATTGTCATTAAATTAGATATGGCTTTAGATTTTCTTAAAAAATATATATATTTTTTTATATATTTGTCCTGTGACATATCAAGATTCCCTTTTATTCCAGAAGTTTGGTCCTTAAGGGGTTAATCACCCCTATCCATCATCTGTCAATTTAGGCATCTAGAGGTCTATGATTGAGTGACAGGAGAGGGCAGCACAAAACTCCTACAAATGGTTGTTTTTTGTTCATGCCTGCAAGTGCTATATAGGACTTTCTGAGGCTGATATGCTGGCAGTGACAATGAAAAGTAAGTTTTACAATAGTGTAGCACAAACTGGCCTGCAAGTCCATCTGCACTACAAATAGATTTTAAAGAAATTAAAAACTTTATATACATATAATGTAGATTGGATTAGCCATATTAGTTCAGTAGGCAAGATGCCAAAATACCAGCATATTGCGTATTCAATAATAGCCTTTTCATTGACTAACATAATACTTAAAAGACAAGTTTCTGAGAATTCTCCTCTCTTCCTCAGGTCTGAACCTGCATGCCAAGTTCACTTTAACTCAAAATATGGTGTAGAGGTTATACAAATTTCTTTAAAAAAATCAAATGGAACCCACTACAGCTTTATTGTGATTTAAGAAATAGCATGTCAGTGGCAGTATTGTATGATCATGGGTTCAGCAGTTATTGATCTGTCTTTAAGTCATCAGCTAATGTACAAATTTCTAAGAAGAACTATTTTATATCTTGTTTGACAAGATTAATAAGCATGCTGCCTTATTTTATCTGGTGAAAAATATAAAACAAGTTTTCAGCATTATCATATGTATGTATGCATGTCTGTCTGTATGCATGTATGCGTGTAGGTATGTGTGTGTTTGTGTATTGCATTTTATTATTTAAATACAAATGCATTATACTGCATGGGTGGTAATGTAATCTATGCTATTATTTCCTCTAGTATCAGACAAAAACTGAACATTCATATACTGGTGCCGTCTAGATCAGTGGGATTTAAACTCCCTGCTGCTGCTCCCAGTAGTACATTATTAGTGAACATTAACTCCTACACTACACTAACCATTAACCTTACAACATGCCACTACTTAAC
Organism: Pelobates fuscus; assembly: GCF_036172605.1. Taxonomy (NCBI): domain Eukaryota; kingdom Metazoa; phylum Chordata; class Amphibia; order Anura; family Pelobatidae; genus Pelobates; species Pelobates fuscus. Next base: position 295,091,279 of record NC_086317.1, on the reverse strand, counting down.
ATTAACTCCTACATTATTCTAACTCTGTCTCTTAATTAGGAGAATTGTTATTTTTATATAATGTGACATAATATAATAAAATATATAATTTTAAACTGCATTTAAAAAATGTGTTTCTAGTAAACTTTCACGAAGGCAGTGTTGCACTATGTGCTCCACTGAATTCGCATCCTGTATGCTAGCTGGCAAAAAAAAATCAGCAGGTTAATAGTGGGGGGGCATGCTATATACCATCTGTTCACATAACACGCAGTACATTGCATTGTGTGTGTCAGATAAGTACAGCAAGTATGTGTACCAGTCACAATGCATAATCTTTAGCCAGTGTCAGAAATGTGTCACTTTTATTTGATAAACAAAATCCTGGCTTATGGCAATTTTTAGATAATCATGTGGTGTCCTTATTGCTTTTTTTTTATATATATCAAGGCATGACTTAAATGTGGCTGAGCAAATTATCTGCTAAATTGAATAATAAGTACATAATATGATTCATGTTAAATAAAGTTCAGTTAGATCAGAAACAACGGTTATAGTTTTATATATTTTCTTATTAGAATGAAACTAAAGATAAGAGAGCTGTGCTTTCTCAATGCACCTTTACTGTACGACTAAAATATGCCAAAAAATATCTTACGTTGATAGTCTAAATCCAATATGCTTGCACTCCTGGTGATAATCGCGATATTGCCCGGTGCTGATCCAGCAAAATTAGTAGAAATCCCAGTAAACGGCAAGCACTCCAGGGTCTTTGAGGTATGGTAAAATTTTACTTTTAATTCATATGAAAAATAAAAAAAATCAACGTTTCGGCTTACATCTGGAGCCTTCTTCAGGATGACAAACATGAGTGAAATATGCAGAGCCGTCTATAATATTAATCGGACCCTGGGCAAATCATTTTCTCGGGCCCCCTGTACCCTGCTGGGAAGAGAGATGCTATGTCTCGTTCTTCATATTGTTTTTCCTTGCCTATCAAGTGGAACAGAAGCCAGCACCCAGAAATAATTGCTCATGCCCAGTAGTGTAACTACTGTCAGTTCATAGGTGTGCACACGGGATGTGCCGGGGGTCCCCATTATGCAGTCCAAAGGCCGGGCTGCTGCCAACTGGCAGGGACATCAAAATATGACCTCTGACCTGTGCTGCCTCATTATTTTTCCAGCACGGTTTAACCGGCACCATGTGTGCTATTATTGTTGAGAGCAGTCCAAATTTATTGGGCCACCTGCAGTATACCATTGCCTATCACCGGTGTATGTGTAACTGAGAAGATGCAGGTGATGTAAATGCCTGCTAACACTACACGCTCCATGCAGTATTCTTCTAAGAAGCTTGCAGTGGACGAGGCATGTGACATCACATCCCTTCCTCATCAGGCCTGCTAGAGGAATGCAGAGCAGGTAGAGCAGTGTCAGGCATGCGCATTGCTTCTTTTCAGCCACTTATACCACCAATAGTAAGCACTAATGTTTAATTATTTTAAACAAATGTAAAACTAGCATAGAATTCTACAGGACTAAATTTTATAGTGCGTTTTTTGTTGCTGTGTTTTATTGCTGCCACAGTGCACCTTAATTATATTCACCTATTTATATAACAGCAATATTTCACCAATCCCTCTCTGGTCTTCACATAGGTATGTGTGTGTATACCCGTGTGTGTATGAGTCTTAGTGTGTGTACACATGTGTATATGAGTCTGTATGTTTGTGTGTGTATGTGTCTGTGTTAATATGTGTCATTGTGTGTCACACTTCCCAATCGGCGATTCCCCTGATGCCTGGTCCGGTTTTAGAGGAGGCCGCAGCAATATTGAATCGCTCACTCAAATTGTTTCCTAGCAATTGAAGTTTGACGTCTGAGCTTCCTGCTTACTGAAATTACCTGTGTACTGAACCTTTGACTGTGACCTTGTTTTGCCGAACTTCTCCAATCCTAACCTCAGACTCTGAGCCCCTTCCCTCACGCCTCCACCCCCCTGCCCGTGTCATGTCCCACGGCGCTGGGCTGACGCTATGCCCCCTCCAATGTCCCGCGTGCATTAGACCTCCCCATAGGAAAGCATTGAATCAACTTTATTTTTGAAGTATTAATTTTGGAATTCAAAAGTCCTCTCAAGGTATTTAAAGTGCTTGTTCATCTATTATTCAAAGTTTTCAAAGTTACTGCTCAACTTCTCAAGGTGCTAATTGTAAATTTTCATTTACTCAAAATATTTAAAGTTAAAGTTCATCCTCTCCAAAAAGTCTCATAGAGACAGTTGCTGCTATAAATAAGATAACTATAAAGATATATTTAATATATTCAACTAAATAATCTTTCTCTTATTATTGGAAATATCATCTTTAAATGAAACATTTCATTGTTTCTACGCAGCATAACAGTGTGAGAGTAAGAGTCTGTGTGTATATTTGTGTATTTTTGTGCACGAATTAAAGTTACACCACATAGATCCTTTTAATGAAGATTCACTTATATAACATTATTAATGTTGAAAAAATTATCCGATGAGTATCTAAATAAAATGGGCTGTGCATGCCTATGTGTCAGTTTCATATTTTTCCCAGATGCTGCACTAAAAAGGAAGCAGGCGTGCATGTGTGGATGTGTGTTACCTTCCACAGCAATTGGAACAGATAATCTGTCCGTAAAAAAAAAACATGTAATATATAAGATATATAATAGTGAGTAGTTAAATATGAGAAATATACAATATACAAGAAATATATTGAAGAGCAAAATGAGCAAAGTATGGTAACTTTGTATTTACTACCATGGTCCAATTGCCCAGCAAGCATGAGTATATGCTGAGAAAATATGGAAGCACAATAAAATATAAATTTATTTAGGGAGAGAACATTTAATTTGTGTTCACTTGTGTGCCACCTTAATAGACACACAAATGAATATACCTAGTGCCAGGTTCTTTGGGGTCTAGCAAAGGTTAGCAGTCATTTATGGTATATATAAGCTACCTGGAAGTTTACTGTATTACACTAGGAGGATTATATCCTATTTCTCCACCTTTTGTCTCCTTGAGAGTATACATCACAGAATCTGGTATTGTATCACCTAAGTGCACTACTGCAAGTACAACCTGAGCCTGTTATATCTGGCTCAGAACCAAGTGAGTTGAACCATCACTACTCCACATAGGGGAGGTTCTTAAATTTTGAAGTTATCTGCACAATGGAGATTTTTTCTTCTTTAGGACACCCTACAATATTTACTGCTCCCCAAATAGGGGTAGGTGTTTTATTGTATATACACACCATTTTATGTGCTCCACTCTATAGATTGGCGGTGGTTTTATCCTTTCAATAATCTTGCTTGTCAGTGGTGTATTCAGATATACAGTCATTGGCACACACATACAGTCATTGACACACACTGTTTAACCAAAACATACTTTCACCCACAGACACACACTGACACACCCACTCACTGACAGGCACACACTCTCAGATACACATAAAATGACATACACACACTGACACACACTCACAGGCACACCCATTCTCACTCACAGACACACACTGACAGCTACACTCACTCACATTAAGGTGGACAGCCCCAGAACACGAGGCAAACAAGGCATTTGTCTCCCCCCCCCCCCCCCGAAAGTGCCCTCCTAGGCAAATGCCTTGTTTGCCTTGTGGTAAATACATCCCTGTTGCTTGTGTATGTATGTTTGTATGTGGGAAAGAGAAATACCCACCAGAGTGTAGAAGCACCATAATAATAGTTTAATTTTTAAACGCCTTTTCCACGCACAAAGCACTTCTTTTCTTTTTCGTTGTGTATGACTTTTAGTTAAGGACCACCAAAACCAACGCAGACCACTTCATCTCAAGTGGTTTAGGCGCAGTGGTCCTATCATTTTAATCCTGCAATGTAAAACACTGGAGTTTTAGAGAAACTGAAATGTTTCCTTTGAATTGTAAAACTCTCCTCTAGAGGCTGTACATAGCAAAGCATTGAATGTAATGCTTTCATATGACAAGCATTGGATGTGCTCACTTTCCTATGGGGTGCATGGGATTGGACCAGTAGCACAGAGGGAGTCTCCGAATTGGAAAAAGGTAAAAAGCTTTTTTTAAACATATATTTATATGGCAAATGGGGAGAGGGGATTGGCTGAATATAACTAGGGACAGGGTTGTATTCCTAACCCTGTAGTCTGCCTTTAAGTATTGTTCAATACAGGCTTCCAATATATTAAAAATAAAAATACATATGTATTTATATATTTCTGTATGACAAAAAAAAAACAAGTTTGGGTAATGATGTGACATGAACTCAGTGGCATTACCAAGCCAAGCCAGCAAACCCGTATATCTAAAAATATTCAGCATTTAACACGAACTGCTCTATTCAGTATGTTAATTCTTTTAAATTAGCATGTTGATTTGTTTTTTTTCTCTTAACAAGTTTCCGTTTGGCAGAAAGATTGTTTTTTTTTTATTAGATTTTGCTAAAAAATGACATCATGAGTAATTTGTTTAAAATATTTTGCTTTCATACTTCAGGCTGCATTTGCAACACAAATATCTGCTCAGAGGTCTATGTTCCATAATTTTCATATTAATCAAAGACATTAAAGTGTGAAAGAAAATTTGCTTAGCTTAGTTGCTTCAAGCTAGTGAAATATTTGAATGTAATATTTTGAACAATATTAAAGTGACTTGTGGATGCTTCTTACTGATTATATGGTTCAAAGGAACAGAACAATAGGTTAGTATACTGCATTGACAATGTCATTGAAAGGCTTTACATAATCATTAAACTGACTTTGAGAACAGTTACTCTAAACATAATTGTGTGAAGAAATTATAATATTATGTCTACTTAAAATCGAACCTAAAATATCATTGATAAGGATTGGGGATGCCAATGCCCATCTGGCTTTTGAAAGTCTTTGCTATTACTTTATCCCAATGGAAATTGTGCACACTTAAATGACCACTATAGGCACCCAGACCACTTCAGCTCAATGAAGTGGTCTGGGTGCCAGGTCCATCTAGGGTTAACCCTGCCTGCTGTAAACATAGCAGTTTCAGTAGGGATAGCTATGTTTACAGTAGGGATAATCCAGCCTCTAATGGCTGTCTGATTGACAGCCGCTAGTGTCGCATCCGTGCTTCTCACTGTGATTTTCACAGTGAAAAGATGCTAGCGTCCATAGGAAAGCATTGAGAATTTTTTTCCTACGGACTGACTTGCCGCGCATGCGCATTCAGCACTGACATCGGAAGAGGGAGGAGAGTCCCCATCGCTGGAGAAAGGTAAGAATGTAACCCCTTCCTCCCCCTTCAGCCTGGCGGGAGGGGGACCCAGAGGGTGGGGAGGACCCAAAGACCCTATAGAGCCAATAAAAACATCACAAAACATGGACAAATAGAGGGTTGATCAAATTTAATATAACATATGAAGACAAAATACTTTGACAAGACAATTGATTGCATATTACTACGATGTCTCCTATATAAATTATTTGTTTGAGACATTTGCAACCTGTCTTTGACTAAACAATATTTTGTGCTAAACATACTAAGACCTGTTATGTTGGATGCTGATCAAATAAACCTGTGGTTCACAGGTTTAATCAGAATCTCAACTGGAATAGAACTGGGAAATACATAAATCTTGAAATGTCTTAAAGACTGGGTTGTGAATCGTTGATCTAATCTAAGAATAAATGTAATGTTGAGTGATATTGTACACAATATCATCTGGCATTTACTAGGAATCTAAAAGGGAGAGTTGCTCTTTAGTATCCCACCTATACTTTAACATGCAATGAACACTTCAGGCGCCACAACAACCTAAGCTCAATTAAGTTAGAATGGTACCTGGAACTCCTGGGCACAGTCTTAACTTAAGAGTTTAAACCACTTACAAAGAGTTTAACCATAGATGTTTCCAGATGGCACCTGTCCGCTGGGTCCATTTTTTACCACCACCCCTCAATGTGGAACTATCAGAAAGGACACCAGTCTGTCGCTCTCATCCTATCACTGGCATCCCATTGAAAAAAATACGCACGAAAGGTCTTTTTGAATTAAAGGACCACTCTAGTGCCAGGAAAACATACTCGTTTTCCTGGCACTAGAGTGCCCTGAGGGTGCCCCCACCCTCAGGGACCCCCTCCCGCCCGGCTCTGGAAAGGGGAAAGGGGTAAAAACTTACCTTTTTCCAGCGGTGGGCGGAGAGCTCTCCTCCTCCGATCCTCCTCTTCTCCTCCCCGTCGGCTGAATGCGCACGCGCGGCAAGAGCTGCGCGCGCATTCAGCTGGTCACATAGGAAAGCATTCATAATGCTTTCCTATGGACGCTTGCGTGCTCTCACTGTGATTTTCACAGTGAGAATCACGCAAGCGCCTCTAGCGGCTGTCAGTGAGACAGCCACTAGAGGAAATAGGGGAAGGCTTAACCCATTCACAAACATAGCAGTTTCTCTGAAACTGCTATGTTTATGAAAAAATGGGTTAACCCTAGAAGGACCTGGCACCCAGACCACTTCATTAAGCTGAAGTGGTCTGGGTGCCTAGAGTGGTCCTTTAAGATTGTTCACAGAACCTTCAGGCACCATAACAACCACTTTGAGATATTATGGTGTCATGGTGTCCAAAGAATTCCATTAGATTTAAGTCTGCTAGAATGATAACACATATATTTTTAATTGCAATATAAAATGTGCTATGTTTGTTGTATACATCAGTTTTATAATGGATATATATTTATCTTTTTACAGGAGCTGCAAAGAATCGATCCTACTTACAGTTGTGCAACCATACCCGGTGAGAATATTTATAGCAGTATGCAATTATATCAATTTCACTTTGATGAGTCCTTAATCTGATAAAACTTTAGTTATAAAATATTTTAAAAAGTGTATTGACATATTCATGCACATATATTCACCCCATAACTAAATGTAAGACATGTAATGTAAAAATAAGCATACTATTAACCGAAGTGTAAAATATAGTGTTTGTATTGTTCAGTGTTAGATCTACAGTGAAAAAGGGCGTTACCCATTTACCCTTTACGTATTTGCATGACATGTGACTAACTTTAAACATACTATTTAGGCTTCAAACTTAAGAGGCAAAAAAAAGGTGTAGTTAAAATAATAATAAAAGAAATAAAAAGAAAATGATGCAAATCTTTTGATTGCACTATTCACAATGTAACGGATCGCCTGGCACCCCGACTGGGTACCTCCGTTAAAGGATGCTCCTAGCGTTTCCTGAGGACTCCAAGCACTCTGGCAGACACCACAATCACCGTATTGGAGAAGCATATGAATCCTCTCAAGCCTCTGAATGCTGTAGACAGTTGAATAGGAACCATACGAATAGGTTTGCACTCCTAGCAGTCAAACTGGAACAGCATGCAATAAATCCTCCCCCAATAATGAGACGACACTTCACTTTGAGGGTTAAACAGGAACTCTCGACTGGCTCATCCAGCCTCGCTTTTATTTCCATCTCACACATACAGGCCACACCCAGGGGGAGGCATAAAATAACCAATAGTAACACGGGAGCAACCCACACATCCCCTCCCCTTAGTGTGACACATAATCCCATTAGGCATACAGTTTAAAATATACTTTTACACAACTTTC